>NC_090402.1:5197321-5497321 GCF_036365525.1 Heterodontus francisci | reverse complement strand
TACTTACAGAATAGAATCTTAGTGATTACAGTGCAGAAAGACGCCATTCGACTTGTTGTGTCTGTGCTAGCTCTCTGAAGGACCAGTTCACCTAGTGTCACTCCCCTGCCTTATAGAGTCGTAGAGTCATACAGCACAAAAACAGGCCCTTTGGCCCATCATGTCTGTGCCGTCATCCAGCTCCCAACTATTCTAATCCCATATTCCTGCACTTGGCCTGTAGCCTTTTATGCTATGGCGTTTCAAGTGCTCATCTAAATACTTCTTAAATGTTGTGAGGTTTCCTGCATCTACCACCTCTTCAGGCAGTGTGTTCCAGATTCCAACCACCCGCTGGGTGAAAAAATCTTTCCTCAAATCCCCTCTAAACCTCCTGCCCCTTGCCTTAAATCTCTGCCCCCTGGTTCTTGACTCCTCTGCTAAGGAAAAAAATGTCTTCCTATCTAACCTATCAATGCTCCTCAATCATGTCCCCCCTCAACCTTCTCTGCTCCAAGGAAAACAACCTCAGTCTCTCTTCATAGCTGATATGCTCCAGCCCAGTCAGCATCCTGGTGAATCTCCTCTGCACCCTCTCCAGTGCAATCACATCCTTCCTATAGTGTGGTGCCCAGAACTGTACACAGTACTCCAGCTGTGGCCTAACTAGTGTTTTATACAGCTCCATCATAACTTCCTTGCTCTTATATTCTATGCCTTGGCTAATAAAGGCATGTATCCCATATGCCTTCCTAACCACCTTATCTACCTGTGCTGCTGCCTTCAGTGATCTATGGACAAGTACACCAAGGTCCTTCTGCACTTCCTAGGGTCCTACCATCCATTGTATATTCCCTTTGCCTTGTTAGTCCTCCCAAAGTGCATCACCTCACACTTCTCAGGATTAAATTCCATTTGCCACTGCTCTGCCCATCTATATCTCCCTGTAATCTAAGGATTTCCTCCTCGCTATTTACAACACCACCAATTTTCATGTCATCTGCGAATTTACTGATCATACCTCCTATATTCATGTCTAAATCACTAATGTACACTGCAAACAACAAGGGTCCCAGCACTGATCCCTGATCACAGGCTTCCAATTGCAAAAACAGCCCTCGACCATTACCCTCTGTTTCCTGCCACTAAGCCAGTTTTGGATCCAATTTGCCAATTACCCTGGATCCCATGGGCTCCTCCCTTCTTAACCAATCTCCCATGCGGGACCTTATCAAAAGCCTTACTGAAATCCATGTATACTATATCTACTGCTTTACCCTCATCTACACATCTAGTCACCTCCTCGAAAAATTCAATCATGTTAGTTAAACACGATCTCCCCCTGACGAAGCCATGCTGTCTATCCCTGATTGATCCCTGCCTCTCCAAGTGGAGATTAATCCTGTCCCTCAGAATTTTTTCCAATATTTTCCCATCCGCTGATAGACTCACTGGCCTGTAATTACCTGGTTTATCCCTACTACCCTTCTTGAATAATGGTACTGCATTCGCTGTCCTCCAGTCCTCTGGTACCTCTCCTGTGGCCAGAGAGGATTTGAAAATTTGTGTCAGAGCCCCTGCTATCTCCTCCCTTGCCTCACAAAACAGCCTGGGATACATCTCATCTGGGCCTAAGGATTTATCCACTTTTAAACCTGCTAAAACAGCTAATACTTCCTCCCTTTCAATGCTAATATGTTCAAGTATATCACAGTCCCCCTTCCTGATCTCTACACCTACATCATCCTTCTCCATAGTGAACACTGATGAAAAGTAATCATTTAAAACCTCACCTATGTCCTCCGGCTCCACACAAAGATTGCCACGTTGGTCCCTACTCTTTCCCTAGTTATCCTCTTACCCTTAATATACTTACGAAACGCCTTAGGATTTTCCTTTATCTTGCCCGCCAGTGTTTTTTAATGTCCCCTCTTCGCTCTCCTAATTACTTTTTTAAGAGCCACCCTACACTTTCTATACTCCTAGTGCCTCCGTGGTTTCAGCGCTTGGGATCTGCCGTAAGCCTCCTTTTTTTTCCTGATCCAATCCTTTATATCTCTTGACATCCAGGGTTCCCTGGACTTGTTGGTCCTACCCTTCACCTTAAAGGGTACATGTTGGCTCTGAACTCTCACAATTTCCTCTTTGAATGACTCCCACTGATCTGATGTAGACTTTCCTACAAGTAGCTGCTCCCAGTCCACTTTGGCCAGATTCTGTTCTATCATATTGAAATCGGCCTTCTCCCAATTCAGTACCTTTATTTCTGGTCAATCTTTGTCCTTTTCCATAACGACCTTAAATCTTACAGTTATGGTCACTATCCCCGAAATGCTCCCCCACTGACACTTCTACCACTTGACCAGCTTCATTTCCTAGGATTAGGTCCAGTACTGCCCCTTCTCTTGTAGGACTTTCTACATACTGGCTCAAAAAGCTCCCCTTTATGCATTTTAAGAATTCCACCCCCTTTAAGCCTTTTACAGTAAGTCTTCTTTGGCCTCCTTGTCTCGGGAGACAATGGGTAAGTGCCTGGAGGTGGTCAGTGGTTTGTGGAGCAGCGCCTGGAGTGGCTTTAAAGGCCAATACTAGAGTGACAGGCTCTTCCACAGGCACTGCAGAAAAAATTGGTTGTCGGGGCTGTTACACAGTTGGCTCTCCCCTTGCGCCTCTGTCTTTTTTCCTGCCAACTGCTAAGTCTCTTCGACTCGCCACACTTTAGCCCCACCTTTATGGCTGCCCGCCAGCTCTGGCGATCGCTGGCAACTGACTCCCATGACTTGTGATCAATGTACACGATTTCATGTCGCGTTTGCAGACGTCTTTATAGCGGAGACATGGACGGCCGGTAGGTCTGATACCAGTGGCGAGCTCACTGTACAATGTGTCCTTGGGGATCCTGCCATCTTCCATGCGGCTTGCATGACCAAGCCATCTCAAGCCCCACTGACTCAGTAGTGTGTATAAGCTGGGGATGTTGGCCGCCTCGAGGACTACTGTGTTGGAGATGCGGTCCTGCCACCTGATGCCAAGTATTCTCCGGAGGCAGCGAAGATGGAATGAATTAAGACGTCGCTCTTGGCTGACATACGTTGTCCAGGCCTCGCTGCTATAGAGCAAGGTACTGAGGACACAGGCCTGATACACTCGGACTTTTGTGTTTCGTGTCAGTGCGCCATTTTCCCACACTCTCTCGGCCAGTCTGGACATAGCAGTGGAAGCCTTTCCCATGCGCTTGTTGAATTCTGCATCGAGAGACAGGTTACTGGTGATAGTTGAGCCTAGGTAGGTGAACTCTTAAACCACTTCCAGAGCGTGGTCGCCGATATTGATGGATGGAGCATTTCTGACGTCCTGTCCCATGATGTTCGTTTCCTTGAGGCTGATGGTTAGGCCAAATTCGTTGCAGGCAGCCGCAAACCTGTCGATGAGACTCTGCAGACACTCTTCAGTGTGAGATGTTAATGCAGCATCGTCAGCAAAGAGGAGTTCCCTGATGAGGACTTTCCGTACTTTGGTCTTCGCTCTTAGGCGGGCAAGATTGAACAATCTGCCACCTGATCTTGTGTGGAGGAAAATTCCTTCTTCTGAAGACTTGAACGCATGTGAGAGCAGCAGGGAGAAGAAAAGACTATCCCAGTTAATATTGGGGAAGTTGAAATCCCCTACTATGATTACCCTATTATTTTCACACCTCTCAGAGATTTGCCTACATATCTGCTCCTCTATCTCTTCCTGACTATTTTGAGGCCTGTAGTACACACCCAGCCAAGCGATTGCCCTCTTTTTGTTTTTAAGTTCTACCCATATGGCCTCATTTGAAGAACCTTCCAAGATGTCATCCCTCCTTACTGCAGTAATTGACTCCTTGATCAACAGTGCAATGCCACCTCCTCTTTTATCCCCTCCCCTGTGACGCATGAAGATTCTGTACCTTGGAATATTGAGCCGCCAGTCCTGTCCCTCCCTCAACCATGTCTCTGTGATAGCAATAATATCATAATCCCATGTGCTAATCAACACCTTCAATTCATCTGCATTGAAATAGATGCAATCCAACCTTGCATTTTTCACTTGTGCCTTACCAGGTCTATATTTGCTGTGCCTTCCAGACAGACTCACTTTCTGTTCTGTATTACCCCCTACTGTTCCTCCGCTCTGTATCCCATCCCCCTGCCAAATTAGTTTAAACCCCCCCCCCCCCTCAACAGCACTAGCAAACCTCCCAGCAAGGATGCTTGTCCCATTCCGGTTCAGGTGCAACCCGTCCAACTTGTACAGGTCCCACCTTTGCCAGAAACAGACCCGGTGATACAGGAAACTAAAGCCCTCCCTCCTGCACCATATCTCCAGCCACGCATTCATCTGCTCTATCCTCCTATTTCTAAACTCAATAGCACGTGACACCAGGAGTAATCCAGAGATTACAACCTTAGAGGTCCTGCTTTTTAATCTGCTACCTAGCTCCCTAAATTCTTGCTGCAGGACCTCATCCCTTTTTCTACCTATGTTGTTGGCGCCAATGTGTACCACGACCTCTGACTGCTCATCCTCCCCCTTCAGAATGTCCTGTAGCCACTCCATGACATCCTTGACCCTAGCACCAGGAAGGCAACATACCATCCTGGAGTCACACCTATCTGTACCCCTTACGATAGAATCCCCTATCGCTTCTCCCCATAGCCCTGCACATTCCTCTTTTTCAGATAATAAGAACTAGGAGGAGTCGGCAATTCAGCCCCTCATGCCTGCTTCGCCATTCAATACGATCATGGTTGATCTCATCTCAGCCTCAACTCCACTTTCCCGCCCATTCTCCATAACCCTTCAACCCATTACTAATTAAAAATCTGTCTATCTCCTTATTAAATTTACCCAATGTCCCGGCATCCACCGCACTCTGGGGTAGTGAATTCCACAGACTCACAACCCTTTGAGAGAAGTAATTTCTCCGCATCACTTTTTAAAATCTGCTACCCCTTATCCTAAAACTATGACCTCTCATTCCAGATTACCCCACCAGAGGAAACATCCTCTCTATGTCTACTTTGTCAATCCCCTTAATCATCTTATATACCTCAATTAGATCTCCTCTCATTCTTCTAAACTCTACAGAGTAAAGGCCTAAATTGCTCAATCTCTCTTCATATGACAAACCCCTCATCTCTGGAATCAATCTAGTGAACCTCCTCTGAACTGCCTCCAATGCAACTACATCCCTCCTCAAGTAAGGGGACCAAAACTGTACGCAATACTCCAGGTGCAGTCTCACCAATGCCTTGTACAGTTGCAGCAACACTTCCCTACTTTTATACTCTATTCCTTTAGAAATAAATGCCAAAATTCCATTTGCCTTCCTTATTACCTGCTGTACCTGCATACTAGTTTTCTGCAATTCATGCACGAGGACACCCAGATCCCTCTGCAAAGCACTCTGAAGTTTCTCTCCATTTAGATAATAATTTGCCTTTCTATTCTTCCGACCAAAATGGATAACCTCACATTTATCCACGTTAAAATACATCTGCCAAATTTTGGCCCATTCGCCTAACCTATCCATATCCATTTGTAAATTTCTTATTTCTTTATTGCAACTTACGATCCCACCTATTTTAGTGTCATCTGCAAATTTGGCTATAGTACCTTCTATCCCTGCATCCCAGTCATTAATATAGATTGTAAATAGTTGGGGCCCGAGGACCAAACCCTGTGGCACCCCACTAGTTACATCTTGCCAACCAGAAAAGGACCCATTTTTCCCGACTCTCTGTTTTCTGTTGGTTAGCCAATCCTCTATGCAAGCTAATAAATTGCCCCTAACCCCATGTGATCTTACCTTGTGTATTAACCTTTTGTGCGGCACCTTATCAAATGCCTTCTGCAAGTCCAGATAGACTACATCTACAGGATCCCCATTATCCACTTTGCTTGTTATATCTTCGAAGAACTCTAGCAAATTAGTCAAACACGATTTACCCTTCATAAAACCGTGCTGACTCTGATGGATTGCATTTTGACTTTCTAAATGTTCTGTTATTACTTCCTTAATAATGGATTCTAACAATTTCCCAATGACAGATGTTAAACTAACTGGTCTATAGTTTCCTACTTTCTGCCTCCCTCCTTTTTTGAATAAGGACATTATATTAGCATTTTTCCAATCCACTGGAACCTTTCCCACATCCAGGGAATTTTGGAATATTATAACCAATGGATCCACTATCTCCGCTGCCACTTTCTTTAAGACTCTAGGATGTAGGCCATCAGGCCCTGGGGTCTTGTCTGCCTTCAATCCCAATAGTTTGCTCAGTACTTTTTCCCTAGTAATGTTGATTTTTCTAAGTTCCTCCCTTTCTATAACCTCTGCATTACCTGTTACTATTGGAATGGTACTAGTGTCCTCCACCATGAAAACTGAGGCAAAATACTGATTTAGTGTCTCTGCCATTTCTGTGTTCCCCTCTATTAACTTCCCAGTCACATCCTCCAAGGGACCAACATTCACTTTAGCTACTCTCTTCCCTTTTATATACTTATAGAAGCTTTTTTATATTTTGCGCTAGTTTACTTTCATAATTTACTTTTGCTCTTTTTATTACTCTTTTAGAACCCTTTGTTGATCTTTAAAAGTTTCCCAATCTTCCAGCCTGTCATTGGCCTTTGCAATATGGTATGCCTTCGTTTTTGTCTTTGTTATCCTTAACTTCCTTGCTTAGCCATGGATGTTTTTTTCCCCCTCTTACAATCTTTCTTCCTCTCTGGAATATATTTTAGTTGGGAGGAATTGAATATCTCCTTAAACATCTGCCACTGCTCATCAACTGTCCTACCTTTTAATCTTCCTGCCCAGTCCACGAGGGCCAAATCTGTCCTCATGCCTATGTAATTACATTTGTTTGACTCCAGATCGCTAGTGTGGGACTCCAGTTTCTTGCCCTCAAACTGAATTTGAAATACATGCTATGATCACTCTTCCCTAGAGGATCCTTAACAATGAGATCATTAACTAATCCCACCTCATTACATAATAGCAAATCTAGAATAGCCTGCTCCCTGGTTGGTTCCACAACATATTGCTCCAAAAACAATCTCTAATGCATTCAATGAACACTCCCTTGAGGCTACCCTTGCCAATTTGATTAATCCAGTCTATATGCATATTAAAATCACCCATGATTATTGCCGTACCTTTCTTACAAGCCCCCAGTATTTCCTGGTTTATACTGTGCCCCACCGCGGAACTACTGTTTGGGGACCTATAGATTACTCCCACCAGGGACTTCTTTCCCTTGCTATTTCTTATTTCTACCCAGACTAATTCTGCGGCTTGATCTCCAGTGCCTATATCATTTCTCACTACAGCACTGATAATACAGTTCTCTCTTGAATGCCTTGATTGAACCTGCCTCCACCACACTCGGGCAGTACATTCCAGATCCTAACCACTTGCTGTGTGAAGAAGTTTTTTCCTCATATCATTGCTTCTTTTGCCAATCACCTTAAATCTGTGTCCTCTAGCTCTTGATCCTTCCGCTAATGGGAACAGTTTCTCCCTATCTTCTCTGTCGAGACTCCTCATGATTTTGAATACCCCTATCAAATCTCCTCTTAACCATCTCTTTTCCAGTCTTTCCATGTAACTGAAGTTCCTCATCCCTAGAATCATTCTCATGAATCTTTTCTGCACCCGCTAATGCCTTCCTAAAGTGTGGAGCCCAAAACTGAATGCCATTCTCCAGTTGAGGCTGAACCATTGTTTTATACAAGTTAACATAACTTCCTTGCTTTTCTACTCTATGTCCCTATTCATAAAGTCCAGGATACTGTATGCTTTATTAAATTAATACTACAGAATGCCGAGAGGAGTATAGAAAGTGGAGGGGTGAAATCAAAAAGGAAATTAGGAAAGCAAAGAGAGGGCATGAAAGAATATTGGCAAGCAAGATCAAGGTGAACCCAAAGATGTTTTATCAATGCATTGAGTAAGATAACTAAAGAGTGAGTAGGGCTATTAAAAGACCAAAAAGGTAACTTATGTGTATCAGTGGAGCATATTGGTATGGTTCTTCATGAATACTTTGTGTCTGTCTTCACAAAAAAGAGGGGGCCGATGCAGATATTGTTGTTAAGGAGTAAGAGTGTGAAGTATTGGATGTGATAAACATAGGGAGAGAGGAAGTATTAATGGGGTTAGCATCCTTGAAAGTTGATAAATCACCAGGGCCTGGTGAAATTATCCTAGCCTGTTAAAAGAAGCAAGAGAGGAAATAGCAGAGGGTCTGACCATCATTTTCCAGTCCTCACTGGATACAGGTGTGGTGCCAGAGGATTGGAGAATGTACTGGGCTCAGTACTGGGTCCTCTGCTTTTTGTGGTCTACATTAACGATTTGGCGTAAATGTAGGGGGCATGATCAAGAAGTTTGTGGGTGACACAAAGATTGGCCATGTGGTAGATAACGAGGAGGATAGCTGTAGGCTGCAGGAAGATATTGATGGTCTGGTCAGATGGGCAGAAAAGTGGTAAATGGAATTCAACCTGGATAAGTGTGAGGTGATGCATTTGGGGAGGTCAAACAAGGCACGATTAATGGGAAAATACTGAGAAGTGTAGAGGAAGTAAGGGAGCTTGGTGTGAATGGCCACAGATCCCTGAAGGTAGCAGGATAGGTCGATAAGGTGGTTAAGAAGGCATATAGAATCCTTTCCTTTATTAGCCAAGGTATAGAATATAAGAGCAGGGAGGTTATGCTGGAACTGTATAACTCATTGGTTAGGCCACAACTTGAGTACTGTGTGCAGTTCTGGTCACCTCATTACAGAAAGGATGTAATTGCACTAGAGAGGGTACAGAGGAGATTTATGAGGATGTTGCCAGGACTGGAAAAATGCAGCTATGAGGAAAGATTGGATAGGCTGGGGTTGTTCTCCTTGGGACAGAGAAGGCTGAGAGGAGATCTGATTGAAATGTACAAAATACTTTGAGGAGCCTGGATAGAGTGGAGGTGAAGGGTCTATTCACCTTAGCAGAGAGGTCAGTGATGAGGGGGCATAGATTTAAAGTGATTAGTAGAAAAATTAGAGGGGAGATGAGGAAAATTTTTTCACCAGAGTCTGGAACTCACTGCCTGAAAGGGTAGTTGAGGCAGAGACCCTCAACTCATTCAAAAGGAGTCTGGATATGCACCTCAAGTGCCGTAATCTGCGGGGATATGGACATAATGCTGGAAGGTTGGATTAGAATAGGTGGGTTGTTTTTCAGCCAGCACAGACACGATGGGCCAAGTGGCCTCTTTCTGTGCCTAAATCTTCTATGATTCTAAGATTTCTAACCACTCTCTACTTGGCTTGCCACCTTCAATGATTTATGCACCCAGGTCCCTCTGCTCCTGCACCCACTTTAGAATTGTACCCTTTATTTTATGTTGTCTCTCCATGATCTTCCTACTGAAATGAATCACCTCATTGGGTGTAAAGCGTTTTGGGATGACCTAGCAGTCAGGAAAAACAGTCAAATCAAATCTTTCTTTACTGAAGGAGTGCTAAACTCTCAGAGGTGCCGTCTTTTGATTAAGATGTTAAACTGAGGCTCCGTCTGCCCCCTTCAGGTGGATGTAAAGGATTCCATGGCCACTATTTTGAAGAAGAGCAGGTTGTTCTCCTGGACAATGTTTATCTCTCAGCCAACATCCATTTTTTAAAAAAAATCACATTCACTGGTCAGAAAGGAAGCAGCCAGTTGTAAGAAAGACTTGCATTTCTTTAGAGACCTCCTCAATCTCTTAATGTTCCAAAGCTCTTAAAAACCAGTTGGTATCTTTAAGGTGTAATGAGTGCTGCAATGTAGTAAACACAGCAGCTGGTTTGTGTGCAGCAAACTCTGTCAAACAGCAATGTGACAAATGATCAGATAATGGGTTTTAGTTATGTTATTTGAGGTGAATACGCCTGTTCTTCAAATAGTGGGACATCACAATGCAAAATGATTGTTGTATTTCAGGAGTAATTCATTGTCTCTGAATTGCATTGACATGTCGCTGGCCAGACCAGCATTTGTTACCCTTAAGAAGCTGGTGATGAGCGGCCACCTTCAACCACTGCAGTCCATGTGGTGCGGGTACACCCACAGTGCTGTTAGGAAGGGACTTAGACCCAGTGACAGTGAAGGAACGGCGATATAGTTCCAAGTCAGGATGGTGTGTGGCTTGGTGGGGAACTTGCAGGTGGTGGTGTTCCCATGCATCTGCTGCCCTTGTCCTTCTAGGTGGTAGAGGTCGTGGGTTTGGAAGGTGCTGTCTAAGGAGACTTGGTGCGCTGCTGCAGTGCATCTTGTAGAAGGCACACACTGCTGCCGCTGTGTCAGTGGTGGATGGGGCCCGGATCAAGTGGGTTGCTTTGTCCTGGATGGTGTCAAGCTTCCTGAGTGTTGTTGGAGCTGCAAGTGGAGAGTATTCCATCACACTCCTGACCTGTGCCTTGTAGATGGTAGACAGACTTTGGGGAGTCAGGAGGTGAATCACTTGCTACAGATTGTTCCATCAAATCTATCTTTCTTTGTGACATTTTCAATCACCTTTGACCCAAAGCAGGGTCGTTTGGTCAATCCACAAGGTTGGATTTCACGCTAGAGGAAATGATTTCTGTGACAGATTCACTTGTTTAAAAGTGATTGGTTGTGCTGATCTTGACCTCTAACTCAGTGCTGGAGGTCATGTGAGGTCATCCCTTTATTCCAGCTAGAAATGCTGAGAGCCTATCATCAGGACAGGGTATTTACTGTGTTAGAATCATGCACCTTATTACTCTGTGAAACTAGGCAGTGTTTGAGATGTACTATACTGACAATGATGGAGAAGCATAGACCCTCTGCTCTATCCAGCCTGTCCCCCACACATTGTGTGTCACAATATATACACACTCCACCCCACCCAAATCATTTGACCTCCTGGGAGAGGTGAAGAAACAGATTATAAACCCAGGCCAATTTGGGCAGGGGAGAAATCTGTGAAATTACTCTTTGATCCATCTAGGCGATCGAAACTCGCCCAGGAGATCAGCCTGGCGCTGAATTCTCTGCAGCCCCCACCCTTTTTGTGCAAAGTGATCTTCACCCCAGCCAGAAACTGGTCCAGATCCTGCTCGAAGGGATTCAGTGAATCAGCATCTAACAGACAGAGGGCAGCTTCTTCCTGAGAACCATCTTCACTGAGGAAAGAACCACTTCCTGCTATCTCACCTCAATCTGCCCTTGTACAACTTCAGATTGTGACCCGCGATTGAGTTCTGTCTCCATTTTCCCTCAACTCTGCTGAAATGCTGGGCATCTCTCTCGCCTCTGTCCAGTGTCTTAGGGCTTTATTATTGCCATGTTGGATGGATGCTGGTTCGGACTATCTCTTATTAACAGGGTCATGTCCTTCAGTTTTAGCAAATGCTGGATCAAGACACGAGGTGAAATATCCCAGTGGAATCTCCCACTTTCTAGAAAAGTTGGCATTTTCTGTAAGTATATACTCATTCCACTTTTTATCCAGGGTCATTAGCATAGATTTTAAAATATATACATAGATGTAGACTGAGATTCATTTCCTCCGCCCAAGTGTATGTATATAGCAAAAAAGCGAGGGGGGGAAGATGGGGAGAATGTTTGTTTTCTACACAGTGAGTTGTTGTGATCTGGAACGCGCTGCCTGAAAGGGCGGTGGAAGCAGATTCAATAGTGACTTTCAAAAAGGAATTGGATAAATACTTGAAAAGGAGAAATTTGCAGGGCTGTGGGGAAAGAGCAGAGTGGGACTAATTGGATCGCTCTTTCAAAGAGCTGGCACAGGCATGATAGGCCGAATCGCCTCTTTCTGTGACTCTTAAGTGGCTATTTTCCATGTGTGACACTGGAATATCTGGTGCAGATATTCTACCACAGGGGGCATCACAATGATGCTGCCCGTGTGGCGGTTTGCTGTTACATAAGTAAAAGGATCTGGAGTAGGCCCTTTGAGCCTGCTCCACCATTCAGTATGATCATGGCTGATCTTCTACATCAACTCCACCTTCCCGCATTATCTGCAGATCCCTTCATTCTCTTAGTACCCAAAAATATGTCTTGAATATACACAACCGCTGAGCATCCACACAGCTCTGAGGTAGAGAATTCCAACAATTCACCATCCTCTTGAGTGAAGACATTTCTCCTTATCTCAGTCTGAAATGGCCGACCGCTTATCCTGAGACTGTGACCCCATGTTCCAGATTCCCCAGCCAGGGGGAAACAACCTCTCACCATTGACCCTGTCGAGCTGCTTAGGAATTTTATATGTTTCAATGAATGTTAGCTGATTTCCCCCTCCCCAGTCAGTGATGTCAACACTATTGCCCCAGTAACAGAAAGTGATTCAATCTGGGGCTTCTCCTGCATAGTTGATTTTAAGCTAGATCCCAGCTGTCAACGTAGCTGTTAATACATCGTCTCCTGTTCTCCGTATCTTGTCCCCCTGACGAGAACGCACTTGCTGCTTGTTCTGCTGGGAGGTTGTTTCCTCTGGCTCAGCGTTCTGAAGTAATGATAGCATTGAGGACTTTGGAGGTGGTGTGGGAGGTTGTGTGTTGGTCATCTCGTGTTTAATGTCTGCGCTGAGATGGAACTCTTTAAGCTTGTATCTGGCTGTGTTTTTGTCAACAGTCCACAGCACAGTTTGGCTCCAAGGATGAAATCCTCCTCACTCTGGAAAAACACGGCGGGATCTGCGACTGCCAGTCTTCCAGGTAAATGTGACAGGAACTGATGTCTGTGCTTTGTAACCTCGTGATTGCTCCTTCAGTGTGGGGGCTCTGATGGGATGTGTGCTGAGGTGACTATTTAAAAAAAAAATAAAAAATTGCAGGATCCGTGTCGAGCAGCGGGTCCCTGGGTGCAGCTGGGGCCACACAAACTGGGACGGTCCCGGCAATGTCACCTCCAAGTGCTTTCACTGTGTGCAACCTGTTCATTACAGTGCAAGATATCTTTAAATCTCTTTGCGTGGCCGCATATACGCACCACACGCTCGTGAGCGACCTATGTGGTTCTTTCTGGGTTGCTGCATGGCCATGCATGCGCACAGCTTACAGGGAACATGGGTGCCACCCTGGGCTGATCTCAGGGCAGTAGAGGTACTAAGTTGACATTGGGGTATATGTAGGGAGGAGAGTGGAAATTAGCCAGAGCTCACACTCCTGGTGGCTGGCCAGCCATTTCTCCCCTGGAAAGCACATGTGTGGCTATTGGGAGCAGAGGATCAGGGTTAGATGTGATGCACTCGCCTCTTCAGGCTTTCACATTACATGGTATTTACAACACAGAAACAGGCCATTCGGCCCATCAGGTCCACGCTGGTGTTTATGCTCCACATGAGCCTCCTCCCAGCTTACTTCATCTCACCCTATCACCATATTCTTTTATTACTTTCCCCAACATGTGTTTATCCAACTTCCTTTTAAATGCATGTATACTATTTACCTCAACCACTCCCTGAACATATGAATTAAGAGCAGGAGTAGGCCATTCGGCCCCTCAAGTCTGCTCCGCCATTTGATAAGATCATGGCTGATCTGATTGCGGCCTCAACTCCACTTTCCTGTCTGCCTGCTTTAACCTTTGACTCCCTTGTCAATCGTGAATCTATCGAACTCAGCCTTAAAATATTAATAACCCAGCCTCCACTGTTCCACATTCTCACCACTCTCTGGGTAAAGACATTTCTCCTGAATTCCCTATTGCATTTATTAGTTTTTTAAAATTCTTTCATGGGATGTGGCTGTTGCTGGCCAGCATTTGTTGCACATCCCTAATTGCCCTTGACAACTGAATGGCTTGCTAGGCCATTTCAGAGGGAAGTTAAGAGTCAGCCACATTGCTGTGGGTCTGGAGTCACATGTAGGCCAGACCAGAAAGGGATGACAGATTTCCTTCCCTAAAGGACATTAGTGAACCAGATGGATTTTTACGACAATTGATGATAGGTGGGAATGTGTGTTGTGAGGAAGATGCAAAGCGGCTTCAAGGGGATTTGGACAGACTTAGTGAGTGGGTGGCAGATGGAATATAATGTGGAAAAATGTGAGGTTATCCATTTTGGTAGGAGGAATAGATGTGCAGAGTATTTCTTAAATGGTAAGAGATTAGAAAGTGTAGATGTACAAAGGGACCTGGGTGTCCTTGTCAATAAGTCACTGAAAGCTAACATGCAGGTGCAGCAAGTAATTAGGAAGACTAATGAAATATTAGCCTTTATCGCAAGAGGATTTGAGTACAGGAGTAGTGAAGTCTTGCTTCAATTGTATAGAACCTTGGTTAGACCGTACCTGGAGTACTGTGTGCAGTTTTGGTTCCCTTACCTTAGGAAGGATATTATTGCCATAGAGGGAGTGCAACGAAGGTTCACCAGACCTGTTCCCAGGATGGCGGGACTGTCCTATGAAGAGAGACTGGGGAAGCTGGGCCTGAATTCTCTAGAGTTTCGAAGAATGAGAGGTGATCTCATTGAAACCTACAAAATACTTAAAGGGATGGACAGGGTAGATGCAGCTAAGATGTTTCCCCTGGTTGGGGAGTCTAGAACCAGGGGACACAATTTCAAAATAAGGGGGAAGCCACTTAGGACAGAGATGGGGAGAAATTTCTTGACTCAGAGGGTTGTGAATCTTTGGAATTCTCTACCCCAGAGGGCTGTGGAAGCTCAGTCATTGAGTATGTTTAAAGCAGAGATTGACAGATTTCTAAATACAAATGATATAAAGGGATATGGGGATAGTGTGGGGAGAAGGCATTGAAGTGGATGATCAGCCATGATCGTATTGAATGGTGGAGCAGGCTCGATGGGCTGAATGGCCTACTCCTGCTCCTATGTTTCATGGCACCATTACTGAGACTTGCTTTCAATTCCAATTCCAGCCATGGTGGAATTTGAATGTCTCCAGCATTAGCCTGGGCCTCCAGGTTACTAGTTCAGTGACAGTACCACTGCGCTATCACCTCCCAGTGACTATCTTATATTTATGATGCCCAGTTCTGGTCTCCCCCACAAGTAGAAACATCATCTCTACGTCTACACTATCAGACTCTTTCATAATCTTGCAGACCTCTAGCAGACCGTTCACCCTTCAGTCTTCTCTTTTCCAGAGAATAGAGCCAATCTGTTCATCTTTCTAGATAGTTAGAACCTCTCAGGTGTAACATGAACTTGGCTGAGATGGTGAGCACCTGTGGAAAGGTTATAATTATCCCTTAACAGCTGGGACAATAATTAGATAAACTTGCCCCTCTCTCCTCACCTGATCCTGCTCTTTCTGTTTCTGGACGTCTCTCACACATTTTACTTTGTTGTTATCTCTGTCCCAGCCTGTCCATCTCATAAACCTGCCGCCCCTTCCCTCTGTCTCCTTTCTGTCTTTATTTCACACTCTGTCTGTTTGCGTCCCACATTCTTCACAGATTTATACCCTTTAAAGGGCGAGCTGTGTAGCAAGATGAGAGGCGAGAGAGACCTTGGTGGGCTGGGGGGGCAGAGAATATCTGCCGACACTAACACTGGGACATTAACGAGAGAGCGGATCACTGGGGGAGGTGGACCCGGTGCTGCTGCCTTGAGTTCCAGCCTCGATGGTCACCTGAGTGAGAGTCAGTCCTCTTCATCTGCTGTTGCCTGGGGTCACAGCTGATGGGGATACCAGGGGCGTAGAAACCTCCCCCAAACCTGGCTTGCTGTGTGGAGGCCATGGATTGGGATAGGGGGTGGTTAGAGGGGGAAGGGGAGAGTTGGTGATGCTACTGCTCTTGTACTGGGAGGAGGGAGAGAGTGCTCAGGTGCACAGGATGGAGCTTGGGGAGGGGATGTTTTGGGAGGTGAGCAGAGCAGGTAGAGTCCTACAGAATATTTAAAGGGCTGGTTTCTCTGCCTGTGATGCTGAGGATCTTTAGGCTGATATCTGATAATCTTAAAACCCGAGATTGTGACGGACGCTTTCAGTAGTTTCAAGATAAGTTTGAAGCTTTTCCTGTGACCTGGATTAAGATTTGTTTCCAATCGTGTTGCAGGGACACGACGATGTTTGCTGTTTCTGCTGAGGTGAAGGGTCTGGAGACAGTCATCAATCTGCTTGCTGATGTGGTGCTTCACCCAAGGTTCACAGGTAACAAAGATGAGATGAGAAGGGGAGAGATTCACATTACTCTCCTGCATAACTTCGCATATTAATTGCAGAAAGAGTTAATTCCTTTGACGAGCTGGTCTGAGTCTGGGATTGGGGTCATTCCTGGTTTATGGGATGGGGGACAAGGGGCTGCTTTTCCATTGCCCTCTTGCCTGGTGCCATGGGGTTGCCAACCTTCCAGGGTTACCCTAGAGCCTCCAGGAATTAAAGATTAATCTCCAGGACACCCGAGAGAAAATTCATGGGGATATTTTTAAAAATTGTAAAATTCTTTAAACCATTTTCTTTATTATTTATAAAAACATTGGCTATCAGGAGATAAAAGGCTGTTTGACAGACAGTCCTGAAGCATCCAATGAGGTAATGAAGTGTCTGTTCGCTTTCTGATTGGTGCAGAAAGATGGGACACTACGAGGATTGACATGTCGGGAGGCCAATGACGGGAGTCTGAGGGCGGGGCAGTTGGAGGTGGGAGACCATGTGACACAATCTCCAGGAATGCGTCCAACTAGAGTTGGCAACTGTACTGGTGGGCAGCCATTATTTCCTAACCCTGTGTGTGAGACCTACGCTCATCACAGGGGCGTAGTTCCTCAGTGCAGTCAAGGACACCAAGGGTAGGCAGTGGCGTAGTGGTATTATCATTGGACTGGTAACCCAGAGACCCAGGGTATTTCTCTGGGGACATGGGTTCGAATCCCACCACAGCAGAAGGTGGAATTTGAATTTAATTAATAAATCTGGAATTAAAAGCTAGTCTAATGATGGCCATGAAACCATTGTCGATTGTTGTAAAAACCCATCTGGTTCACTAATGTCCTTGAGGGAAGGAAATCTGCTGTCCTTACTTGGTCTGGCCTACATGTGACTCCAGACCCACAGCAATGTGGTTAACTCTTACATGCCCTCTGAAATGGCCTAGCAAGCCACTCAGTTGTACCTAACCGCTATGAAGTCTATAAAAAGGAATGACACCGGACGGGCTACCCGGCATCGACCTAGGCACCGGAAACGACAATGGCAAACCCAGCCCTGTCGACCCTGCAAAGTCTTCCTTACTAACATCAGGGGGCTTGTGCCAAAGTTGGGTAGAGCTGTCCCACAGACTAGTCAAGCAACAACCTGACATTGTCATACTCACGGAATCATACCTTACAGACAATGTCCCAGACACTGCCATCACCATCCCCGGGTATGTCCTGTCCCACCGGCAGGACAGACCCACCAGACGTGGTGGCACAGTGGTATACAGTAGGGAGGGAGTTGCCCTGGGAGTCCTCAACATCGACTCCGCACCCCATGAAGTCTCATGGCATCAGATCAAACATGGGCAAGGTAACCTTCTACTGATTACCACCTACTGCCCTCCCTCAGCTGATGACTCTGTACTCCTCCATGTTGAACACCACTTGGAGGAAGCAATGAGGGTGGCAAGGGCACAAAATGTACTCTGGGTGGGGGGCTTCAATGTCCATCACCAAGAGTGGCTCGGTAACACCACTACTGACCGAGCTGGCCAAGTCCTAAAGGACATAGCTGCTAGACTGGGTCTGCAGCAGGTGGTGGGGGAACCAACACGAGGGGAAAACATACTTGACCGCGTCCTCACCAAACTGCCTGCCGCAGATGCTTCTGTCCATGACTGTATTGGTAGGAGTGACCACCGCACAGTCCTTGTGGAGATGAAGTCCTGCCTTCACATTGAGGATACTGTCCATCGTGTTGTGTGGTACTATCACCGTGCTAAATGGGATAGATTTCAAACAGATCTAGCAATGCAAAACCGGGCATCCATGAGGCGCTGTGGGCCATCAGCAGCAGCAGAATTGTACTCATCCACAATCTGTAACCTCATGGCCTGACATATCCCCCACTCTACCATTACCATCAAGCCAGGAGACCAACCCTGGTTCAATGAAGAGTACAGGAGGGCATGCCAGGAGCAGCACCAGGCATACCTCAAAATGAGGTGTCAACCTGGTGAAGCTACAACACAGGACTACTCACATGCCAAACTGCGTAAGCAGCATGCGATAGACAGAGCTAAGCGATCCCAAAACCAACGGATCAGATCTAAACTTTGCAGTCCTGCCACATCCAGCCGTGAATGGTGCTGGACAATTAAACAACTAACTGGAGGAGGTGGCTCTACAAATATCCCCATCCTCAATGATGGGGGAGCCCAGCACATCAGTGCGAAAGGTAAGGCTGAAGCATTTGCAACAATCTTCAGCCAGAAGTGCCGAGTTGATGATCCATCTCAGCCTCCTCCTGAAGTCCCCAGCATCACACATGCCAGACTGCAGCCAATTCGATTCACTCCACGTGATATCAAGAAACGACTGAAGGCACAGGATACTGCAAAAACTATGGGCCCTGACAATATTCCGGCAATAGTACTGAAGACCTGTGCTCCAGAACTTGCCGCGCCCCTAGCCAAGCTGTTCCAGTACAGCTACAACACAGGCATCTATCCTGCAATGTGGAAAATTGCCCAGGTATGTCCTGTACACAAAAAGCAGGACAAGTCCAAGCCGGCCAATTACCGCCCCATCAGCCTACTCTCAATCATCAGTAAAGTGATGGAAGGTGTCATCAACAGTGCCATCAAGCGGCACTTGCTTAGCAATAACCTGATCAGTGACGCTCAGTATGGGTTCCTCCAGGGCCACTCAGCTCCTGACCTCATTACAGCCTCGGTTCAAACATGGACAAAAGGGCTGAACTCAAGAGGTGAGGTGAGAGTGACTGCCCTTGACATCAAGGCAGCATTTGACCGAGAATGGCATCAAGGAGCCCTAGCAAAACTGAAGTCAATGGGAATCAGGGGGAAAACCCTCTGATGGCTGGAGTCATACCTAGCGCAAAGGAAGATGGTTGTGGTTGTTGGAGGTCAATCATCTGAGCTCCAGGACATCACTGCAGGAGTTCCTCAGGGTAGTGTCCTAGGCCCAACCATCTTCAGCTGCTTCATCAATGACCTTCCTTCAATCATAAGGACAGAAGTGGGGATGTTCGCTGATGATTGCAGAATGTTCAGCACCATTCGTGACTCCTCAGATACTGAAGCAGTCCATGTAGAAATGCAGCAAGACCTGGACAATATCCAGGCTTGGGCTGATAAGTGGCAAGTAACATTTGTGCCGCACAAGTGCCAGGCAATGACCATCTCCAACAAGAGAGAATCTAACTATCTCCCCTTGACATTCAACGGCATTACCATCGCTGAATCCCCCACTATCAACATCCTAGGGGCTACCATTGACCAGAAACTGAACTGGAGTAGCCATATAAATACCGTGGCTACAAGAGCAGGTCAGAGGCTAGGAATCCTGAGGCGAGT
Organism: Heterodontus francisci; assembly: GCF_036365525.1. NCBI lineage: Eukaryota > Metazoa > Chordata > Chondrichthyes > Heterodontiformes > Heterodontidae > Heterodontus > Heterodontus francisci. Next base: position 5,477,812 of record NC_090402.1, on the reverse strand, counting down.
AACAGCGCCTGACTCCCCAAAGCCTGTCCACCATCTACAAGGCACAAGTCAGGAGTGTGATGGAATACTCGCCACTTGCCTGGATGGGTGCAGCTCCAACAACACTCAAGAAGCTCGACACCATCCAGGACAAAGCAGCCCGCTTGATTGGCACCCCATCTACAAACATTCACTCCCTCCACCACAGACGCACAGAGGCAGCAGTGTGTACCATCTACAAGATGCACTGCAGCAATGCACCAAGACTCCTTAGACAGCACCTTCCAAACCCGCGACCTCTACCAACTAGAAGGACAAGGGCAGCAAATGCATGGGAACACCACCACCTGCAAGTTCCCCTCCAAGTCACACACCATCCTGACTTGGAACTATATCGCCGTTCCTTCACTGTCGCTGAGTCAAAATCCTGGAACTCTCTTCCGAACAGCACTGTGGGTGTACCTACCCCACATGGACTGCAGCAGTTGAAGAAGGCAGCTCACCACCACCCTCTCAAGGGCAATTAGGGATGGGCAATAAATGCTGGCATAGCCAGTGACGCCCACATCCCGTGAATGAATGGAAAAAAAAAACAGCAGCTTGTATTTATAGCAGCTTTAACGTAAAACATCCCACCGTGTTTCACAGGAGTGTTATCAGAAAAATGTTGACACCAAGCCACATAAGGAGATATTAGGCCAGGTGACCAAAAGCTTGGGAAAAGGGGTGGGTTTTAAAAAGCATCTTAAAGGAGGAAAGAAAAAATGAGGCCCAGGCAGCTGAAGGCACAGCCGCCAATGGTAGAGCGATTAAACTCGGGATGCTCAAGAGGCCGGAATTGGAGGAGTGCAGAGATCTGGTCAAATCCTGGACAGTGGTGTTGGGGCAGTGGGTGGTTATTGTGGGATGGGCTGTCCCTTTGCTGCATCTTACTCACAGAGGAACATCTCGTCCTGTGAGTTGCACTGTTACCCGCAGGGCTTTATTATACACCTCTGCTACGTCAGTGGACTGAAACAGCTGAACACTAGGGATCTAAACCTTCCTCTGTGTTGAGATTTGTCACTGGCATCGAGCCCATTTTCTGTCTGATTCAGTAGGTGAATTTTCTCCAGCCTGTGCTGAAAAAAGAAAGACTTGCATTTCTATGGCGCCTTTCACCACTTCAGCATGTCCCAAAGTGCTTTACAGCCAATGAAGAACTTTTGAAATGCTGTCACTATTGTAATGTAGAAAATAGTACATCCAATTTGCACACAACAAGATCCCACAAACAGCAATGTGATAATGATCCAGATAATCTGATTTACTGATGTTGCTTGAGGGGTAAATATTGGCCAGGACACCGGGGAGAACTCCTTCAAAATAGTGGCCGTGGGATCTTTTATGTTTATCTGAGAGGGCAGACAGGGTCTCAGTTTGACATCTCATCTAAAAGACAGAATCTCCAACCCCTCCGAGGGTGCGGGGCTCCCTCCGATGGTGCGGCGCTCCCTCTGTACTGCACTGGCAGTGTCAGCCTGGATTATGGGCTCAAGTTTCCGGAGTGTGCATTGAACCCACGACCTTCTCATTCGGTGAGAGTTTTATCCACTGAGTTAAGGAGCAGACATGATGTGACAGATCACCTCATTGGCCATGAGTCAGGGAAAGGGAAATTCCGTGATCCTTATCCCAATAACACACTCCGCTGGAAAACATGCATGCATGTTGGGTGAGTGCCGGTTGAACGTTCAGCTGTGATGCACCCCCAAGTTAAATAGCTTGATTCAGCTCCCACATAAAGGACAGCCTGTTTGGTCGGCAATCTAATTGAATGGCAGAACAGTCTTGAGCAGCTGAATGGCCATCTCCTATTCCTTTGGTTCCCTTTCAGCCCCAGCATTGCCTCCTGTCCCTAGGGTTCAGTCTCCTCACCAGCTCCCTGTACCTCCTCTAACTGACTGGCCATGTACAATCTGTAACCCAGTAAGACTCAGTGACTCCAAGAGGGGAGCAATTGGAGTTGGGGGTGGGTGGGAGCCATGAACTGTTTAATGCCAGGCTGGGATCATGAGGATCTAACCCAGTGTGAACTTAACCTCCTCCACAGGATTAGCTTCTGGCTGCACAGTCGCTGCCTCCTATGCCTGGGACTCAGAGCTGATGTATTTGTCAATCTGTTCTTTGCCTCAGATGAGGAACTGGAGATGACCCGTCTATCTGTCCGCTTTGAGCTGGAGGACCTGCAGATGAGACCAGACCCTGAGCCTCTCCTGACTGAGATGATCCATGCGGTAATGTGACTTTTCAGATTTACCACAAATGAAAGTTGAAAGCAGCAGGAATTATTTGAAACAAAGTGAGATTCATAATTATAGCAGAATTTATTTCAAGAAACGTTCCAGGCTGGACACGGTAGCTGATCCAGGTTCCCCCTCCACTTCTGAAGAAGGGTCACTGACCCGAAACTTCTCTTTCCACAGAGGCTGCCAGACCTGCTGAGTGGTTCAGCATTTCTTGTTTTTATCCCCCTCCACTTCCTTGTGTTAGCTGATTCAGGGTAGCATAGGGACACCATAAACAAAGGAAGACTTGCATTTCTATAGTGCCTTTCACAATTGTAGGACGTCCCAAAGCGCTTTACAGCCAATGACATACTTTTTGAAGTGTCGTCACTGTTGCAAACAAGGGAGCCAATTTACGCATAGCACGATCCCACAGACAACAATGCGATAATGACCAGATAACCTGTTTATTTTTGTGATGATGTTTGGAGGATAAATATCTGTCAAGACACTGGGGAGAACAAACTCCCCCTGCTCTTCCTACATTAGTGCTGTAGGATCTTTAACATTCACTTGAGAGAGCAGAGGGGTCCAGTGCAGCACTCCCTCAGTACTGACCCTCCGATAATGCAGCACTCCCTCAGTACTGACCCTCCGATAATGCAGCACTCCCTCAGTACTCACCCTCTGCCAATGCAGCACACCCTCAGTACTGACCCTCCGATAATGCAGCACTCCCTCCGTACTGACCCTCTGACAGTGCAGCACTCCCTCAGTACTGACCCTCCGATAATGCAGCACTCCCTCAGTACTGACCCTCTGCCAATGCAGCACACCCTCAGTACTGACCCTCCGATAATGCAGCACTCCCTCAGTACTGACCCTCTGCCAATGCAGCACACCCTCAGTACTGACCCTCCGATAATGCAGCACTCCCTCAGTACTGACCCTCCGACAGTGCAGCACTCCCTCAGTACTGACCCTCTGATAATGCAGCACTCCCTCAGTACTCACCCTCCGACAGTGCAGCACACCCTCAGTACTGACCCTCCGACAGTGCAGCACACCCTCAGTACTGAACCTCCGACAGTGCAGCACACCCTCAGTACTGACCCTCCGACAGTGCAGCACACCCTCAGTACTCACCCTCCGACAGTGCAGCACACCCTCATTACTGACCCTCCGACAGTGCAGCACACCCTCAGTACTGACCCTCCGACAGTGCAGCACCCCCTCAGTACTGACCCTCCGACAGTGCAGCAGTCCCTCAGTACTGACCCTCCGATAATGCAGCACTCCCTCAGTACTGACCCTCCGACAGTGCAGCACACCCTCAGTACTGACCCTCCGACAGTGCAGCACTCCCTCAGTACTGACCCTCCGACAGTGCAGCACTCCCTCAGTACTGACCCTCTGACAGTGCGGCACTCCCTCAGTACTGACCCTCTGATAATGCAGCACTCCCTCAGTACTCACCCTCTGCCAATGCAGCACACCCTCAGTACTGACCCTCCGACAGTGCAGCACTCCCTCAGTACTGACCCTCTGATAATGCAGCACTCCCTCAGTACTCACCCTCCGACAGTGCAGCACACCCTCAGTACTGACCCTCCGACAGTGCAGCACACCCTCAGTACTGACCCTCCGACAGTGCAGCACACCCTCAGCACTGACCCTCCGACAGTGCAGCACACCCTCAGTACTGACCCTCCGACATTGCAGCACTCCCTCAGTACTGACCCTCCGACAATGCAGCACTCCCTCAGTACTGACCCTCTGACAGTGCGGCACTCCCTCAGTACTGACCCTCCGACAGTGCAGCACTCCATCAGTACTGACCCTCCGACAGTGCGGCACTCCCTCAGTACTGACCCTTTGACAGTGCAGCACTCCCTCAGTACTGACCCTCCTACAGTGCAGCACTCCCTCAGTACTGACCCTCTGACAGTGCGGCACTCCCTCAGTACTGACCCTCTGACAGTGCAGCACTCCCTCAGTACTGACCCTCTGACAGTGCAGCACTCTCTGGACTGCACTCGGAATTCCAGTCTAGACTTTGTGCTCATGTCTCTGGAATGATTGCTGGAAGTATATTCAACCAGGGAGGGAGCATCAAACTGTCCCAAAAACATCTGTTTGAGGTCAGAGTGCTACCCAGTGTGCCATGGCCTAGTCGCTGAAGGGTTAGGAATGGGGATATCAGCCTGGGCACCTTCTGCTGATCAAAGTCCATGATGTAATGTGAGTGTGTGTGGACTTTGGCTAAAGCCAAGATCTGGGTCAGCTTAATGCTGAATATCCAGCCAGCAAACGCTGTCTGCACCTCGGCACATCGAATCAGCACTCGGGGGAGGTACGCTGGCAGAATGGTGGTGGGGAGGATCATGTTGGATCGAACCTTAGCAGTAGTCAGCACCTCTAGGAAGAAAAGACAACAGGAGAAGGCCATTCAGCCCCTTGAGCTAGTTACACAGGAAGAACTTAGATACAGCACTGAAACAGGCCCTTCGGCCTACCGAGTCTGTGCCGACCATCAACCACCCATTTATACTGATCCTACACTAATCCCATATTCCCACCACATCCCTACCATTCTCCTACCACCTACCTACACTAGGGGCAATTCATAATGGCCAATTTACCTATCAACCTGCAAGTCTTTGGCTGTGGGAGGAAACCGGAGCACCCGGAGAAAACCCACACGGTCACAGGGAGAACTTGCAAACTTCGCACAGGCAGTACCCAGAATTGAACCCGGGTCGCTGGAGCTGTGAGTCTGCGGTGCTAACCACTGCGCCCCTGTGAGGAGGAGGCCGTTCAGCCCCTCGAGCTCGTTACACAGGAACAGGAGGAGGCCATTCAAACCTGTTCTATTTAATTGGTTCATGGCTGATCTGTATCTTAACTCTCTCTACCCACCTTGGCTCTGTAACCCGTAATCCCCTTACCCAGCAAAAGTCCATCAATCTCAGTTTTGACATTTTCAATTGACCCCCAGCACCAACAGCTTTTTGGAGGAGAGTGTTCCAGATTTCCACTCCCCTCTGTGTGAAGGGCGGCACAGTGGCGCAGTGGTTAGCACCGCAGCCTCACAGTGCCAACGACCCGGGTTCAGTTCTATGTACTGCCTGTGCGGAGTTTGCAAGTTGTCCCTGTGACCGCGTGGGTTTCCGCCGGGTGCTCTGGTTTCCTCCCACAGCCAAAGACTTGCACAGCCAAAGACTGATCGGTAAATTGGCCATTATAAATTGCCCCTAGTGTAGGTAGGTGGTAGGAGAATGGTGGGGATGTGGTCGGGAATATGGGATTAATGTAGGATTAGTATAAATGGGTGGTTGTTGGTTGGCACAGACTCAGTGGGCCGAAGGGCCTGTTTCAGTGCAGGCTCTAATTTTAAGGTTCTTACCCCTTGTTCTGGACTCCCCCCATCAGAGGAACTAGTTTCTCTTGCTCTACCCTATGAAAGCCTCGAATCATCTTAAACCCCTCTGTTAGATCATCCCTTAATCTTCTGTACTGGAGTAGTCTGTGCAACCTGTCCTCAGTTTAATTCCTTTAGCTGCAGTATCACTTTGGTGAATCTGCGCTGCACCCTCTCCAAGGCCAATATATCCTTCTTGAAGTGTGGTGCCCAGAATGGAACCTGCGTTACCCAAGATGGGGTCTGACCAGAGCCCTTTCCAGCCGAAGCATCTCTTTGTATTCCAGCTCTCTCACGATGAAAGGGAGATTTTTTTTATTGAAGAAGTTGGCGGGAGAGGAGGAGAGAAAGGCAGATGTTGGGTAGTTGAAAGTGTCGAGTCGGGGTGGAATAGACGGTGAACATTTTCTCCTTTATCCCACCAGGCAGCTTACCGGGACAACACCGTGGGACTGCCCAGATTCTGCCCTGCTGAAAACGTAGAGAAAATTGATCAGAAGCTGCTTCACTTGTACCTGCGGAATTACTACACTCCGGACAGGCTGGTGCTGGCTGGGGTCGGAGTGGATCATGACCAACTGGTGGAGCACGCAAAGAAATATCTCCTGGGTACCAGGGCACCTGCACAGCTATCGTTAAACACACATCTGTTGTTTCATTCATCTGTGTATCCATGGGCAAAAAGAAATCTCTGAATGATGGTTCAGATGAAGAAGCCTGTCATTCCCAAATATCAAACTATTTGTACCTCTTTGCAGCCCAGGAGGCCATTCGGCCCATCGTGCCTGTGCTGGCTCTTTGAAAGAGTTATCCAATTAATCCCACTTGCCTGCAAATTCTTCCCCTTCATATTTATCCAATTCCCTTTCAAAAATTATGATTGAAACTGCTTCCACTGCCCTTTCAGGTAGCGTATTCCAGATCATTATTCCTTAAACCTGTATCTTCCGCCTCCTGCCAGTGGTAACCGATTTTACTCATCAAAGCCCTTTGTGATTTTGAACGCCTTTGTTAAATCTTCTCTTAACCTTCTCCTACCTAAGGAGAACAATCCCAGTTTCCATAAGCTCTCCATATTCTTGCCATTCAGCTACACTTCAAACATCTTCCCCAGAGAGACAACAGTGCTTCAATTACACGTCTCTGCTGAAAAGCAGCATCTCTAACAGTGCAGCACTCCCTCAGTACTGTGCTGGGAGTGTCAGCCTGGATTTTGTACTCAAATCTCTAGAGTGGGGTTTGATCACACAACCTTCAGACTCAGAGGTGAGAGAGCTCCCCACTGAACAAGACTGACATTTGGGTTATGACTGTTCAGGTGCTATGGGGAGAGGTGAGGAGGGGTCTGTAGATACAGATGAGGTCTGACTTACTTACACTGATCAACCGCTTTCCCTTTTCAATGCCTCACAGGAGTAACCCCAGTTTGGGGGTCAGGAAAGCCCACTGATGTGGACCGGTCCATCTCCCAGTACACCGGGGGAATCGTGAAGGTGAGACGCTGTTTGCGCTGCAGAAATCATCCCCAGAATGCACACAAGAAATTCTCTAGGAAAATCCCACCTGGAGACCACCCCGAGTTAGTCTGCAGCTGCTGTACTGTGACTAGGTGAAGGTAGAGGGTGGCCCAGGCTTGTGGAGGCCATTTTCTTCCTTTCTTTCTGCCCCTGCCTGTCCTGTGCCCTGAAGGGTTAGGAATGGGGGTGCGGGGCTGGGGGTATCTGGGGGAGCAGGGGACATGGGTAATCAGTACATGGGTAAAGGCCTGCTACCCGACCCGACCCCGATGGGATCCGACGGCACGTGTCGCGTCGGGTCGGGCTTCCGGGTCCAGCATTCAGACTTGGGTTGGGTTTCCTTTGCACCCCTCTAGTGTGAGCAACTCTGAGCATCTGGAGTGGACAGGACTGTCTAGTCTCCTGTTGTTTTAGGGGGTGGGAAAACAGAGGCGGGACAGTGACTGTCTGTGCAACACAACCCACAGTGTATCTGATTCCCCAGGTGGAGAAAGACATGACTGACGTCAGCATGGGACCCACTCCCATCCCAGAACTCACTCACATCATGATCGGACTGGAAAGCTGCTCCTTCCTGGTGAGTATGTTTTATAACAACACTAAAAACTTTGAATCAGTGGTTGGATGGGGCTGTGGTGTAACGGTTACATCACTGGACTAATAATTGAGAGAACACAATCAAATCCCATTGCAGGCAGTTTGAGAATTCCGTTTAATTATGGAAATAAAGATCTGGGATCATAAAAGTGACCATGAAGCTGTTGAATTATTGTAAAAACCCAACTGGGTCACTAATGTCCTTGAGGGAAGGAAACCTGCGGTCCTTACCCAGTCTGGGCCTGTATGTGACTCCAGATCCACAGCAATGTGCTTGACTCTTAACTGGCTTCTGAAGTGGTCACTCAGTTTGTATCAAGCCTGCTACCAGCGGCTCAAGAAGGCAGCTCAGGACAACTAGGGATGGGCAGTGAACACTAGCCTTACCAGCAATGCTCACATCCAGTGAGTTGTTTTTAAATGGGATTCATTGCCCCGAGATAAGGAGGAGAAACCTACCCTGTGTTCCTATCCTGATGCTGTTCCATTGGAAGGTGTATGTCTGCGCATTGGGTAGAAACAAGATCAGGATCTGCTCTGATGCCCCAACAGTCAAATAGCCTGTCTGGTCAGGGCTCACCTAGGAAGAGGTTCCAGAGAGCAGCTGGTGCCCATGGGACCATAACCCCAGGAATGAGAAAGGACAGGAAAGCGTGGGAGAAGCAGAAAGAATTAGCAGAAAGGTATTTTGTTATGACTGAGGTGGGAGGAGTGCACTGTCTTTTCTAGTTCCACTTCTCCACAGGTCACAACTTATACTTAAATGTTTACCCAGTTACCGATATGGTCAATCATAAACTCTACTCTTTATTCCAGAATAAAGTACACCAACCAGGTTTCTTTAATAAACAACAGAATTAACAGTTTATTATAAAACAAGACTTATCCAGCAACGAAACAAACATTTACACACAGATTGAGATATGAAAGTTCCCTTTGTACCTTAGCCCGTCACATACACACTCTGGTTAACGGAAAAATAGAGATTGTCTCTCTTAGAGCTCTGTTACAAAGAAATACTTTGGCTAACTACGTGCTAATTCTTGAAGAGAAAAAGAGATGTGGAAAGATGACAGTTGTCCCTTTATTCTGGCGTCCAAAATACGTGTAGACAGCTGTCACTGGGATCTTTCTAGAACAGTTCTTTTCAGGCGACGTTAAAGATTAGCTTGGCAGGCCTTTCAGGAGAAATGCACAACAGGGGTTTCAGGAGGAATGCAGCATCAATTTCTCTATTTCTTACACTCACTTCTAAGAGCTTCTCAAAGAGATGGAAAAACTGGCAGGATTTTCAAAGAGATGGAAAGGCCGAGTTGGGATTTTGTCCTTGGCAGGTTATTTTTTAAAAACTCCTTTCAAAACACTGCCCACACCCTAAATGACTGTCCAAAGCAAAACCAAAACAATATCTCAAGAGTCAAGCCTCCTGACCCCTATAAATCTTGACCTGTCACTTCTCTGTGAACAGCTTTCCCAGGTCAAAAAGTCCCGGGAGTATTTATCTGAAGACAAGTGACTTCCAGTAAATGTTGTTTTCAAACAACCCATCAGTGACCCTTGTGAAAAAAAAATCCATGGAATCCTTTTCAGTTTTAAATCACAAGTCCTCAAAATTTAACAAAAAATGGAAGAACTTTCGTAACAATTTCAAATGTTAAACACTGGACTTCGAGGTGAGTGGAAGAAATGGAATGATTTGCTTGTTTGCAGGTGACTAGGAGGGTTCAGGCCCTGCAGTGAGCGGGGCTGCAGCATGTCTGAGGGTCTGTGCAGAGCAATACCTTGATGTGCACAATCGAGAAATGTGGGTTCAAACCTTTCCACATTGCACTGAGACACGCTGCTCAGGGGAGGTAAAGCATGGTCCTGTAGCTGGCTGAAGAACAGCACCCTCTACACTGTCCCCATCAAACACTCCCAGGACAGGTACAGCACGGGGTTAGATACAGAGTAAAGCACCCTCTACACTGTCTCCATCAAACACTCCCAGGACAGGTACAGCACAGGGTTAGATACAGAGTAAAGCACCCTCTACACTGTCCCCATCAAACTCTCCCAGGACAGGTACAGCACGGGGTTAGATATAGAGTAAAGCTCCCTCTACACTGTCCCCATCAAACACTCCCAGGACAGGTACAGCACGGGGTTAGATATAGAGTAAAGCTCCCTCTACACCGTCCCCATCAAACACTCCCAGGGCAGGTACAGCACGGGGTTAGATATAGAGTAAAGCTCCCTCTACACTGTCCCCATCAAACACTCCCAGGACAGGTACAGCACGGGGTTAGATACAGAGTAAAGCTCCCTCTACACTGTCCCCATCAAACACTCCCAGGACAGGTACAGCACGGGGTTAGATACAGAGTAAAGCTCCCTCTACACTGTCCCATCAAACACTCCCAGGACACGGGGTTAGATACAGAGTAAAGCTCCCTCTATGTTGTGTGGGCTGGAGGGGGACACAGTGTGATGGGTGAGCATGATTGAAAGGTTCTTTTTGGTTTCAGGAGGACGATTTCATCCCCTTTGCCGTACTAAACATGATGATGGGCGGCGGGGGCTCGTTCTCAGCCGGGGGTCCGGGAAAGGGCATGTTCACCAGACTCTACCTTAACGTCTTAAACAGGTCAGTCCTGGAACCAGCTCTCTCACGCATTCCCAAGTTTACACTGGAGCCCAGGGGGTAGGGGGTGGTCTGGGCCTGTTTGGGGTTTGAGAGGAGAACTGGTCTGCTCTGGGGGAGGGGAATCTCTGGTCTGCCAGGGGCACCAATCTGGCATCAAGGAGCTGGCGCAGGACTGGTGGTGTCAGAGCTTTGGCCCGTTTGGAGGAGTGGGTTGCTGCCTGAGAGTTTTGCTACTAAAAGAGGGTGGGAAGGGAGGGGAAACAGAAACCCTTTACCCCAGGGGGAGCAGATGCAAAGATCATAGATGGAATCGCCCTATCCCAACCCTCTGCCGACCACTCGCACTGCCTGGTACCCTGCACTGCACTAGGCATAGAGTTGCCACAATAATGCAGGGAATCCTGATAGGAGGCTGACCTATCCTGCAGGATCCCTGGAATCGTTACCTGCAGCCACAGCTAGTGAAAGGGGTTCATGAATAAAAAGAAACAGGATATGGCCTCACTCCTGGCTGGTACTGCAAAGCCTGTCACTTAAAAGCTGGATCAAGTTGAAAAGAGAAAGAAAGGACTCTCAGTTCTACAGAGCCTTTCACCTCATTGAGACATTCCAAAAAGCATTTTATAGACAATGAAATACTTTTGAAGTCCAGTCACTGTTGTAATGTAGGAAACGCAGTAGCCAATTTGTGCACAGCACTATCCCAGTACTAGCAATGTGATAATGACCAGAAAATCTATCTTTTGTGTTGCTGATTGCAAGATAAATATTGGTCAGGACACAGGAGAAGACTCCCCGCCATGAGATCATTTACATCTACCTGAGAGTGCAGACGGGGTGTCAGTTTAACATCTTGTCCGAAAGGTGGCACCTCCAACCGTGCGGCGCTCCCTCGGTACTAACCCTCCAACCGTGCGGCGCTCCCTCGGTACTAACCCTCCAACCGTGCGGCGCTCCCTCGGTACTAACCCTCCAACCGTGCGGCGCTCCCTCGGTACTAACCCTCCAACAGTGCGGCGCTCCCTCGGTACTAACCCTCTGACCGTGCAGCACTCCCTCAGCACCCACCCTCCAACAGTGCGGCGCTCCCTCGGTACTAACCCTCCAACAGTGCGGCGCTCCCTCGGTACTAACCCTCTGACCGTGCAGCACTCCCTCAGCACCCACCCTCCAACAGTGCGGCGCTCCCTCAGTACTAACCCTCCAACAGTGCGGCGCTCCCTCGGTACTAACCCTCCAACAGTGCGGCGCTCCCTCGGTACTAACCCTCCGACCGTGCGGCGCTCCCTCAGTACTGACCCTCCGACCGTGCGGCGCTCCCTCGGTACTAACCCTCCGACCGTGCGGCGCTCCCTCGGTACTGACCCTCCGAGCGTGCGGCGCTCCCTCGGTACTAACCCTCCGACCGTGCGGCGGCGCTCCCTCGGTACTGACCCTCCAACAGTGCGGCGCTCCCTCGGTACTAACCCTCCGACCGTGCGGCGGCGCTCCCTCGGTACTAACCCTCCGACCGTGCGGCGCTCCCTCGGTACTAACCCTCCGACCGTGCGGCGCTCCCTCGGTACTAACCCTCCGACCGTGCGGCGCTCCCTCGGTACTAACCCTCCAACAGTGCGGCGCTCCCTCGGTACTAACCCTCCGACCGTGCGGCGCTCCCTCAGTACTGACCCTCCGAGCGTGCGGCGCTCCCTCGGTACTGACCCTCCGAGCGTGCGGCGCTCCCTCGGTACTAACCCTCCGACAGTGCGGCGCTCCCTCGGTACTAACCCTCCGACAGTGCGGCGCTCCCTCTGTACTAACCCTCCGACCGTGCGGCGCTCCCTCGGTACTAACCCTCCGACAGTGTGGCGCTCCCTCGGTACTAACCCTCCGACTGTGCGGCGCTCCCTCGGTACTAACCCTCCGACCGTGCGGCGCTCCCTCGGTACTAACCCTCCGACCGTGCGGCGCTCCCTCAGTACTGACCCTCCGAGCGTGCGGCGCTCCCTCGGTACTAACCCTCCGAGCGTGCGGCGCTCCCTCGGTACTAACCCTCCGACTGTGCAGCGCTCCCTCGGTACTAACCCTCCGACCGTGCGGCGGCGCTCCCTCGGTACTGACCCTCCGACCGTGCGGCGCTCCCTCGGTACTAACCCTCCGACCGTGCGGCGCTCCCTCGGTACTAACCCTCCGAGCGTGCGGCGCTCCCTCGGTACTAACCCTCCGAGCGTGCGGCGCTCCCTCGGTACTAACCCTCCGACCGTGCGGCGCTCCCTCGGTACTAACCCTCCGACCGTGCGGCGCTCCCTCGGTACTAACCCTCCGACTGTGCGGCGCTTCCTCTGTACTAACCCTCCGACTGTGCGGCGCTCCCTCTGTACTGACCCTCCGACAGTGCGGCGCTCCCTCGGTACTAACCCTCCGACCGTGCGGCGCTCCCTCGGTACTGACCCTCCGACCGTGCGGCGGCGCTCCCTCGGTACTAACCCTCCGAGCGTGCGGCGCTCCCTCGGTACTAACCCTCCGAGCGTGCGGCGCTCCCTCGGTACTAACCCTCCGACCGTGCGGCGGCGCTCCCTCGGTACTAACCCTCCGAGCGTGCGGCGCTCCCTCGGTACTAACCCTCCGAGCGTGCGGCGCTCCCTCGGTACTAACCCTCCGACCGTGCGGCGCTCCCTCGGTACTAACCCTCCGACCGTGCGGCGCTCCCTCGGTACTAACCCTCCGACTGTGCGGCGCTCCCTCTGTACTAACCCTCCGACTGTGCGGCGCTCCCTCTGTACTGACCCTCCGACAGTGCGGCGCTCCCTCGGTACTAACCCTCCGACCGTGCGGCGCTCCCTCGGTACTAACCCTCCGACAGTGCGGCGCTCCCTCGGTACTAACCCTCCGACAGTGCGGCGCTCCCTCGGTACTAACCCTCCGACTGTGCGGCGCTCCCTCGGTACTAACCCTCCGACAGTGCGGCGCTCACTCGGTACTAACCCTCCGACAGTGCGGCGCTCCCTCGGTACTAACCCTCCGACCGTGCGGCGCTCCCTCGGTACTAACCCTCCGACTGTGCGGCGCTCCCTCGGTACTAACCCTCCGACCGTGCGGCGCTCCCTCGGTACTGCACTGGGAGCATCAGCCTGGATCAAGTCTGGGCCTTCAACCAACAAAATTCTGACTCAGAAGCAAGAGGGCGTGTTACCCACTGAACCTTGGCTGACTGTGAATTAGGGTGAGATTTGGAAGTCATGTTTCCCGATCCATTGATGTGCTAGAGTTTCTTGGAGAATTTGATTATAAACATCACACTGACCGGCTCTCTCTCTCCCTCAGACACCACTGGATGTACAATGCCACCGCCTATCACCACAGCTACGAGGACACTGGGCTCCTGTGTATACACGCTAGCGCAGATCCTAGACAGGTACTGAGCCCTCTCTATCACCATATGCCTTTGATAAGCTAATTACAATGTTGTACCATTCAGTCCTACTATGCAAACCTGTTACTTTAACTCCTCCATGATGTTTGCTTCAGTTACTCACCTCCATTATCTTTTCTGGTCTCATAGGTCCGGGAGATGGTGGAAATTATCACTCGAGAATTTATTCTGATGACTGGCTCAGTGGGAGAGGTGAGTGCAGGAGCTGGGTTTCACAGGGAATCGCTCAATGGAACCAACACTTCATACTCCATCAAACAGACAGAGAGAGAGAGAGAGAAAGGCAGGCAAAGACAGAGTGAGAGAGGGGGAAGGCACAGAGAGAGGGGACAGAGTCAAAGAGAGAGGGGGAGATGGGGGCAGGCAGAAAGAGAGAGAGACGGGGGCAAGCACGGATAGAGAGAAAGAGAGACAGGGACAGGCATGGACAGAGGGAGAGAAAGAGAGAGACAGAGACAGGGGCAGGCATGGACAGAGAGAGAGAGAGAGAGAGACGGAGACAGGCACGGACCGAGAGAGAGGCGGCGCAGTGGTTAGCACCGCAGCCTCACAGCTCCAGCGACCCGGGTTCAATTCTGGATACTGCCTGTGTGGAGTTTGCAAGTTCTTCCTGTGTCTGCATGGGTTTCCTCCGGGTGCTCCGATTTCCTCCCACATGCCAAAGACTTGCAGGTTGATAGGTTAATTGGCCATTATGAATTGCCCCCAGTATAGGTAGGTGGTAGGGAAATATAGGGACAGGTGGGGATGTGGTAGGAATATGGAATTAGTGTAGGGTTAGTATAAAATGGGTTGTTGATGGTCGGCACAGACTCGGTGGGCCGAAGGGCCTGTTTCAGTGCTGTATCTCTAAACAAACAGAGAGAGAGACGGGGACAGGCACGGACAAAGAGAGAGAGAGACGGGGACAGGCATGGACAGAGAGAGAGAGGCGGGGGCAGGCATGGACAGAGAGAGAGAGAGAGACCGGGACAGGCACGGACAGAGAGAGAGAGAGAGAGACGGGGACAGGCACGGACAGAGAGAGAGAGAGAGGCGGGGGCAGGCATGGACAGAGAGAGAGAGAGAGACGGGGACAGGCATGGACAGAGAGAGAGAGGCGGGGGCAGGCATGGACAGAGAGAGAGAGGCGGGGGCAGGCATGGACAGAGAGATGGGGGTGGGGAGGCAGCAGGGACAGAAAGGAGCGAAATCAGGCAGACAGAGAGGGATGCTGCAAAAGAAATGCACAGATTGGAGCAGCCACAAGTGTAGAGAGAGACAGAGATGCAGGTGCACAGACACACGCACACACACACACTGCAGCTGCTGCCCATTCTGACTGGTATGAATGATCGAAAGTGGTGGCACTCTCTTGGGGAAAGGCTTCTCAGCTGTGACTCAGTGGCTATTACTGTAACCCCGTTTTTTTTTGTTTTTGTTTTTTTTTTCTTTTTTTTCGGGAGCTTTACTCTGTATCTAACCCCGTGCTGTACCTGTCCTGGGAGTGTTTGATGGGGACAGTGTAGAGGGAGCTTTACTCTGTATCTAACCCCGTGCTGTACCTGTCCTGGGAGTGTTTGATGGGGACAGTGTAGAGGGAGCTTTACTCTGTATCTAACCCCGTGCTGTACCTGTCCTGGGAGTGTTTGATGGGGACAGTGTAGAGGGAGCTTTACTCTGTATCTAACCCCGTGCTGTACCTGTCCTGGGAGTGTTTGATGGGGACAGTGTAGAGGGAGCTTTACTCTGTATCTAACCCCGTGCTGTACCAGTCCAGGGAGTGTTTGATGGGGACAGTGTAGAGGGAGCTTTACTCTGTATCTAACCCCCGTGCTGTACCTGTCCTGGGAGTGTTTGATGGGGACAGTGTAGAGGGAGCTTTACTCTGTATCTAACCCCCGTGCTGTACCTGTCCTGGGAGTGTTTGATGGGGACAGTGTAGAGGGAGCTTTACTCTGTATCTAACCCCCGTGCTGTACCTGTCCTGGGAGTGTTTGATGGGACAGTGTAGAGGGAGCTTTACTCTGTATCTAACCCCGTGCTGTACCTGTCCAGGGAGTGTTTGATGGGGACAGTGTAGAGGGAGCTTTACTCTGTATCTAACCCCGTGCTGTACCTGTCCTGGGAGTGTTTGATAGGGACAGTGTAGAGGGGGTGGGTGGATGGGTGTATAGATGGACGCTGATGCTTGCTTTGTTATTTTGTTCAGATGGAGCTGGAGCGAGCAAAGACCCAGCTCAAGTCGATGCTGATGATGAACCTGGAGTCTCGACCAGTTATCTTCGAGGATGTAGGACGGCAGGTGCTGGCAACAGGAGTCCGCAAACTCCCACAGGAGCTGTGCACGCTGATTGGTGAGTAGAAGTTGGACGAGAGCTATTGAGGAATCAGTCTGTCTGTAAAGTGCTAATTCAGTCTTTTTCAAACATAAGGCTTGCCTGGAACAACGTCACACCCCTCACTCCCTGCAAGGCATCGGAACAGTATAGCGTTGTGGATAAAGACAAGCAGAATAGGACAGGAAGGGTCAGAGAGTTTAACAGAAATTGTACATCAGCAAATAAGGACATTAAAGGGAATAGAAGCAAAAAAATGAAATTAAAGGTTCGAGATCTGAATGCGCGAAGCATCTGCAAATTAGATAGATGAACTAATGGCACAAAAATAGGTACAAGATTTAGATTTAATTGCCATCAGAGACATGGTTACATGGAGATCAAGGTTGGGAAATAAATATTCCAGGATATACAATATTTCAGAAGGACAGACAGAGTAGCAAAGGAGGGGTAGCACTGATGTTAAAGGATGACATAGGGGCATGAGTGAGAAAGGATCTGGCCTCAGACGATCATGAAGTAGAATCAGTATGGGTTGAAATAAGGAATAGTAAGAATCAGAAAACACTGGTAGGAGTAGTTTATAGGCCCCCTAATAATAATTATACTGTTGGACAGAGCATTAAACAAGAAATTATTGGAGCTTGTAACAAAGTCACTGTAATAATTGTGGGGGACTTTTATCTTCATATAGACTGGGACAGTGAAATTGGCAGGAGTGGTCTAGAAGATGAATTTGTAGGATGTTTTCAGGAGTTTCTTGGAGCAATATGTGGTGGTGCTGACGAGGGATAAAGCTATCTCAGAACTAGTATTGTGTAATGAAGCAGGGTTAATAAGCAATGCCATAGTAAAATATCCACTGGGAAACAGTGAGCATAATACCATTGAATTCCATGTTAAGTTTGATTCTTGCAAACAAGAATCTTAAACTTAAACAAAGCCAATTTGCATTGGATGAGGGGAGAACTGGTTAAGGTGAATTGGATAAAAAGACTAAAAAGTATGGCGGTAAATAGGCAGTGGGAAACCTTTAAAGAAACAATTCAAAATGCTCAACAAAAATACATTCCTTTGAAAAACAAAAACTCAGCCAGAAAGACCCATCCTGACTCACTCAGGAAGTTAAGGATAATATTAGATTAAAAGAAGAGGCTTACAATGTTGCAAAAAAGAGTAGCAAGTCTGAGGATTGCGAGTGTTTCAGAAACCAGCAAAAGGCCACCAAAAAGTTGTTGATAAAGGAAAAAATAGAATAAGAGTAAAGTAGCCCGCAATATAAAAACAGATTGTAAGTGCTTTTATAGGTATATCAAAAGGAAGAGAGTAGCTAAAGTAAACATTGATCCCTTTGAAGCAGAGACAGGAGAAATTATCATGGGGAATGAGGAAATGGCAGAGGCATTGAACAAATATTTTGAGTCTGTCTTCACAGTCGAAGACACAAGTTCCATACCAGAAATAGACAGTAACCTTTGGACTAAAAAGAGTGAGAAAACTAAGGAAATTCATATCAGCAGAGAAAAAATATTGGAGAAACTTAAGGGACTAAAATTTGACAGATCTCCAGGACGTGATGGCCTACACCCTAGGGTTCTAAAAGAGATAGCTGCAGAGATGGCGGATGCACTAGCTATGATTTTCCAAAATTCCTTAGATTCGGGGACGGTCCAATCAGATTGGAAGTTTTCCGCTTTTCAAGAAAGGAGGGAAAGAAAAAACAGGGAACTACAGGTCAGTTAGCCTAACATCAGTTGTCAGGAAAATCCTGGAATCTATTATTAAGGAAGTCTTAATACACTTAGAAAAGCACAGTATGATTAGAGCAAGTCGACATGGTTTTACTAAAGAGAAATCCTGTTTTACAACTTTATTAGAGTTTTTGGAGGATGTAACTAGTAGGGTAGATAAAGGGGAACCAGTAGATGTAGTATACCTGGATTTCAAAAAGTCATTCGATAAGCTGCCACACAAAAGGTTAATTGGCAAGATAAGGGCTCATGGAGTTGGGGTAATATATTAGCATGGATAGATGACTGGTTAATAGACAGGAAACAACGAGTGGGCATAAATGGGGCATTTTCAAGTTTGCAGGCAGTAACTAGTGGATCAGTGCTGGGGCCTCAGCTATTTACAGTCGATATCAATGAATGACATGAAGAGACAGAGAGTAATGTATCCAAGTTTGCTGATGAAAGAAAGGTAGGTAGAAAGGTAAGCTGTGGGGAGAACACAGAGGCTGCAAAGAGATACAGACAGGTTAAGTGAGTGGGATGGCAGATGGAGTATAATGTAGGGAAGTGTGAAGTTACGCACTTTGGTCGTAAGAATAGAAAAGCAGAATATTTTTTTGAAAGGTGTGAAACTTGTAAGTGTAGACATTCAAAGAGACTTGGGTGTACTTGTACAAGGAATGCAGAAAGTTAACATGCAGATACAATGAGCATTTAGGAAGGCAAATGCTATGTTGGCCTTTATTGCAAGGAGATTGGAGTACAGGAATAAGGAAGTATTGCTACAGTTGTAGAGGGTTTTGGTGAGACCACATCTGGAATACTCTGTGCAGTTTTGGTCTCCACATTTAAGAAAGGATATACTTGCATTGAAGGTAGTTTTTAAAAATTTGTTCATGGGATGTGGGCGTCACTGACTAGGCCAGCATTTATTGCCCATCCCTAATTGCCCTTGAACTGAGTGGCCATTTCAGAGGGCATTTTAAAAGTCAACCACATTGCTGTGGGTCTGGAGTCACATGTCGGCCAGACCAGGTAAGGACAGCAGATTTCCTTCCCTAAAGGACATTAGTGAACCAGATGGGTTTTTATAACAATCAACAATGGTCACACTAGACTAGCTTTTTAATTCCAGATTTATTAATTGAATTCAAATTTCACCGTCTGCCGTGGTGGAATTCGAATCCACGTCCCCAGAGCATTAGCCTGGACCTCTGGGATACCAGTCCAGTGATATTTCCACCGCCTCTCCCTAGTGCAGCGAAGGTTCACTAAATTGGTCCCTGGGTATATGTATATATATATATATATATGTATATATACATGTAAGGCATATTGAATGCTTTCCTTTATTGGCCGAGGTATAGAATACAAAAGCAGGGATGTAAAGCTGGAACTCCATAAAACGCTGGTTAGGCCACAGCTGGAGTATTGCATACTGTACCGGTCACCACGTTACAGAAAGGACATAATTGCTCTGGAGAGAGTACAGAGGATATTTACAAAAATGTTGCCAGGGCTTGAAAGTTGCAGCTATGAGGAAAGATTGGATAGGCAAGAGTTGTTTTCCTTCGAACCGAAGAGGCTGAGGGATGACTTAATTGAGGTGTACAAAATTATGAGGGGCCTAGATAGAGTAGACAGGAAGGATCTGTTTCCCCTCGCAGAGAGGTCAATTACCAGGGGGCACATATTTGTGATTGGTAGAAGGATTAGAGAGGATATGAGGGAAAAATCTTTCCACCCTGAGGATGTTGGGTGTCTGGATCGGTGGTGGAGGCAGAAACCCTCAACTCTTTTAAAAGGTACCTGCACCTGAAGTGCTGTAACCTGTAAGGCCAGGTGATGGAAGGTGGGATTAGATTGGGTGGCTCGTTTTTTCAGCCGGCGCAGATATGATGGGCTGAATGGCCTCTTTCTGTGCTGTAACTTTTCTATAGTTCTGTAGGATAAGGGAGTTGTCCTATGATGAGAGACTAAGTAAATTGGGTCTATGTTCTTTGGAGTTTAGAAGAATGAGAGGTGATCTCATTGAAACAAACAAGATTCTGAAGGGGCTGGATAGGGTAGACACTGAGATTATTTCCGCTGGTCGGGGAATCTAAAACACAGGGACACAGTCTCAGGATAAGGGGTCAATCATTCAGGACTGAGATGAGGAGAAGTTACTTCACTCAAAGGGTTGTGAATCTTTGGAATTCTCTGTCCCAGAGGGTTGTGGATGCTCCATCATTGAATACATTTAAGACTGGGATAGAGAGATTTTTGGTGTCTCAGGGAATCCAGGAGTATGACGAGCAGGCAGCAAAGTGGAGTTGAATCCTAAGATCAGCCATGATTGTTTTGAATGGCGGAGCAGGCTCGATGGGCCACATGGTCTACTCCTGCTCCTATTTCTTGTGTTCAACCTGTAACACTTTCTCACAGAATCTTACAGCACAGAAGGAGGCCATTCAGCCCATTCTGTCTGCGCTGTCTCTTTGAAAGAGCTCTCCAATTAGTCCCACTTCCCTGCTCTTTCCCCACAGCCCTGCAAATTTCTCCTTTTCAAGTATTTATCCAGTTCCCTTTTGAAAGTTACTATTGAATCTGCTTCCACTGCCCTTTTAGGCAGCGCATTCCAGAATATCATTTGCCAATGTCCTTGAGTCTGTGTCCTCTAGTTGCAGACCCTCCTGCCAGTAGACATGGTTTCTCATTTAGTCAATCAAAATCCCTCATATTTTTGAACACCTCTAAGGAGAACAATCCCAGCTTCTCCAGTCTCTTCACATAACTGAAGTCCCTCATCCCTGGTACCATTCTAGTAAATCTCCTCTGTTCCCGCTCCAATTCCTTGACATCCTCCCTAAAGTGTCATTCATTTATCTCTCTATTGACCTGAATCACTCGGGAATCAACCAGACATTTATTGAACAAAGATTTGATCTGAATTGGGACCACCTGGAAAATCTCAACATTTGCCCAGCTAAACCTCATTCTCTTCCCTCATCCCTCTGAACTCCAGGCCAGCACATAAGCTAATGGGAACTGGTTGTGTTTGCAGGGGAGGTGACGGCATACGATATCAAGAGGGTCACGGCCAAAATGTTACGCAGCAAGCCAGCCGTGGCGGCCCTGGGAGACCTCAGTGATTTGCCAACGTATGAGCACATCCAGCACGCGCTGACCAGCAAGGATGGGCGTCTGCCCCGGATTTACAGGCTGTTCCGGTGAGGATAACCGGCTCCCATTCCCCAACCGATCAACAGAATCGCTATACGTATAGTCCAGGTGTTTTGTAGCCGTTTGTCTGTGAGTTGCTTGAGCAGAGGGCGTAATTGTGTGTAAATAGACTGGCAGGCTAAGGTTGGGAGTGTGAAGTGGTCTGATTTATTGTATTTTATATAACTATAGGGAGATGAAACTGCTTTGAAATGATTGGATGTGTTTACTTTGTTATGCTGCTACAGTTCACCTGCTCCTGGACTGGTATCGTTCTGTGTCACTGCACAAGAATGTTGTGTCCATTTATATAAATTTTAGTTGTACTGATCCATGATGTCTCTCGTTTAATCTTTATCCCCTTCCAGGGATTTTGTCTCATGGCGGGATTGTGCACAGGAGGATTCCAAAATCCACCAGCCTGCTCCTGCTCGAACCACTTTGTCTTTATTCTAGAGAGAAGACCCCAAGCCTGTCCTGCCTTTCCTGATGGTTAGGTTTAAGATTAGCGATAGTCAGCACGGTTTTGTGAAGGGTAGGTCGTGCCTCACAAACCTTATTGAGTTTTTCGAGAAGGTGACCAAACAGGTGGATGAGGGTAAAGCAGTGGATGTGGTGTATATGGATTTCAGTAAGGCGTTTGATAAGGTTCCTCATGGTAGGCTATTGCAGAAAATACGGAAGTATGGGGTTGAAGGTGATTTAGAGCTTTGGATCAGAAATTGGCTAGCTGAAAGAAGACAGAGGGTGGTGGTTGATGGCAAATGTTCATCCTGGAGTTTAGTTACTAGTGGTGTACCGCAAGGATCTGTTTTGGGGCCACTGCTGTTTGTCATTTTTATAAACGACCTGGATGAGGGTGTAGAAGGGTGGGTTAGTAAATTTGTGGATGACACTAAGGTCGGTGGAGTTGTGGATAGTGCCGAAGGATGTTGTAGGGTACAGAGGGACATAGATAGGCTGCAGAGCTGGGCTGAGAGATGGCAAATGGAGTTTAATGCGGAAAAGTGCGAGGTGATTCACTTTGGAAGGAGTAACAGGAGTGCAGAATACTGGGCTAATGGGAAGATTCTTGGTAGTGTAGATGAACAGAGAGATCTTGGTGTCCAGGTGCATAAATCCCTGAAGGTTGTTACCCAGGTTAATAGGGCTGTTAAGAAGGCATATGGTGTGTTAGCTTTTATTAGTAGGGGGATCGAGTTTCGGAGCCACGAGGTCATGCTGCAGCTGTACAAAACTCTGGTGAGACCGCACCTGGAGTATTGCGTGCAGTTCTGGTCACTGCATTATAGGAAGGATGTGGAAGCTTTGGAAAGGGTGCAGAGGAGATTTACTAGGATGTTGCCTGGTATGGAGGGAAGGTCTTACGAGGAAAGGCTGAGGGACTTGAGATTGTTTTCGTTGGAGAGAAGGAGGAGGAGAGGTGACTTAATAGAGACATACAAGATAATCAGAGGGTTAGATAGGGTGGATAGTGAGAGTCTTTTTCCTCGGATGGTGATGGCAAACACGAGGGGACATAGCTTTAAGTTGAGGGGTGATAGATATAGGACAGATGTGAGAGGTAGTTTCTTTACTCAGAGAGTAGTAGGGGCGTGGAGCGCCCTGCCTGCAGCAGTAGTAGACTCGCCAACTTTAAGGGCATTTAAGTGGTCATTGGATAGACATATGGATGAAAATGGAATAGTGTAGGTCAGATGGTTTCACAGGTCGGCGCAACGTCGAGGGCCGAAGGGCCTGTACTGCGCTGTAATATTCTAATTCTAAAAGATGTTTCTGCACCTATTGATCACAGGCGCTCTTGCCCCTTAGTTCCCCCACATATTGTAACCAAGAACAGACAGCTGGACTGGGACCTTCCCTCCATCATAAGGTCAGAAGTGGGGATGTTCGACGATGATTGTGTAATGTTCAGTACCATTCGCGACCCCTTGGATATTGAAGCAGTCCATGTCCATATGCAACAAGACCTGGACAACATCCAGGCTTGGACTGATAAGTGGAAAGTAACATTCACGCCACACAGGTGCCAGGCAATGACCATCTCAAACAAGCGAGAATCTAACCATCTCCGCTTGATGTTCAATGGTATTACCATCGCTGAATTCCCCACTATCAACATCCTGGGGGTTACCATTGACCAGAAACTGAACTGGACCAGCCATATAAATACCGTAGCTACAAGAGCAGGTCAGAGGCTAGGAATTCTACAGCGAGTAACTCACCTCCTGTTTCCCCAAAGCCTGTCCACCATCTGCAAGGCCACAAGTCAGGAATGTGATGGAATACTCTCCACTTGCCTGGATGGGTGCAGCTCCAACAACACTCAAGAAGCTCAACACCATCCAGGATAAAGCAGCCCGCTTGATTGGCACCCCATCCACCACCATCAACATTCACTCCCTCCACCACTGACGCACAGTGACAGCAGGGTGCACCATCTACAAGATGCACTGCAGCAACTCACCAAGGCTCCTTAGACAGCACCTTCCAAACCCGTGACCTCTACCAACTAGAAGGACAAGGACAGCAGATACATGGGAACACCACCACCTGCAAGTTTCCCTCCAAGCCACACACCATCCTGACTTAGAACTGTATTGCGTTCCTTAATTGTCGCTGGGTCAAAATCCTGGAACTCCCTTACTAACAGCACTGTGGGTGTACCTACACCCCAAGGACTGTGGTGGTTTAAGAAGGCAGCTCACCACCTTCTCAAGGGCACTTAGGGTTGGGCAATAAATGCTGGTCTATCCAGCGACGCCCACATCCCAGTAACGAATAAAAAAAAAAGGTACGTTGCACAGGTGAGATCGACAGTGTTGACTATCATCCCAGAACCAGCACCCAACCAACCTACAGAATTGTTAAAAATTATTTATTTTTCATAGAAAGTCAGTGAAACCAAAATAAAAAGCAATGTTTTTATTTAAGACATGAGTTCAGGTGTTACAGAAATCCAGTTTGTGGTCCTCCTATAAAGTGGGCACAGCATGAATTGTAATCCAAACCCTGTGGGCAGCTGCCAGGAGGGGTCTCTCTCTCTCTGGGGTGGGGGTAACTGAGACCCTTTTCCCCAGCAGACTCACTGTGTGGATTTGGCTGATGGACATGGTGATGTGGCTGTTTGCACACTGATCAAATGAAGCCATTCTCCACTACCCCACCCCCAACCTCAAGTACCAACAGGCGGAAACCACAAATTACCCATCCACAGTCTGTGCGATTGGGGGCGTGAAGCAGGATTTGGGTTGCTGCACTCGATCAATGATTCTGAGGGGGAGAAGCAGGACCACGAGGGGAGGGGAAGCTGTGCCTGGAGACGCTGACAGGCCTCACACCAGCTGATGGTCTAATATGGCCAGAGTTAATGTTCCATAGTGACTCCTGGCAGCCTACACACAGTCCAGGAAGCTACGTGGTGACTTGACAGCAGCAGGAGAGACTCAGTCTGGGTAAGGTTTGTCTTTCGTCATGCTGCCATCCAGCAACTTAACCAAAAGGAATGTGGCAAAGTTAGAGTTGCTCTCAGTAATGATATCATTTAATAATTCTTCCAAATAAAAAAAAATAAAGTTGATTAAAATCTCGTGTGTTTGAGGTCTGTGTGCAATAATTAATTTGGCCCCAGTTTGCTCAGCATTTAATATAATTAACACTGTCAATTTAAGTTCAAGGCTTCTCTGGGAAATTACAAAGGAAAGTCCATTTTGACAATGATAGCTGGGACACCTGCCCTCCCAGCATTAGCAACATGCCCTGCTCACTGCGACACCCAGCTAAAGGTTGCAAGTTCTGACACCAGTCCACATCACCCAAATTTTAGCTTGGATGCTACAAACTGCTATCACTGTCTCTGCACCAGAGAGTTTTGGCTGCCGCCTGTGATCTGGTGATACAAATGTGTGGTTGTTGGGTGAGCCCAGGATCCAGCCAAGTAGTGATGCCTTTTACAGTTCAATATCACACTGACGCCCCTTGCCAAGGATCACATTTGAAAAATGGCCATGTGCATACCCCTGCGAGAGTCAGTGTGGGACCCGTACCCCAGTATTTCAAGTCAGGCTGTGACCCGGAAGAGAAAAGTGAGTGATTGCTTTTTATTTCTCTCTCTCTCTTCCACACACCCCACCGCTCCCTCCCAACCGTCCTGCGCGCTGTATGGGATCCTCCTGTTCTATATCCCAGTACGCACACATTGAGCAACTGAACAAGGGAGGGCTTCCCAAGTCAACCCGTACCCCAGTGAATCAGTTGAAAGGGGAAAATATTTTTTAAACAATTTTGATTGAAAAATGTTAATTTTTTAAAATCGCACAATGTCTTCTACATATTGAAAGCCACAAAACATAATTATAACACAAACAATAGTGGATAAATATGCACACAGCTGCTGTTTATAAGTGGGTTACGTGGCACCCTTTCTTTCCCACAGTTTTTTTCGAAACACATGTGACTGTCCCAGGAGCCTTACTCCTGCCTGAGGACCAGGCCTGTGATCAGCACCCTCCATGCACTCGGCATTCGGATTGTACAGTCTGTTGCTGTGTCCGGTCCACTGCTGTAGTGATTGGGTGCGTTAAGGAATTCCCCGTTTAGCTCTGGGTTCAATCAGGACACACTGCAAACCATACTGTTCTTCTGGTTCGAGAATGCACGTCTCTTCTGCTCCCTCAGGAACCGTCTTTTTATTCCCTCTTTGTAGATGTCTCTGTAAAACTGACCAGCGCACAATGGGATGCTGAAGGAGCAAAACAGGCCGTTATTTAATAAGGAACAATTCCCCCACCAACCCCGATATCCAATGCCTATTTAGTTCTGAGCCCACAGTTTGGATCGTGCCACGTGACAGTACCGGGCGGGCCCTCTTCTCTCACAGGGAGATAATCTGTCTGAGCTTCTGCTTCAAGGTCTTTTCTGATAGAGACATCACTGAAGAAAGTAGGCATGGACCCTGAACAGAACACAATCAGTGTTGACTTGGGAAGCCCTCTCTTGTTCAGTTGCCTGGCTGCTCAGTGTGTGCACTTGGATACAGAACAGGAGGATCCCACGCAAAGCGCAGGACAGGGAGGAGAGAAATAAAAAGCAATCACTCACTTATCTCTTCCGGGTCGGAGTCTGACTTGAAAGTAGCCGTAGACGGGCCTGTGATCTGAGGTTTTGATTGAGGTGCAGCAACCGTATTTAACCACAAGGATATCACCTTTCTGGCGGCTCTTGTATATAATCCGGTCCTGCAGGATGAGAGGGGTAAGTGGTTTGTGTGTCTGCGTGTTACAAGCTTCCCACAAAAACACCTGCATCAACCTGCAAAACACCTTGGCTCAGTGGGCAGCCCTCTCGCCTCTGAGTTTGGAGGTTGTGAGTTCACTCCAGAGACTCGAGGGCCATGATCCAGCCGACACTCCCAGTGTAGTACTGAGGGACTGCTGCGTTGTTGGAGGTGTGGCTTTTCAGATCAGACATTAAACCAAACCCCCACGGTGTCCTGGGCCAATATTTACTCCTCCATCAACATCATTAAAACAGATTATCTGATCATTTTCACATTGCTGTTTGTGGGATCTTGCTGTGCACAAATTGGCTGCCATGTTTCCTACATTACAACAGCGACTACACTTCAAACGTACTGCACTAGCTGAGAGACACTCCTGGACTTTCTTAGGCTGTCGACTCTATTCTTTGGAAGAGCTATCCAATTCGTCCCACTCCCCTGCTCTTTCACCATAGCCCTGAAGATTTCTACTCCAAGTAATTATCCAATTCCCTTTTGAAAGTTACTATTGAATCTGCTTCCACTGCCCTTAAAAAAATCCTCATCTCCCCCTCTTTTGCCAATGATCTTAAATCTGTGTCCCTCTGGTTACCAACCCTCCTGCCACTGCACTTTCCCTTGTTTACTCTATTAAGAGACGCTTCATAATTTTGAACACTTTGGTTAAAATTCTTCTTAACTATCTGTGCTCTAAGACCAATCCCAGCTTCGCAGCCTCACCATCAGAAAACCACCTCACCAGTAAAATAAACTAGGGAGCGTTCTGGGAAAAGGAAGACTGATTAAATTGGAGACGGCCCGAGCAAGAGGCAGCACCCGATATTCCTGCAGAATCAAACTCTTTCCATCATTTGTTTACCGTGTAGGAAGGAGTCCTATTTTTGGCACTACTGTCGTAAACGTCACATCCAATGTCGTACTTGTAGGTTGGTAGAAAGCTTATTTCAGCTTCTTTGAACCCTTTGAAAATGGAGCCTGTGGAACAACGCAACACCAGTGAGCTGCGGAATGGTTTTGTAATGTTCTCTCCCTCCATACCCCTGGTATAGACAGGCCTGAGCAACACTGTATTCGACACTCCTGTCAATCTGATGTCTACATTCATTAAAATAAAAGCAAAATACTGCGGATGCTGGAAATCTGAAACAAAAACAAGAAATGCTGGATTCACTCAGCAGGTCTGGCAGCATCTGTGGAAAGAGAAGCAGAGTTAACATTTCGGGTCAGTGACCCTTCTTCGGAGTTCCGAAGAAGGGTCACTGACCCGAAACGTTAACTCTGCTTCTCTTTCCACAGATGCTGCCAGACCTGCTGAGTGAATCCAGCATTTCTTGTTTTTGTCTACATTCATTGTCTCACTTCAAACAAAGGACAGCCGAGTTACTGGAAAGGGCTGATTCCCCAGAACCAATACCCCATTGAGAGTCAGTGTGTGTGGAACCGTACCCCAGTGAGAGTCAGTGTGTGTGGAACCCGTACCCCAGTGAGAGTCAGTGTGTGTGGGACCCGTACCCCAGAGAGAGTCAGTGTGTGTGGAACCCGTACCCCAGTGAGAGTCAGTGTGTGTGGAACCCGTACCGCAGTGACAGTCAGTGTGTGTGGAACCGTACCCCAGTGAGAGTCAGTGTGTGTGGAACCCGTACCCCAGTGAGAGTCAGTGTGTGTGGGACCCGTACCCCAGAGAGAGTCAGTGTGTGTGGGAACCGTACCCCAGTGACAGTCAGTGTGTGTGGGACCTGTACCCCAGTGAGAGTCAGTGTGTGTGGGACCCGTACCCCAGAGAGAGTCAGTGTGTGTGGGAACCGTACCCCAGTGACAGTCAGTGTGTGTGGGACCCGTACCCCAGTGAGAGTCAGTGTGTGTGGGACCTGTACCCCAGTGACAGTCAGTGTTTGTGGAACCTGTACCCCAGTGAGGGTCAGTGTGTGTGGGACCCGTACCCCAGTGAGAGTCAGTGTGTGTGGGACCCGTACCCCAGTGAGAGTCAGTGTGTGTGGGACCCGTACTCCAGTGAGAGTCAGTGTGTGTGAACCCGTACCCCAGTGAGAGTCAGTGTGTGTGAACCCGTACCCCAGTGAGAGTCAGTGTGTGTGGGACCCGTACTCCAGTGAGAGTCAGTGTGTGTGGGACCCGTACCCCAGTGACAGTCAGTGTTTGTGGAACCTGTACCCCAGTGAGGGTCAGTGTGTGTGGGACCCGTACCCCAGTGAGTCAGTGTGTGTGGGACCCGTACCCCAGTGAGAGTCAGTGTGTGTGAACCCGTACCCCAGTGAGAGTCAGTGTGTGTGGGACCCCTACTAATTGTTGCCCCACTCCCCAGCCTTGGTTGGTGGAAGGTTCACAGACTCGTTCCTACCCTCCTGTAGTTTCTTGGTTAGTTCATCGTAATGCAGAATGGAGCAGAGACTGTCTGCAGTGTTGCTGTGCAGGAGCTCATCAATCACTGCTCGCTTCACATCCAGCCGGAAGTTAAAGTCACCGAACCAGAAAACTTCGTCAAATCGGGTGGTCACGTCATCTAGAGCAAGTGGGTGGGAAAATAATGTTAGCAAAATACCTGATTTCAACTCTACCCTTGCTCTATGTGCAAGGTGTGGGCACTTGCTGGCGTACAGAGGCTGCCATGGTAGCATGTTCACTCCTGACTCAAAAGGCAGGGTTCAAGGCCCACTCCAGGGCTACACTGATACTCCAGTGCAGTACTGACAATCTTCTGCTTTTATATCTTTCTAATGAAGTAGTAAGTTGAGGCCTCATCTGCCCTCCTGGGTGGACGTGAAAGATCGCACGGCCATTTTCCCAGCAAGTGCACAGGAGTTCTCTGGTGTTCCAACATTCTACAGCAACCAACACCACAGATTATTTTGGTTGTTCACCTATTTGCTGTTTTGGGGATCTTGCTGTGCACAAACTGCTGCATTTCATCAGTGACTGCACTTCAAAAAGTAACCAATGGACTGTGATGAGCTCTGGGACTTCTGGAGGATGTGTAAAGTGTGACATTAATGCACGCTCTTTCTCACAGTCCCACAGGTGCTATCGCTCTCCCGCAACTAAGCGGAAGATCCCATTCTTCATGTCTGGGCCTTTACAGGCAGGAGATCAGTGGTGTGCATGCGTTAGAGATGCAGCTCCAATTCTCCCACCCCGCTCAAAAAATCACCCCTCAATTGTCAGCAGGCTGTTTGACCAAGGGAGGCATGACAGTGACCATGATCCATCCACACAGAGACTTTCCAACAGAAACCCTCCAACGCTCTGAGATCTCTGCACTCCTCTAATTCCGGCCTCTTCAGCATCCCCAATTTTTAATTGCTCCACCATTGGCGGCCGTGCCCTCAGCTGCCTGGGCCCTAAGCTCTGGAATTCCCTCCTTAAACCTCTCCAACTCTCTCTCCTCCTTTAAGACGCTGCTTAATTCCTACCAGTTTGACCAAGTTTTTGGTCACCTGTCCTAATATCTCCTTATGTGACTGGGTGAAATATTGTCTAATCTGTGGTTCTGTGAAGTGTCTCGGATGTTTTACTGTGTTAAAGGCACTATATAAATGTAAGCTGTTGTTGAAACACCAGAAAACTATCCGAAGCAGGAACCCTGGCTGACTTTTCACTCCTCTCTCTGCCATGAGAATATGAAAAGGGAG
This sequence comes from Heterodontus francisci, assembly GCF_036365525.1. Classification (NCBI taxonomy): domain Eukaryota; kingdom Metazoa; phylum Chordata; class Chondrichthyes; order Heterodontiformes; family Heterodontidae; genus Heterodontus; species Heterodontus francisci. Next base: position 5,447,816 of record NC_090402.1, on the reverse strand, counting down.
AGGGGTAGATCAGGGACAGAGCAAGAGTCGGAAAGGCAGACACCCTCCTGGACCACGTTTGCCTCACATTTGTACATTCCCTTCAGTCTTCAGTGAGCCCAACACATTCTACCGATCATCTGTTTACAAGGATGGTAACAGAACTGAGAGATTATACCCATCAGGAAAGACTGAACAGGCTGAGGGGTGACCTGATAGAGATCTTGATTATGAAATAGTTTGATAGGGTCACGTAGAGAAGATTTTTCCACTTGTGGGGGAGTCCAAAACTAGGGGCCATCAATATAAGGTGGTCACTAATAAATCCAATCGGGAATTCAGGAGAAACCTCTTTCCCCAGAGTGCTGAGAATGTGGAACTCGCTACCACAGGGAGTGGTTGAAGTGAATAGTATCAATACATTTAAGGGGAAGCTGAATAAACGCATGAGGGAGAAAGGAATAGAAGGATAGGGTGAGAGGAGGCTCATGTGGAGAATAAAATGGTTGGGCCGATTGCTGCACGTTCTTTGTAACAGCCAACTCAGACAGGAGTATCCGTCCACTGTGGAAATCCTTGTTCCTTTAACCGTGGGTACTCACACGGGTCAGATCTGTAGATGTTGGTGTCGGGGACAATCCGTGGCAGTGCCAGGGCTTCAATTGTTTTATTGTAGTCCAGCATCCTCTCATAAACTTTGCCTTGTCCAGCTGAATGAGAGAGATATTAAACCAAGAGAAATTAAACTGAAAGATTTTAAATGGAGAGAGCACAATGCTCCACTCCTTCCTCACCCTCCCCAGCACATCACAAAACACAGTTCCATCTATACTAACTCACTGCCTTCATCAGCCAGGATTTAACAGAGCTTTTTTAAAGTGGCAAAGGGTTTTGAAGGGTTGAATAGGGAACAACTATTTCATTTGATGTCAGCCGTGCCTCAGTGAGTAGAAGGTTCTGTGTTCGAGACCCATTCCAGAGACTTTAACACATAACAGGCTGATACACTCAATGCAGTACTGAGGGAGCGCTGCACTGTCAGAGGGTCAGTACTGAGGGAGCGCTGCACTGTCAGAGGGTCAGTACTGAGGGAGCGCTGCACTGTCAGAGGGTCAGTACTGAGGGAGTGCTGCATTGTCGGAGGGTCAGTACTGAGGGAGCGCTACACTGTCGGAGGGTCAGTACTGAGGGAGCACTGCACTTTTTTTTTAGAGATACAGCACTGAAACAGGCCCTTCGGTCCACCGAGTCTGTGCCGACCATCAACCACCCATTTATACTAATCCTATACTAATTCCATATGTCGGAGGGTCAGTACTGAGAGAGTGCTGCACTGTTGGAGGGTCAGTACTGAGGGAGTGCTGCACTGTTGGAGGGTCAGTACTGAGGGTGTGCTGCACTGTCGGAGGGTCAGTACTGAGGGAGTGCTGCACTGTCGGAGGGTCAGTACTGAGGGAGTGCTGCACTGTCGAAGGGGCAGTACCGAGGGAGTGCTGCACTGTCGAAGGGGCAGTACCGAGGGAGTGCTGCACTGTCGGCGGGGCAGTACTGAGGAAGCGCTGCACTGTCGGAGGGTCAGTACTGAGGGAGCGCTGCATTGTCGGAGGGTCAGTACTGAGGGAGCGCTGCACTGTCGGAGGGTCAGTACTGAGGGAGTGCTGCACTGTCGGAGGGTCAGTACTGAGGGAGTGCTGCACTGTCGGAGGGTCAGTACTGAGGGAGTGCTGCACTGTCGGAGGGTCAGTACTGAGGGAGTGCTGCATTGTCGGAGGGTCAGTACTGAGGGAGCGTTGCACTGTTGGAGGGTCAGTACTGAGGGAGCGCTGCACTGTCGGAGGGTCAGTACTGAGGGAGCGCTGCATTGTCGGAGGGTCAGTACTGAGGGAGCGTTGCACTGTTGGAGGGTCAGTACTGAGGGAGTGCTGCACTGTCGCAGGGTCAGTACTGAGGGAGTGCTGCACTGTCGAAGGGGCAGTACCGAGGGAGTGCTGCACTGTCGAAGGGGCAGTACCGAGGGAGTGCTGCACTGTCGGAGGGGCAGTACTGAGGGAGTTCTGCACTGTCAGAGGGTCAATACTGAGGGAGTGCTGCACTGTCGGAGGGGCAGTACTGAGGGAGTTCTGCACTGTCAGAGGGTCAATACTGAGGGAGTGCTGCACTGTCGGAGGGGCAGTACTGAGGGAGTTCTGCACTGTCAGAGGGTCAATACTGAGGGAGTGCTGCACTGTCGGAGGGGCAGTACTGAGGGAGTTCTGCACTGTTGGAGGGGCAGTACTGAGGGAGTGCTGCACTGTCGGAGGGGCAGTACTGAGGGAGTTCTGCACTGTCAGAGGGTCAATACTGAGGGAGTGCTGCACTGTCGGACGGGCAGTACTGAGGGAGTTCTGCACTCAGAGGGTCAATACTGAGGGAGTGCTGCACTGTCGGAGGGGCAGTACTGAGGGAGTTCTGCACTGTCAGAGGGTCAATACTGAGGGAGTTCTGCACTGTCAGAGGGTCAATACTGAGGGAGTGCTGCACTGTCGGAGGGGCAGTACTGAGGGAGTTCTGCACTGTCAGAGGGTCAATACTGAGGAAGCGCTGCACTGTCGGAGGGGCAGTACTGAGGGAGTGCTGCACTGTCACAGGTGCAGTCTTTCAGAGGCCCCATCTGCCCTCTCAGGTGGATGTAAATGATCCCGTGTCCAGTATTTCAAAAAAAGTGTAGGGGAGTTCTTCCCAGTTTCCTGACCAATATTGATCTCTCAATAACATCACTAAAACAGATTATGTGGTCATTATTACATTGCTATTTATGGAATCTTGCTGTGTGCAAATTGGCTGCTGCATTTCCTGCATTACAACAGTGACTCCACTTCAAAAGTACTTCTGTAAAACTGTTTGGGACATTGTACTGCTGTATAACTACAAGTCTGCTTTATTGGTTGAGCAGTCACTGACGAGGGACCATCAACTCCGAATCAACAATCTACCTCAGTCTTCCTCTCTTAAAAAAAACTTGCTTTTAAAACACAAGCTTGGCGGTAACCCATTCCGATTGTTGTCTTCTCTCCCACCCTTTCTAACCTCATCCTGTGGAACTTGGGCCTCACCCAGGGGTCACAATCAGATGAGAAACTGATTCTAGGAAACTTACAGGTAAAGTGAGAAGTAATGAAGAGGAAGGACGTCCCAAAAAATGTGAACGAGATTGCGACGGCTCCTTTGGTCTTGATCTGGGAGACGATACGAGTTGTTACTGTCGCTTGTTCTACTTCTGAGGGAGGGACACAAGGTATATTCAGTAAACCTTCAAACCTGACAATCCCCATTTATCATGCAGGTATTGGGACTGGCCTTCGATGCCACAGCACCCACCTGAGCAGAACCAGATGAGGTCCCTCCTGATGAACATGGAGAGCTGCAGGACTCCATGCACTGCAGAATACAGCAACACAAAGTGAGGCCCCAGGATCTCCTGCAGGCGGATCTCCCACTCTCTCCTGCACAAACACAAAAGCACAAGTGGGTCATTCAGGGTGTGGTCCTGGCACGCAGAAGCCCTAAGACAAGAATGCTAAAACCCAGCAGCGAGCACAGCCCCAGCTCAGTGAGACAAACCACTGACTCGCAATGGGACCCCTACCAGCTGAGTTTGAATCCATGCCCACCCCACCGCCCAATCTGGTCCCAGCCAGGGGTGTAGTACAGTTAGGGTTAGGGTATAGTGGAGCCTCTACAGGCAGCCTCAAGTGGCCCCATGGTTGGAGCTGGTCTGTCCGGGTGAGGTCTGGGGGAACAGGCAGAGTTGCTGACCCTACCCAGCGACTGCTGCTAGACAGTGCATGTGGGTGGTTGTTGGGCAAGCAGCATCGAGAGGGACGTGGGGCAAGAGGAGCGAGAGAGACAGAGAGAGAAAGAAAACTTCCCTGCTCTTCTAAACATCCACCAGTGAGGGCAAGCAGAGCCTGTGTTTAATGTCTCATTCAAAATACGGCACTCACTGTCTGGTGTCACACCTGAAGGATGGGCACCAGGGTGAAAGCTGTCACAACAGAGTCACTGCTTATTGGAAAGGAACGGGAGGGGAGGATTTAGTAGAGTGGAAGAGAAGAAATGAGAATCAGCCAGAAATTATATCAGGCTCATTTCTGACGTTGAGGTCCTGTTACCTGTCTGGGATTCCTTCCTGAGTACCAATGACATACAAGTCCTGGATGTAATGAGAGTCACAGGGCAGGAGAAGGTCATCCAGTTGAGCCGGAAGCTGCTGTGGGAGAGTACATGCAGAACCAGTTACAACAAGCTCAATTAATTAATAAAAAATCTGGAATTGAAAGCTAGTCTCAGTAATGGTGCCATGAAACTATCACTGATTGTTGTAAAAACCCATCTGGTTCACCAATGTCCTTTAGGGAAGGAAATCTGCCGTCCTTACCTGGTCTGGCCTACATGTGACTTCAGACCCACAGCAATGTAGTTGAATCTTAACTGCCCTCTGAAATGGCCGAGCAAGACACTGAGTTGTCAAGGGTAATTAGAGATTGGCGACAAATGCTGGCCTTGCCAGCGACACCCACATCCCATGAAAGAATAAAAATAAAAACTCCTGAAGCGAAACCTGATCAGATCAAACCAACAAGGCTAACTTACGCTGGCTCAGTTGGTTATGTGCCCCTCCTGGAGAGGTGAGGGTGTAGAAGCATGCACAGCAGGAAATTTCCATGTTCCACTCCTGGTATGTGGGCCGAGTTAATTAATCTCAATCAAGGCAGAAGCAATAACTTGCATTTCTATAGCGCCGTTCACAACCTCAAGATGACCCAAAGTACTTTACAGCCAATGAAATACATTTTGATGTATTTTTTATGCAATACCCACACACATATACTTCCAACTGGGACTGGGGATTGGGCAGGGGCCCACTGGATTGCTGAGCACAGCAGCAGGAACACTGACTGCTTTACTCATCGCTGACCCTGGGGTGCCAAGGGCTGCCGAGACCAGCACAGACCCGAGAACAGTCCTGAACTGACCTGGCCCATACAGCTTGGCAACTCGCTGCGTTGACCAGCTGAGAGATCAGGGGAAAGAGAGACCTCACTGCACGGCCTTAGGGAAGACTGGCATAGGGAACCATGGGATATTTGGCGTGACTTAGGTCCCTGTAGAAAGCTTGCCTGCTAGACACCCGAATCCTATGAATAGCTCAATCAGAACAAAACAAGTTCAGGAGGGAGACACCTGAATCCTATGAATAGGGTAATCAAGAGGTTGACGAGATGAATAATATAACCAAGGCAGGATGAGATCAGGGGAAGGCAATAGATGGGAGATGATGTAATTAACAAACAGTTTATCAAGCAAACCTCCTGTTAAACTGTATCAAATGACTATTGGAACAATGTACTAGCAGAATCTCTACAATCATTTGTGAGTAGGACTTCTCCTTGTATGTTCGTAAATAAAGATCACTCGTTTGTACAAGACATCTGACTCTCGAGGCATTTTTGGATACAATGGCCTCTACATCCCCTGCACAGCTCAGTGGCCACCTCAATAACCACAGTGACCAGTCTTACCCCTGTTCTGTATTGCGGGGAAAGGTCAGGGTGAAGATTCCTCTTGACGGAGGGTTTTATCCCTGGTCTTGGTCAGCTCTGAGGGTTGCAGTTACTCACCTTCTGGCCTTGCATGTTCCAGGTGGCAATAAACACTCGGACCCTTCGGTTTGGAAAATAACGATCCAATTCACTGGCTCCCAAGAGTGCTCCACTGGCCAGGAGACTGCCCTCCAGGTAACTCCTGTAGAGACAGAGAGACGGGTTAAAAATCCAGACATGGCACTGTGATTGCTGCAGCTTCTGTCTCACTGTTGCAGTCTCTCTTGTTTTTCTCAGCTGCTAATACTCTATCCTGCACACCCTTACACCTCCCCAAGTCTTCACCGTATTGACCTCAAGACCCATCACACACCCGTCTCCCACTCCCATCCCCTTTCCAGGAGCCCAGAAGACTGCAGTTCTTCATCTCCCTCAATCTTCCCTTCATTCTGCAACTGGAAAGATATAAAACTCAAATTTGGCATCACCCAACCACAGCTAAACTCACCTCATCTTAGTCTTGTCATTTCAAGCTTAGTGTCCTGCAGTGTGAAAGCAGCCCCTCACCTGGGTTTCTCAATTTAAACATCTCACCCGAGTAGGAATGGGATTAAAGAATGGGCAGTCACCTCGAATAGAGACAGTCTCAGGGAGAGCAGCAGCTCAAAGCTGGGGGTAAGACAACCTCGATGCTGTGTGCATATGTGAATGCACTCCCTAATCGTCAAAAACAAGTGGATATTCAGACCAAACCATCAGGGCACTGGGGACAGTGCTCCCTCAGTCCTACACTGGGGGTATCAGACAGGATTACGTGCTCAAGTGTCTGGTGTGGGATTTGAGCCCATGACCTTCTGACTCAGAGGCTAGAGAGAGCTGCTACTCACTGAACTAAATGACACAGTGGGTCCTGCAGACAGTTCCCAGCTAAGAGGATTTAACACGTTAATTCTCATTTGCCTCCTTACCTGTTCCGGAGATCCTCTGAACGGACAGGAAACAAGGCACTAGCTGAAGAACTCATGGAGAATGAGGAGCGGTCGTCGTCGGTGCCTTGGGACAGGGTGACGAGGTCGCTGTGCTGGCTCAACTCCCTCCTCTGAGTCACGTGAATGTAATCTGCATAATCCGGGTCGATCCGATTACTGGTCCTTAGTGCTGGTGAGTCCAAGTTAATGACCATGGGTGGGAGGGGCTTGGTGGGCCCCACAGGAGGCAGCTTCCGATTGGCTGAGGGCACTACTTTAATGTCAGGATGATCCTGCCTGGGCTGGGAATCTGGGCGGGCAGGGCCATTGCGGTACTCTGCCGTGCTGCCAGCTGACTCGCTGGTGTCGCACTCTCGCAAGCTGCTGCTGCTGCTGCTGCTGGGCAGGGGCCTCTGGGGAGCCACCACAGACCTGCCCTGCAGACACTGCACTGGGGAGCCTGAGAGATCTCCATATAGGGAGCCACAGGACGAGTCAGTGTCGACCGGCTCAGACGAGCTCTCCTCGCTGCTCCTGCTCCTGACTTTGCGTCCAGCCGGAATGCCTTCCACCGAGTGCAGGCGCTGCAACTTGCTCTGCCGGGCAGGCTTGGGTCTCATTGGAGGTCTTGGCACCAATGTTGGCTCCGGCCCTTGGACCCCGTGGCCCAGCTCCTCGGGGGGGTACTTCCAAGTGTCGCTAAGGAACAGCGTGGACTCCTCCTGGTCCTGCGGTTGGCCTCTCCCAGTGTCATGGCCTCTCTGCTGTTTGGTGCCCGTGCTGGAGATTGGGTTCCAGGCACCATGGGCTGGCAGTTTGGTCTGATCGCTCATTCTTGCCCAATTGCTGTGGTGCGTAGCAAGCAAAGCGCGTGCAACCAAGAGTGACCTGTCTTTAACAACTGTCCCGGGGTGAAAAAACACTTAAGAGCGTCCCATTCCCTTCGCCAGTGATCCGCTGAGCAGACTGCTGCATCCTTTCACTTTCACAGAAAAAAAGAGGTGGGATCAGCAGCATAAGGAGGTGGAATAGAGTCCCAATCGATGACTCCATTGGAGAGGTCGTGAGGCAGCACCTGCAGTAAAATAACCAAAGGTTATGGGGAGAAACCTGGAACAGACAGCTTTAAATTCAAATATTTGAAGTCTTCAAAAACAAAAGATTTTCTGACTTGGAGGCAAGAGAACTACCATTGAACTACAGCTAATACCTCAGTAAATGGATTAGGTAACAAGTGATTCCGAGGACACTGGGGAACAGTAGCACAATAATTATGTTGCTGCACTAGCAATCACAGGCCTGAACTAATGACCCAGAGACATGAGTTCAAGTCCCACCACAGCAGCTGGGGAATTTAAATTCAGTTAATTAAATAAATCTAGAATAAAAAGCTAGTCTCAGGAATGGTGACCATGAAACTACTGGATTATCATAAAAACACATCTGCTTCACTGTGCTTTAGGGAAGGAAATCTGCTGTCCCTACCCAGTCTGGCCTACATATGATTGCAGACCCACAGCAATGAGGTACACTCTGAAATGACCTAGCAAGCCACTCAGTTGTACCAAACTGGTTCAAGAAGGTGGACAATAAATGCTAGCTTTGCCAATGATGCCCGCGTCTGGTGAATGAATTTAAATAAAACTGCAATCAGAAAGCAAGTGGCCAATAACAAGCAAAGGATCCAGTGAGTAACATTTTCATGCTTGTGAGGTTTCAGGTAAATTCCCATTGTGTTGCCCTCTAGGTCCCGTACCTGTAACTTAGCTACCAGCCACCAGGTGCAACACTCTGCTCCACTTCCAGTTCTCACCCACTGGGATATATCACAGCTCAGCCAACACTGTCTCCCCAGTACTCCCCATCTCCCCAATGGGACAAATACACAGTGTACACCCGGACATGCCACCACTCCACCACTTCAGAGGAGGTGCCCTCTCACAGGACTGACACCATGAGAACCCAGACGCACCTCTTGGCATCCTTGCAGCATCTCCATGGCGGTAGCTGACCTAAATAGAGACGCCAACATAGACAGGGGTCCTTACACGTTGTTGTGAAAGTTACCTAGGTGCTGGATTTCGAGTGTGAACTGTTTCAGGATCACAGGGCTTCTGGAGAGAAAAAGAGATTAATCAGGATGCAGAAGACATTGGTGAGAACAAGAATCAGAGGAGATTGTACCATCTACAAGACGCACTGCAGTAACGCACCAAGATTTCTTCGACAGCACCTTCCAAACCCATGTCCTCTACCAACTAGAAGGACAAGGACAGCAGATGCATGGGAACACCATCACCTGCAAGTTCCCCTCCAAGTCACACACCATCCTGACTTGGAACTATATCGCCATTCCTTCACTGTTGCTGGGTCAAAATCCTGGACCTCCCTTCCTAACAGTACTGTGGGTGTACCTACCCCACATGGACTGCAGCGGTTCAAGGAGGCAGCTCACCACCACCTTCTCAAGGGCAATTAGGGATGGGGAATAAATGCTGGCCTAGCCAGCGACACCCACATCCCACAAATTAATTAAAAAACGCATTGTTTTTGTGATCTGGAACGCACTGCTGAAAGGGCGGTGGAAGCAGATTCAAAAGGGAATTGGATAAATAATTGAAGGGGAAAAAAATTAGTGGGCTTTTGAGGAAAGGGCCGCAGCAGTGGGATTAATTGGATAGCTCTTTCAAATGGGCAAGCACAGACACAATTGGGCGAATGGCCTCCTAATCAGAATTATTCTATGGTTTTTGGTATGCTAGTTTAAAGAGAGAAAAAAAACTCGTATTTCTACAGCACCTTTCACAACTTCAAGATGACCGGTCCAGAGTGTTATATAGCCAATTGAGATGTGTGAGAGAGTGAGGGTGCAAGAGAGAGAGTGTGTGTGTGAGAGAGTGTGTGAGACAGTGTGAGAGAGAGAGCGTGCAAGAGAGTGTGAGAGAGAGAGAGTGTGTGAGAGAGTGAGAGTGTAAGAGAGTGCGAGAATGAGTGTGTGAGAGAGAGTGAGGGTGCAAGAGAGAGTGTGTGTGAGACAGTGTGAGAGAGAGAGCGTGCAAGAGAGTGTGTGAGAGTGAGAGTGTAAGAGAGTGCGAGAATGAATGTGTGAGAGTGAGGGTGCAAGAGAGAGTGTGTGTGAGACAGTGTGAGAGAGACAGTGTGCAAGAGTGTGAGAGAGAGAGTGTGTGTGAGAGAGTGAGTGAGACAGTGTGAGAGAGAGAGCGTGCAAGAGTGAGAGAGAGCATGCAAGAGAGTGTGTGTGAGAGTGAGAGTGTGAGAGAGTGCGAGAATGAGAATGAGTGTGAGAGTGCAAGAGAGAGAGTGTGTGTGAGACAGTGTGAGAGAGAGAGCATGCAAGAGAGTGTGAGAGAGAGAGAGTGTGTGTGAGAGTGAGTGTGTGAGAGAGAGTGTGAGAGTGTGTGAGAGAGTGAGTGTGATTGTGAGAGTATCAGAAAATGTGCGAGAGTGGAAGTGTGTGTGCGAGAAAGAATGAATGTGATAGAGAATGAGTGTGAGAGTGTGTGTGAGAGGGACTGTGTGTGAGAGTGTAAGAATGAGTGAGTGTGTCTGTGAGTGTGAGACAGTATGTATGTGTGAGAGAGTATGCAAGAGGAAGTGTGAGAGAGAGAGCGTGCAAGAGAGTGTAAGAGAGAGTGTGCGAGAGTGAATGTGTGAGAGAGAGTGCGAGAGAATGAGTGTGATTGTGAGTATCAGAAAATGTGCAAGTGAGTGTGTGTGTGCAAGAAAGAATGAGTGTGATAGAGAATGAGTGAGAGAGTGTGAGAGAGACTGTGTGTGAGTGTAAGAATGAGTGACTATGTCTGTGAGTGTGAGACAGTATGTATGTGTGAGAGATAGTGTGTGTGAGGGATAGTGTGAGTTAGCGTGTGTGTGTGTTGGGGATACCAAGTTCTGCTGGGATGCTGTCCACAGTGAAAGAACCTGCTGCTGCTGCTCACTGTCTAACCTCACACGTGAAGGATGCAGATTCCACGTACAGAATCTGTCAGCTCATTAAGGAAAGGAAAGAGAGAGGGAGCGCACTGGTCAAACACAACGCTCTACCCTTACACGCCTCACTGCCAGTACAGCAGAGTTAACTCCCAGGACAGCCATTCAGATCAACCAGTCAGGGATAAAGGAATGAATCTCCTTTTGTTGCTGATGGAAGGTTGCTGTAAACCTTTCACAGCCATGGTAACCCTGTCCTGTCTGCAACTACCTTTCATTTTATAACCCAGCTCTGATTAGGTTTCCAGATGGAGCTCATTACCACCACACTCATAGCAAGCTACCATGAGGCACAGGGACACAATAACCATCACTGCAGTTACCAAGGGTAACCTGCTCAGTTAGCCCCAGATTAACACATAGCCAAACGCCAACTGGCATCGACGCTGAAGCCCATGATGACAGGAGTATCAATTCGTTTTGAAATGTGACTGGAGGTGGCCCACTGTGAAATGTTTTGTTTCCCTGCTCAATATTGGGCAGTCTCTGAGGACGGGTTTTGATAGCTTCTCTGTCAATACCCTATTTCCTCTGGTGGGGGAATCAAGATCAAGGGAGCATAATCTTAAAATCAGAGCCAGGCTGCTCAGCAGTGAAATCAGGATGCACTTCGCACACAAAGGGTAGTGAGAATCTGGAACTCTCTCCCCCAAAAACCCGTACTAGCCACATATTTATGTGACTTGTCCAGTTCAATTTCTGGTCAATGGTAACTCCCAGGATGTTGATAGTGGGGGATTCAGTGATGGTAATGCTGTTGAATGTCAAGCAGAAATGATTAAATTTGCTCATGTTGGAGATGGTCATTGCCTGGCACTTGTGCGGCTCGAATGTTACTTGCCACTTACCAGCCCAAGCCTGACTGTTGTCCAGGTCTTGCTGCATCTGGACATGGGCTGCTTCAGTATCTGAAGAGTTGTAAATGGTACTGAACATCATACAATCATCAGCGAACATCCCCACTTCTGACCTTACGATGGAAGGAAGGTCATTGATGAAGCAGCTGAAGATGGTTGGGCCTCGGACACTGCCCTGAGGAACTCCTGCAGTGATGTCCTGGGGCTGAGATGATTGATCTCCAACAACCACAACCATCTTCCATTGTGTTCGGTATGCGTCCAATCAGTGGAGAGTTTTCCCTCTGATTCCCATTTACTTCAATTTTGCTAGAGCTCCTTGATGCCACACTTGGTCAAATGCTGCCTTGATGTCAAGGGCAGTCACTCCCACCTCTGGAGTTCAGCTCTTTTGCCCATGTTTGGACCAAGGCTGTAATGAGCTCAGGAGCCGTGTGGCCCTGGCGGAACCCAAACTGAGCATCAGTGTCCAAATAGGCAAAGAACTGGGGATTGACAGTCTCCACTTGACTGCTCCAACATCAGAAAATATATTAAAAATTATATCTAATTGTGAACACGGTGCCTGAAATTTCAGGCGAGATGTTGATGGAGCATAGTAAGGCATTCTTAATGCACACATAGCGGTTCAGAAACACAATCTGCCTCGTTACTTTTTAATGTGCAAAACAATGGACGGTTTAAGAAGCGCAGACACTGGCCCATGATGAAGCATTCAGCTGGGAGACTGACCTACACGTGGTGTCTGGGGCACTGACACTCACCTATGCCTTTTGTCACCTTTGGGCTCGCCTATTCCAATGCTCTCCTGACTGGCCTCCTATCAACTACCCTCCATGAACTTGAGCTCATCCATAACTCTACTGCGCGTAACTTAACTCGCATCAAGTCCCATTCACCCATCATTATCTATCTTCACTGACCTACACTGGCTCCCAGCGTTTAAACTCCTTCCCTCTCTCGCCACTCGCTTCTGCTAAGCTTCTCCAGTCTAACAACCCACCCTTGTTCCTCCAACTCTGGCCTGTGTTGCAACCCTCACCGCTGTGTCTCTCCACTGACAGCCATGCCTTCAGTCAGCCAGGCTCCATACTGGAAATAAAGCAGAAAATGCTGGAAATACTCAGCAGGTCTGGCAGTATCTGTGGAGAGAGAAACAGAGTTAACGTTTCAGGTCTGTGACCTTTCATGCTAGAATTAGAATTAGAATATTACAGCGCAGTACAGGCCCTTCGGCCCTCGATGTTGCATCGACCTGTGAAACCATCTGACCTACACTATTCCATTTTCATCCATATGTCTATCCAATGACCACTTAAATGCCCTTAAAGTTGGCGAGTCTACTACTGCTGCAGGCAGGGCGTTCCACACCCCTGGGTAAAGAAACTACCTCTGACATCTGTCCTATATCTATCACCCCTCAACTTAAAGCTATGTCCCCTCATGTTTGCCATCACCATCCGAGGAAAAAGACTCTCACTATCCACCTTATCTAACCCTCTGATTATCTTATATGTCTCTATTAAGTCACCTCTCCTCCTCCTTCTCTCCAACGAAAACAACCTCAAGTCCCTCAGCCTTTCCTCGTAAGACCTTCCCTCCATACCAGGCAACATCCTAGTAAATCTCCTCTGCACCCTTTCCAAAGCTTCCACATCCTTCCTATAATGCGGTGACCAGAACTGCACGCAATACTCCAGGTGCGGTCTCACCAGAGTTTTGTACAGCTGCAGCATGACCTCATGGCTCCGAAACTCGATCCCCCTACTAATAAAAGCTAACACACCATATGCCTTCTTAACAGCCCTATTAACCTGGGTAGCAACCTTCAGGGATTTATGTACCTGGACACCAAGATCTCTCTATTCATCAACACTACCAAGAATCTTCCCATTAGCCCAGTACTCTGCATTCCTGTTACTCCTTCCAAAGTGAATCACCTCACACTTTTCCGCATTAAACTCCATTTGCCATCTCTCAGCCCAGCTCTGCAGCCTATCTATGTCCCTCTGTACCCTACAACATCCTTCGGCACTATCCACAACTCCACCGACCTTAGTGTCATCCGCAAATTTACTAACCCACCCTTCTACACCCTCTTCCAGGTCATTTATAAAAATGACAAACAGCAGTGGCCCCAAAACAGATCCTTGCGGTACACCACTAGTAACTAAACTCCAGGATGAACATTTGCCATCAACCACCACCCTCTGTCTTCTTTCAGCTAGCCAATTTCTGATCCAAAGCTCTAAATCACCTTCAACCCCATACTTCCGTATTTTCTGCAATAGCCTACCATGGGGAACCTTATCAAACGCCTTACTGAAATCCATATACACCACATCCACTGCTTTACCCTCATCCACCTGTTTGGTCACCTTCTCGAAAAACTCAATAAGGTTTGTGAGGCACGACCTACCCTTCACAAAACCGTGCTGACTATCGCTAATGAACTTATTCTTTTCTAGATGATTATAAATCCTGTCTCTTATAACCTTTTCAACATTTTACCCACAACCGAAGTAAGGCTCACAGGTCTATAATTACCAGGGCTGTCTCTACTCCCCTTCTTGAACAAGGGGACAACATTTGCTATCCTCCAGTCTTCCGGCACTATTCCTGTCGACAATGACGACATAAAGATCAAGGACAAAGGCTCTGCAATCTCCTCCCTAGCTTCCCAGAGAATCCTAGGATAAATCCCATCTGGCCCAGGGGACTTATCTATTTTCACACTTTCCAAAATTGCGAACACCTCCTCCTTGTGAACCTCAATCCCATCTAGCCTAGTAGCCTGAATCTCAGTATTCTCCTCGACAACATTTTCTTTCTCTAATGTAAATACTGATGCAAAATATTCATTTAACGCTTCCCCTATCTCCTCTGATTCCACACACAACTTCCCACTACTATCCTTGATTGGCCCTAATCTAACTCTAGTCATTCTTTTATTCCTGATATACCTATAGAAAGCCTTAGGGTTTTCCCTGATCCTATCCGCCAATGACTTCTCGTGTCCTCTCCTTGCTCTTCTTAGCTCTCCCTTTAGATCCTTCCCGGCTAGCTTGCAACTCTCAAGCGCCCTAACTGAGCCTTCACGTCTCATCCTAACATAAGCCTTCTTCTTCCTCTTGACAAGCGCTTCAACTTCTTTAGTAAACCACGGCTCCCTCGCTCGACAACTTCCTCCCTGCCTGACAGGTACATACTTATCAAGGACAGGCAGTAGTTGCTCCTTGAATAAGCTCCACATTTCGATTGTTCCCATCCCCTGCAGTTTCCTTCCCCATCCTACGCATCCTAAATCTTGCCTAATCGCATCATAATTTCCTCTCCCCCAGCTATAATTCTTGTCCTGCGGTATATACCTGTCCCTGCCCATCGCTAAGGTAAACCTAACCGAATTGTGATCACTATCACCACTATCAAGTGTTCCGATGAAAGGTCACAGACCTGAAACGTTTACTCTACTTTTCTCTTCACAGATGCTGAGTATTTCTAGCATCTTCTGTTTTTATTTCAGATTTACAGCATCCACAGTATTTTGCTTTTGTACCTATGCTGGAATTCCTCACTACACTCTGCTATCTTCCACTCCTTTGTAAAAGCACATCTTCAAAGCTACCACTTTTATCCCTTCTTATATCTCCTCCTCTGGTTCACTCTCTAGTTTTTTCATTGTGCTCTTATGAAGAGCCTCTGGTTGTTTGGGTATGCTGAAGGCATTTCAGAAACAACAGCTTACATTTATATAGCACTTTTAACATAGACAATGGCCAGGGAGGGGGATGGATTTGGTGGCTAGGGGACAGAGTTTGTGTTTGGGACTGAAGACAATGATCTAATCCAAGTTGTCAACCACAGTGAACCATGATCCATCAGTCACATAATAATCAGTCTAATATCAGACATCCACCTTTCCAGCCACCCAATGGGTAAATAGGGTGAGGTACTGAGACACACAGAGCAGCATGTCCCACGCTCGCTCAGATCCCTGCTGTCTGCTGGCTCAGCTGTACTCCAACATGGCCAGTGACCCGTAGGCCACAGTCAGCCTCAAAGTAGCAAACCAAAAAGAAACCCAGAAAGTCAGCACGTGATGCCCCAGCAAGGGTAAGATCAATCATGCACAATGGTAAATGGTTAAATAGCCCAACTTTGACCACCCAGACTCTCTCGCAGGGAATGGCCACTGGACAGGAGTCCTCAGCCTCAGGATTCCTTGTCGGGAGTAAGACTGAGCTCCCTCTCTCTTATGATCCATACAACTGCAGGTCAGTGTTTGCAGAATTCAGCCTCATGGTTAACAGATCCAGCACGCGAAAAGAAAACCGTCCAACACCTTCTGCACTTTAACCCAACCTCCGAGAACACAAGAACAGATCACAAGTGGCCAACACAAAAAGCACTTCAGGCTTCCATTGGCAAGCAGTGCACACAACCCTCCTCATTCAACAAGTAGTGATATACTGACAGACTGATTCGGGGACTGGGAGGTAATTGAGAAAAAACTTGCATTTCTATAGCACCTTTCACAACCTCAGGACGTCTCAAAGTGCTTCACAGCCAATGAAGTACTTTTGAAAGTAGTCACTGCTGTAATGTAGGAAACACAGCAGTTAATGTGCGCACAAGATCCCACAAACAACAAATAATTACTAAATAAACTGTTTTAGAATTACTGAATGGTTGCAGCACAGGAGGAGGCCATTCAGCCGGTCATGTCCATGCTGGCTCCCTGCAAGAACAACTCACCGAGTCCCACTCACCCACCTTTTCCCCATAGGCATGTTAATTTTTAATCATGTTGATTGAAGGCTAAATATTAGTCAGGACACCAGGGAGAACTCCCCTGCTCTTCAAAATGTTCATCCGAAAGGGCCTCAGTTTAACGTCTCATTCAAAAGATGGCCCCAATTTAAACCACAAAGTTGCCGACTACTTTCTTCTCTCCTGAACTGGTGACTCTTCCAGGTCCAAAGATCCATGGTACTTCACCTACAAGCTCACTCCCTGATTTGACAGTCTGGATACAGACTACCAGAAGGCTAATTGGCTGTAGGGAGCATCACAGCCAACCATGAACATACCCCGAACCCCCTCACCCTCCAGCAGGAATCACTGGGGAATGCTGAATAGTAGAAGTCCTGGCTGACGGCCCCTGGGACATAGAGGCCCATTGCTGCTCCCAACGAGTAGCCTCACCTCATACAGTAGCCTGGAGATCAAAGCTGCTCAACCCCACACCAAGCACTGTCCTTACCCAATGATCAACCGGGTAGCTTCCAAAATCATCACTAACTCTCTCCATCCAGAAACACAGCTCAGCTCCTGCCACATCTCACCACACAGGCAGTGTGGATCAACTGCTGGTCAACCTCCTTCTTTTGAAGGTTCACAACGGAACGCTTCAAGTAAGCTAGGGACACTTGATGGTGGAGTGTACAGAACAGACTTGATTCATACTCAGCGCAGTGATCAATCAAACTGTAGAGGGGCAGCCTTTCAGTTTCTGTATCTTTCAAGCTTTCTAACTAACTGATGAAAGCCATGCTCCTTCAAACACTCCCAGGGCAAGTACGCAGCTTTGATAGCCTATATCAAAGGCAGATGTAACAGATAAAACCTCAGGATTTATCTGTTCCTGAATTCTTTGAAAACAATCTATTTGCATAACCAGTCTCAGTGGCTTACTTCAAAGATATTTCCCTTAAACAAAACATCCTGACCTATCTGTTCTTCAATTTTTTAAGGAATAGTTTTAATAGCTTATCTTCCTAACCAAGTTAGTTACACTAGCCAATAGTGTTCTACTTTAATCACTCATGGACGAGGGCATCACAGTCTCTTATTTCCTTGCTGAGGCACCCTCCTGTTTTCCTGTTTATCTAAGAAAGCCTTTTACTCCAGGACCAGTTATATTCATCCAGGTCAGTTTGATTATTAACGATTAAATCTTCAAGATGTCTAGCAAACAACAGATATGCCTCACAACCAGAGAGTAAAGCTCCCTCTGCACTGTCCCCATCAAACACTCCCAGGACAGGTACAGCACGGGGGTTAGATACAGAATAAACCTCCCTCTACACTGTCCCCAACACATTCTCCCCCCCCCAAAAAAAAGAAAAAAAAACAGGGTTAGATACAAAGTCCGGGCAGGAGCTCCCTATTCCTCAGGATGGAGGGGAGGGGAAGGCCCCGGTACATGAGGCCCCTCCTAAAGGAGTAAGTGGGGCCCTGCTTGTGGTGGGGGAGCCTGAGGACGCCGCCCATTCTGCCACTGCGTCGGGTGCCCTGAGTAGAGGGGAGGGCGGGGCCCCAAAGGGTCGGCCCTCCCAGCCGGAGTCCACCACCAACCAGGAGACACCCGACCCGGTTATAACCGAGAAAAAAAAAACAGGGTTAGATACAGAGTAAAGCTCCCTCCACACTGTCCCCATCAAACACTCCCAGGACAGGTACACCTGCTCATGCACATTTACCTCTGGTGTCCCCAAAGATCTATGCTTGGTCTCCTCCTATTTCTCATCTACATGCTGCCCCTCTGCAATATCATCCAAAAACATGTCAGTTTCCATATGTACACAGACACCCAGCTCTACCTCACCATCATCTTTTTCGACCCCTCCACTGTCTCTAAATTATCAGACTGTTTGTCTGACATGCAGTACTGGACGAGCAAAAATTTTCCCCAATTAAATATTGGGAAGACTGTCAGTCCCTGCCACAAACTCTGCTCCCTAGCCACTGACTCCATCCCTCTCCCTGGCAACTGTCTGAGGCTGAACCAGACTGTTCGCAAGTCATATTTGACCTCAAGAGGAGCTTCTGACTACATATCCATGAGATCACTAAGACTGCCTATTTCCACGGCTGTACCAATGCTTAACTCCTCCCCTGCCCGGCTCAGTGACTGCTGAAATCCTCATCCATGCCTTTGCTACCTCCAGACTTGACTATTCCAATGCACTCCTGCCTGGCCTTCCCATTCTACCCTCTGTAAACTTGACATCATCCAAAACTCTGCTGTCCATGTCCTAAATCACACCAGATCCTATTCACCCACATTACTGTGCTTGCTGACGTACACTGGCCCCTGGTTAAGCAACTTCTTGACTTTAAAATTCTCATCCAAAAAAAAATGGGGATACAGAGTAAAATAAAACAGGCTTGGCTGCTGCTTGATTGGGGTCCTGAGTTCATCAATGAGCAACAGCTGACAGTGCTGCAGTCAGTTGCTGGAGAGGGAGAGCTGCAACATTTTGAACAACTTTTGCTACAGAGGAGGAAAAGACTTCAAACATAAGGCTGTGTTTTGAGGTGGGTGTCGAGCACCAGACTTGAATTTGATTTGGACGGTTGGGAGAGGTTGGAGAGGCTGGAAGAACAAGGGGTGGGGGCTGTACAATTCTGCAGGGAGCTGTGCAGTTGCTTTAAACATACAAGGGAGCTCCCTCTACACCCCAATTGCCCAGCCTAGGTCAGCTAAAGCTGCCTGGCTAAGAAGAAAGCAGAAGACAGATACTGCCTGGGCAGCTTTCAGCTGAGACAGGTGAAGACACCTCTCCCCAAATAGAAGACCTTGTGAAGGACTGTCTTATTGAACTGTTGTCTGTCATACCACCTCAGTGAAACAAGTCATTACTCTCAGCCTCCCTTTTCCTCTTCAGCACACCCTCTGCCTTTCTCCTATCTTCTTACTTATATATTTATTAATTTTTTTTCTTGCTTTATTCCAAATCTGTAGGTCTACAATTGGGGTTCAGCTCTTAACCCATGGCAAGTCCATCTGTGCCAGTGGCGGACCCTCCAATACCTGTGCAGCGGCAGCCTCTGCAGCTGCCCATGTGGCCCCGTCACCATTCAAGCTTATCACTTCTAGCCATGGGGTGAAAAGCAATGGCCACCCCAGCATGTCTATTGAGGCTTGTGTAAAGGCAATGGCCGAGGCTGTCGGCCCCTCGGACAATGTGGCAGCCTCAAATGTGTACGGGAAGGCTGTGTTCTTCCTGAAGACCGAGCAGGCGGTATCCCTGTCCCTAAGCTCACTGTGGGGGGGACCTTCCTGCCGGTGGACCCTCCGCGTACTGGCACTTTAACAACTGGCTGCTAGAGAACGAGTCATTCCGGGACTCATTGTCGATTCTGGGCCAACTGAAGAAGGAAGCGAGGGGCTTCCCCTCCTTGAGGCTATGGTGGGACGTGGGCAAGACTCACTTGTGTCTTCTGTCAGGAATACGCGAAGGGGCCGATCAAGAGGCGGGAAGCCGAGATCAGACGCTAAACAGGGAGGTGCTCGACTTGGAGTCCTGTCTCAGTCAGACCGTCGCGGACCCGGCCCTGTGGCAGGCATACAAAGAGAAGGGCACGCTGAGGGACCTGCAGCTCATAGGTTCACAGACTCCCAGGCCGCCTGTCATTTCTGCGGCCTGGATGAGTCCGTGTTCCATGTATACAATGGAATGTGCGAGGTTGCAGCCCCTGTTCAAATATTTAAAGGGGATGCTCCTCAAGTTTTGGTTGCACTTCAGTCCCACGCTCCTGATCTTTGGGCACCCTGTGCAGAGGGGGGTGTGCTGGGAGGAGGAGCTCCTCGTCACTCTGCTCCTGGGCCTGGCCAAGGCGGCAATTCACAAGTCCAGGCTGCGGGTGTCGGGGGGTCCGTCCGCCCTGATTGTCTGCCCCTCTTCTGAAGTTACGTTCCCGCCCGAGTGTCCCTGGAGAAGGAGCATGCAGTGTCCGCCGGTTCACTTGAGGCCTTCCATGACCAGCGGGCACCACAGGGACTGGAGTGCATCATTGATGCCGAGAATTAAAGGCCGGCTCGGGTCTGCAAATGAAACCCGACCCGAACCTGACCCGGCCCGAGTCCTTTCACTTTTTCCCGCGCCCAACCCGACCATCAGTTAACCTAGCTTCCGTTTTTCACTTTGTTGCTTATCTGCACAAGCTTAAAACAACTGTAACTAAACAGCCTTTCAAGTCCAAAAAGTACATTAACATTGGAGCCATGTACTGGAGGTGGTGATAGAATGTGTCCAACCCAGCCCAAACCGACCTGAGCCCGAATTCTGGACCCGGAAGAGCGACGCAAATCGGACCCGAACCCGACACGTCATCAGGTCCCGTCAGGTTCGGGTCGGGTAGCCATGCTTTACCAAGAATGGCATTTTGAGTTTTGTTTATTTATCTGTTTTTAATAAAGTTATTTATTTAAAATGTATGTAAAGGGGGCCTGGGGAATAAAGGCCACCTTATATAAAAAAAGAAAAAAAACACAGGGTTAGAGTAAAGCTCCCTCTATGCTGTCACAACAATGTGCCACAGCAGTGCACCCAATCCTAATCGTGAATTTTTTTTTTAAGTCATCCTGTAGGCCCTGAATAAGATTGGTAAATTTAGTGCAAATTAGAGAGGATTTTTGTACCTAGGATTCCTGCCCACCAGGAGCTGGGTTAAGACAATCTGAGAGAACCTTTACAGTCAACAGACACAGGAGGCTTTCACTGCACTTCGCAGATGGCCCTGAAATTATCTAGCACGAGAGTTTAATTTATCATGGAATCAGTAGGACGATAGCGCCTTATTTATTAATTACTGTAAGTAAAGAAAATCATGGCGAGGTAGTATCAATATTTATATTGCACCTTTAATGTAGTGAAACACCCTAAGGCACTTCACAGGAACATTATCAGACTAAATTTGACACTGAGTCACACAAGAAGATAGCAGGGCAGATGAGCAAAAGCTTGGTCAAACAGGTAGGCTTTAAGGATTGTCTTAAAGGCAGAGAGGTTGGGGAGAATTCCAGAGCTTACAGCCCAGGCGGCTGAAGGCACAGCCGCCAATGGTCCAGCAAGCGAAGTTGGGGATGCCCGAGACACCAGAATTGGAGAAGCAGAGATCTTGGAGGATTGTGGGGCTAGAGGAGATTGGAGAGATAGGGAGCTGCAAGGCCATGGCGGGATTTGGAAACAAGGATGATAATTTTAACATCAAGATGTGGCTTAACTGGGAATCAGTGTAGGCCAGCAAGCACAGGAGTGATGGGTGATCGGGACTTGATGCGAGTTAGGACACAAGCAGCAGAGATTTGGACGAGCTGAGGGTGTATGAAGGCTCGTCAGGAGAGTGTTAGAATAGATGATACTGGAGTCAGCATAAATGTCGCTAGTGGCAACAGTGACTTTTACTGGGCTCACAGTTCAGCAGATGCAACTCCAGCTCACAATTACCTCTGTACTGACGGCCAGGAGCAGTGAGCTCTTCGACTGTGTAGGGCATCACAGCCAGGCCTGATCATGTATGATTAGAACAAGTCAACATGGTTTTACTAAAGGGAGATCCTGCTTGACAAATTTATTAGAATTTTTTGAGGATGGATAAAGGGTAGGGTAGATAAACGGGAACCAGTAGGTGTAGTATACCTGAACCTCCAAAAGGCATATGATAAAGTGCCACAAAAAAGGTTAATCGGCAAGATAAGGGCCGATGGAGTTGGGGGTACTGTATTTGCGTGGATAGAGAATTGGTTAATGGACAGGAAGTGGGTGGGCATAAATGGAGCATTTTCAAGTTTGCAGGCAGTATATAGTAGAGTGCCACAAGGATCAGTGCTGGGGCCTCAGCTATTTACAATCTATATTAATAACTTAGATGAAGAGACAGAGAGTAATGTATCTAAGTTTGCTGATGATACAAACGTAGGTGGAAAGATAAGCTGTGAGGAGGACACAAAGAGGCTGCAAAGAGATATAGACAGGTTAAGTGAGTGGGCAACAAGATGGCAGATGGAGTATAATGTACAGAAGTGTGACGGTATTCACTTTGGTTGTAAGAATAAAAAAGCAGAATATTTTTTTAAAGGTGTAAAACTTGTAAGTATTGCTCAAAGAAACTTGGGTGTGCTTGTACAAGGAATGCTGAAAGTTAACATGCAAGCACAGCATGCAATTAGGAAGACAAATGGCATGTTGGCCTTTATTGCAAGGGGACTGGAGTACAGGAATAATTAAGTCTTGCCACAATTGTACAGGGTTTTAGTGAGATCACATCTGGAATACTGTGCAGTTTTGGTCTCCACATTTAAGGTAGTGCAGCGAAGGTTCACTACATTGGTCCCTGGGATGAGAGGGTTTTCCTATAATGAGAGGATGAGTAAATTGGGTGTATATTCTCTGGAGTTTAGATTAGATTAGATTAGATTAGAGATACAGCACTGAAACAGGCCCTTCGGCCCACCGAGTCTGTGCCGAACATCAACCACCCATTTATACTAATCCTACACTAATCCCATATTCCCAACAAACATCCCCACCTGTCCCTATATTTCCCTACCACCTACCTATACTGGTGACAATTTATAATGGCCAATTTACCTGTCAACTTGCAAGTCTTTTGGCTTGTGGGAGGAAACCGGAGCACCCGGAGAAAACCCACGCAGACACAGGGAGAACTTGCAAACTCCACACAGGCAGTACCCGGAATCGAACCCGGGTCGCTGGAGCTGTGAGGCTTTAGAAGAATGAGAGGTGATCTCATTGAAAGATGAAAGATTCTGAAGGGGCTGGATAGGGTCATCGCTGAGAGATTATTTCCGTTGGTCAAGGAATCTAAAACACAGGGTTGTTCATTTAGGACTGAGATGAGGAGAAATTACTCAAAGGGTTGGAATTCTCTGAACACATCTAAGGCTGGGATAGACAGATTTTTGGTCTCTCGGGGAATCGAGAGATATGGCAAGCCGGTAGGAAAGTGTCGTTGAAGCCCAAGATCAGCCATGATCGTACTGAATAGCAGTGCAGGCTCAATGGGCCGAATGATCTACTCCTGCTCCTATTTCTTGCGTTCTTGTGGGTTCACACAGGAGTCACTGGATTGCGATCAGGAGCAGGAACCCTAGTCCAGGGGCACTGAAGCCAAATGCAGCCCCGGCTAACTGGGCACAGACTGGGGATGGAACTCACTACCACACCAGGCAAAGTATCTGCCCACTGAGCCCTTTCTCCACCCCCAGACTCCACGTTGGATACCGGGGCGAGAGCACATTTGGCCTCAGTACCGCCGGGTGACCCTTGGAGGAGGAGGAGGAGGGGGGCTGTGATGCCCCACACGGTCGAATATATTGACCAGTTTTCCCTCTCTCTGTGGAACCCAGAGCCCAGCCGCGGTCAGGGACCCGATCAGCAGTGGCTATCAGCTAGGAAGCTGAAGCTACTCCCGGCTCGGGACCAGGCCGCCTCCCTCGGGCCGCTGCTCCCAGTAACACATCAGCCGCGGGGAACCCGCCTCCGCTTACCCCACACAGCGGCCCGGCCCGGCCCCGCTGCCGTGCCGTCCGCCAGGCCCTGACGCCGCGGCCATGAAACCGCCTGCGGCCCTTAGCAACCGGACCAGAGCAGAGCGGGCAACGCCAGACACGGTGCATTTCGGGATAAAGGATGACTCCTCCCAGGCATTTAGCCGCAATGCATGTCGGGATATCGGAGACAGGCAAACGGCGGCCATCTTGGTAAAGGAGCACCTCTCCTTGGCCTCCGCCCTGAACCGACACTTGGGGGGGCCTGAAGGGCGCTGATGCTGATCCCGGGCATCAGACGAAAAGTTGGCGGCCTCCAGGGCGCTTCGATCTGGAAGACAGGGTTGCCTGCCTTCCAGGAATATCCTGGAGTCTCCAGGAATTAAAGATTAATCTCCTAGCGACTCTGCTAAATGCAACACCCTGGAGAAAATTAAAAGAAAGCCACTTTGGGAACTGATGGGAGGATTATAGGGGTGAAGTAGTTAATGCCAGGTCACCATATAGTGATAGCTCCAGGAATATGGTCAACCAAAGTTGGCAACCCAACCAAGAGAAGCAGCCTCACTAATATTCAGATTAGAATGATCTCCATTGGCAAATTCCTGGTGGTTTCACAATGGACTATCAGAACCGGCGAGTCGAAGAGACTTAGCAGTTGGCAGAAAAAAAGACAAAAGCGCAAGGGGAGAGCCAACTGTGTAACAGCCCCGACAACCAATTTTCTCTGCAGCACCTGTGGAAGAGTCTGTCACTCTAGTATTGGCCTTTATAGCCACTCCAGGCACTGCTCCACAAACCACTGACCACCTCCAGGCACTTACCCATTGCGTCTCGAGACAAGGAGGCCAAAGAAGAGAAGATCAGAACAGACACACACTGGACACGAGTGTACAGACAGACGATTGGAGGTCATGACCTGGACTGTGGTGGGGGTTGGGTGCATTGGCGGAGAAGGGGCCTCCCAAGGTCCAATATCACCACACAAGGCTGGTCAGAGAAACTGAACAGGCCAATGGAAACGCTGTGATTGAACACCAAGCTTCGAAACAGTTACAGGGCAACATTCAGACACCAAGGCATCAGGAAATTCTTCATACTTTGGACTCTCTCATTGCCTCCTTCCTGTTTACAACCTGGACATCTCGTTTCTAATCTATGACATGTCAATGGAAGCTGAATTTCCTCACCGTCCATTCACATGTACATTGTGTCTGCTGCTCCAGACCAGAGCCCATTGCATCTATCTCCCTCCCGTTACCCAGTCATTTCTCCCCTCAAGGGTACTTTACACCTGCGCCACCACCCATATGCACCCCCCCCCCACAAAATCCCTATCCCGACCCATCACTACTCCTCAACCTTACTCTCCAACCTGACACAAGCTTGATTCCCTCTTGGATAAGCCCACATCTCTACCTCACCCC
This sequence comes from Heterodontus francisci, assembly GCF_036365525.1. NCBI lineage: Eukaryota > Metazoa > Chordata > Chondrichthyes > Heterodontiformes > Heterodontidae > Heterodontus > Heterodontus francisci. The sequence continues at coordinate 5,422,694 of NC_090402.1, read as the reverse complement.
TGCCTTTCGACCGTTCCACTGCAATGGTTTTGTCAGACTGTTTTCTTGTGACGGGTGATGATTCTGTCAAGACTGTTTTCTGACAATGCAGTCAGTAGAACTAGCTTATCACTAGTCACCTCATGAAACTCCCTCAAATTTTGAACCCCATCAGATAACTTGTTTTTTTTTAAATGCCCTAGTGTCTCAGCTTAAATTTTCTTATCCTAATGAATCTCCTCTGAGGCTTTGGCGCTGTCCTACGTTAAGGTGCTCCAAACTGGAGGTAAAAGGCCAGCTGCAGCTTACGCTGTCCAGATGTTTACTAGTCCCCGGTGCAGTTGGCTTTTAAAGGGGTAGTGAGCTTGATAGAGGCTCAACTGGAGTAGCCACATAAATATTGTGGCTATAAGAGGTCAGAGGCTGGGAATTCTGCAGCAAGTAACTCACCTCCTGACTCTCCAAAGTCTGTTCACCATCTACAAGGCACAAGTCAGGAGTGTGATGGAATACTCTCCTTGCTGGATGAGTGCAGATCCAACAACACTCAAGAAGTTCAACACCATCCAGGACGAAGCAGCTCACTTGCTCTGCATCCCATCCACCACCGACACACAGTGGTAGCAGTGTGTACCATCTACAAGATGCACTGCAGCAACTCACCAAGGCTCCTTCAACAGCACTTTCCAAGCCCATGACCTCTACCACCTAGAAGGACAAGAACAGCAGACGAGTGGCAACACCACCACCTACAAGTTCCCCTCCAAGCCACACATCATCCCGACTTGGAACTACATTACTGTTCCTTCACTGTTGCTGGGTCAAAATCCTGGAACTCCCTTCCTAACAGCATTGTGGGTGTACCTACCCCACATGGATTGCAGCGGTTCAAGGAGGCAGCTCACCACCACCTTCTCAAAGGCAATTAGGGATGGGTAATAAATGGCAGTATTGCCAGCAACGCTCACATCTTGCGAATGAGTAAACAAAATCAACAAAATGCAGGCCCAGCAAGAGGTTGAAAGTGTTCCAGAACACAAAATATTTTATTTCCTTTCAACAATTTACAGTGTGCATCAACACAAGAAAATAAACTCCTCAAGCAAGGGGAGCCTCTGAATCTGAAATGTTCTGCCATCTATATGAAAAAAAGAGGACTCTAAACTAGAAGGGGGGAGCGGGGGGGGGGGGGGGGGTGGTAAAAGAAAATTAACGAGAAGTGAGGTTGGGGGATAATCACATTGTTTGTAGGGCTTGAGATCAGATTTCATTCTGTACAAAACTATTCCCAAATTACACTGCATTTCTGTGGCTGTTTTAAATGTTGCTGTTTATCAGGCAATTGGACCATCATCGTTAGAATACTGTTCAATTTGACACACACAGGGAGGGAGATGATCCTTTGAGGGGACCAAAGCCCTTCAGCTTGTCTAGGTGTTCTCTCCTCCTCGTGCCATGTCCCATCAGATCTTCTCCCAGAATAAGAGAAAGATAGCATCTATATTGCACGTGTTAATATTTATTCACACAGTCTCCAGATATTTCAAAGTATTAATGTACAACAGGTGGGTCTGGCTATACAATACTCTTACATCAGCCTTTTATATATATATATATATTACCTAAATACAAATCATCAGGGACAATCCTTCCAGCATTTCCCTCCCTTACCTCCCCCCACCCAAACACAATTTGCTCATTTAAAACTGAACAGTTACAGCAATCAAAGAATGATTTGGTGCTGGGTATTATTCTGGGCATGACATCAGGTTATGCCAATTCCGCCGCGCAATAGATGCTCTGACATTTACAGTCACTTTCAGAGGGTGTGTGTTTTTTATATCACGTTGCATTGTAACCTCAGCCATGTAGCTACAAGCTCCCTTTAAACTCAGCTTCATTAATTAACTGGCTAAGCCTGGAATAAACAAAATTACATTTCACACATCTTCAGTTTTTAGTCCCTCGACAACTCTCAAAGGGCTTTGTAATGCAGTAATCGCTGGCATTTCTGGAGGCCCCTTCAATTGAAAGAATGATTTAAAACACACACCGCTCTGATTTAATTGCCTGTAATTGCAAACATCACAACACGTCACCTGCACAGTCCCAATTAAGGGTTTACAATTTCGTTCGTTTCAGGGTTCATTCTACGTCTCTTCATTTTAACGTCGGATACTTCCTCTGTCCGAAACGCCCCGGTCGAGAGGTTGCAGTGCCGGTCGAGGGCTGTAAATCAAGTCACATCACTAATTAGTAAATGGGAAACACTGGGGAGGGAGTCTGGCACTACGCTATCCCATCAAACACTCCCAAGACAGGTACAGCACGGGGGTTAGATACAGAGTAAAGCTCCCTCTACACTGTCCCCATCAAACACTCCCCAGGACAGGTACAGCACGGGGTTAGATACAGAGTAAAGCTCCCTCTACACTGTCCCCATCAAACACTCCCCAGGACAGGTACAGCACGGGGTTAGATACAGAGTAAAGCTCCCTCTACAATGTCCCCATCAAACACTCCCAGGACAGGTGCAGCACGGGGATAGATACACAGTAAAGCTCCCTCTACACTGTCCCCATTAAACACTCCCAGGGCAGGTACAGCACGGGGTTAGATACAGAGTAAAGCTCCCTCTACACTGTCCCCATCAAACACTCCCAGGACAGGTGCAGCACGGGGATAGATACACAGTAAAGCTCCCTCTACACTGTCCCCATCAAACACTCCCAGGACAGGTACAGCACGAGGTTAGATAGAGTAAAGCTCTCTCTGCACTGTTCTGTCAAGCATTCACAGTGGATTGTTTTGCAGCCTCTCCAACACATGCATTGCCTGTACACTAGACATTAACATTCTCCACAGATTTAAATAGATTATCGCAAAGCAGAACTTAAAATCAAAAACAACTAAGTACTCACTTGGGCGAACTGGGCAGGATTGTAAAACTGAACGGCTCCTGGTGCAGGACCCTGGACAGGCTGAGGGGCAGCCTGGAAAACAGAAACATTTAACACAGCGGCCTCAATATTATATCATAAGGCATCCAAGGAAAGAAAGACTTTGCACTCATATAGCACCTTTCACAACCTCAGATATCCCAAAGCGCTCCAAAGACAATGCAGCACTTTTGAAGTGCTGCTGTAATCTCCAGAATGCCCTTGGATCAATCCTGCAGCTGTGAAGGTCTCAACCGGAGAACAAACAGGTACAACAATAGGTAGCACACTCGTCTCTGAAGGTTGTGAGTTCACTCCCATTCCAGAGAGTTCAGCACTAAATCCAGACTGACACTCCGAGTGCAGTACTGAGGGACAGCGGCACTGTCAGAGCCACTGTCTTTCAGATGAGATGTTAAAATGAAGGCTCATCTGCTCTTGCAGGTGGATGCAACACAGACTAATTCCAAGAGGAGCAGGGGAGTTCTCCCCGGTATCCTGGTCATTGTTTATCCCTCAACCGTCATTACCAGAACAGGATAACTGGCGATTATCACATTGCTGCTCGTGGGATCTTGCTGTGCACAAATTGGCTCCCACGTTTCCTACATTACTACAACTACACTTCAAAAGTACTTCATTGGCTGTAAAGCACTTTGAGACATCCTGCGGTTGTGAAAGGTGCTACAGAAATTCAAGTTCTTTGCTTTTGGAAAAGACGAAGTTACAGGATCAGCAAATTTAGATGTTCCCTGATGGCCCAGCTGGTTTAGTCCACAAGCAGCTCAGGCTGTACAGACCGCAAAAAGGTCTCCATTCTCTTCCAGGCCAGTCAGCTGGTAACAGTCAGTGTCCTGGTGCCTCAATCAATCCCAGTTGTCCTGACTAAGGGAAGGATGATTAATGAGCCAGGACTCCTGCTCCTAATCAGCTTCCCACTGACCAGCTTGGTTGCATGGGACACCAGCAAGGTCAGAATTGGGCTCAGCCGTGATGCCTTCAATAGCGAAATAGCCCTCTGGGATTCTAGGCTGACGCATTAAAGAGTCATTGTGGTGAGACTGAAGACAGCCTGCACATGCGCAGCCCGTACCCCACTGAAAGGAGCCACGTTCAGGGCAGGAAGGGAGACAGGGAGCTGGAGAAAAATGAGCGAAAAAAACCAGTTTCAAACTTAAAGCGGCATGTTTTCCTTTATTAAGATCATCAACTGAATGGGTAGCAGAGGAGATGGGGGAACGGGAGCATCACCCAGTCAGGGAGCTGGCTACTGTCGGTGGGAGGAAATGAGCCACCTCTTTCAACAATAAACCTTGCAATGTGGTTTAGCATTGGTATCAATTTACCTCTCCAGACTGGAAACCCTCAGGCTCATAAGGCGATGAATCAACATTTGGTACTGGGTTAAAAATCTAGAAAAGGAGAAGCGAAGCATTCAGTATAAATTTGACAGAGGTATTGAAAATCATGAAGGGTCTGGACAGAGTAGATAGAGAGAAACTGTTCCCTCTTGCAAAAGGATCGAGAATGAGAGGGCACAGATTTCAAGTATTTGGTAAGAGAAACAAAACTGACATGTGGAAAAAACTTGTTCACGCAGTGAGTGGTTAAGGTCCGGAATGCGCTGCCTGAGAACATGGTGGAGGCAGGTTCAATTGAAGCATTCAAAAAGGAATTAGACAGTTATATGAAAAGGAAGAATGTGCAGGGTTACGGGGAGAAGGTGGGGGAGTGGAACTGAGTGATTTGCTCTTTCGGAGAGCCGGTGCAGACACGATGGGCTGAATGGCCTCCTTCCGCACTGTAACAATTATGTAATTCTGCAAACTTAGTTTCCATCTTATTTGTTCTCTCCTCTCCCCTCAAATCTGTCTATGCCAGGTTTCATTCTCTATATTGCTGGAGGGAATGCAGTGGGTGGGCAATATGATTCGGATCTCCACCTCTTAGTAAGTGTGCAGAGGTGAGCCAGTGTGGGACTTGCCTGCAATGCTGAACAACCTACCAACGCTTGCTGTTTGGGTTCACATTGTCACAGCCACCAGAGGGTGCCTGGCTCCTGTGGAAACAGCACCCCAGTGGGAATCAGGACTGTAGGCATGCAGGGGATAAGAGAAAACAAATATACAAAAGGGGGAATGAGCTCACAGATAGCAAATCAGTCCCGAGTCTGAGGCTGGATTGCAAACTGGGGCTCTTTTCTCTAGAAAGGAGAAGGTTGAGGGGGGGACCTGATTGAGGTCCTTAAAATGATGACGGGATGTGAGAGGGTAGATGTACACAAGTTGTTTCCACTTGTGGGGGAGACCAGAACTAGGAGCCATCAATATAAGATAGTCCCTAATAAATCCAATAGGGAATTTAGGAAAAACCTCTTTACCTAAAGAATGGTGAGAAGGTGGAACTCGCTACCACAGGGAGTGGTTGAGGTGAATAGTATAGATACATTTAAGGGGAAGCTGGATAAACGTGAGGGACAAAGGAATAGAAGGATATGGTGATAGGGTGAGATGAAGAGGGATGGGAGGGGGCTTATGCAGAGCATACATGCCAGCATAGGCAGGTTGGGCTGAATGGCCTGTTTCTGTGCTGTACTTGCTGTGTAAATGAGAGACTGCAGACTGGTACCTCGGGCTGTGTGTTTGCCTCAGGGTGTGTCTGTTCCACAGGCTGTGAACTCTCTGCTGGGCTTCCTTCAGGAGGCTGAGGTCCCTCACCTGCAAACACAACAAACAGCAATGTTAGTCTCTCTCTCTCTGACTGGAAGTAGGGTTCCCCAGATAGTTTGAAGGACTGACCCAGGTCCCAGTGCAGCACTGGCCACAACACTGAACATCAGTCGAGAGCACTGTCACCTCCGAGTCAGAAAGTGGCAGTGTTGAGTCCCACTCGGCAGGACTCGAGCCCATTATCAGGATGGACACCCCAGCAAAGGACTTCCCATCAGAGATGCTGTCCTTCAACCCCCAACCTCTTCCACCTCCCCCTCCTTTTCCAACAGGATCTGTTGCGGCTCAGTGGGTTGTACTCCCTCAGCTCAAAGTCACGGCCTCAAGTTCCACTCTATGGCGTGGACACAATCTCAGAGTCATTACAGCACAGGAGGCCATTCAACCCATCGAGTTCCTTCCACTCTGTCCCATTCTCCCTGCTCTATCCCCTTAGACCTGCAAGTTTATTTCCCTCAAGTGCCCATCCAATATCCTTTTAAAATCATTAATGGCCTCTGCTTCCACTACTCTCATAGGCGAGTTCCAGGTCATTACCACACAATGTGTAAAATATTTCCTCACATTTCCCCCTTAACCTCATGCTCAAAACATTAAATCTGTGTCCCGTCGTCCTTGTAACATGGGTGATTTACAGCTACCAGGAAAAGCAGCTCAATAATTTCCATCTTGTGTCTGCGGTGCATTCAGGGTATATCCTGGCAGGACAAAATCACAAATGTGACAGTCCTCTCAAAGGCAAAGCTCCCAAGCGTGTTGACACTAATCAAACAGAGGGGGCTTCGGTGGATCGGACACGTCCGCAGGATGGAAGACCATCACATACCCAAGGACCTTCTGTATGGTGAGGTAGCCGGGGCCAGGCAACCAGTGGGGTGTCCAAAGCTCTGCTTCAAGGATGCTTGCAAGCATGACATGAAGGCCCTAAATGTCGACTATCACACCTGGGAGTCACTAGCTGACGAAAGAGGGAAATGACAACACATCCTGGGGACTGGTGTGCACGACCATGACGAGCAGTGGCTACAGCAGCTTGGCAACAGGCGCGATCAAAAACAACAACTCAGTGACACTTAGAGCCATAGTTAAACAGCACAGAAACAGGCCCTTCGGCCCATCGTGTCTGTGCTGGCCATCAAGCACCTATCTATTCTAATCCCATTTTCCAGCACTTGGCCTGTACCCTTGCATGCTATGGCGTTTCAAGTGCTCATCTAAATACTTCTTAAATGCTGTGAGGGTTCCTGCCTCGACCTCCCCTTCAGGCAGTGTGTTCCTGATTCCAACCACCCTCTGGGTGAAATTTTTTTTCCTCAAATCCCCTCTAAACCTCCTGCCTCTTACCTTAAATATATGCCCCCAGGTTATTGACACCTCCACTAAGGGAAAAAGTTTCTTCCTATCTATGCCCCTCATAATTTTGCATACCTCAATCAGGTCCCCCTCAGCCTTCTCTGCTCTAAGGAAAACAACCCTAGCCTATCCAGCCTCTCTTCATTGCTGAAACGCTCCAGCCCAGGCAACATCCTGGTGAATCTCCTCTGCACCCTCTCCAGGGAAATCACATCCTTCCCATAGTGTGGTGACCAGAACTGTACACAGTACTCCAGCTGTGGCCTAACTAGCATTTTATACAGCTCCATCATAACCTCCCAGCTCTTATATTCTATGCCTCGGCTAATAAAGGCAAGTATCCCATATGCCTTCCGAACCACCTTATCTACCTGTGCTGCTGCCTTCAGTGATCTATGGACAAGTACACCAAGGTCCCTCTGACCCCCTGTACTTCCTAAGGTCCTACTATCCATTGTATATTCCCTTGCCTTGTTAGTCCTCCCAAAATGCATCATCTCACACTTCTCAGGATTAAATGCCATTTGCCATAGCTCCGCCCATCTTAACAGCCCATCTATATCGTCCTGTAATCTAAAGCTTTCCTCCTCACTATTTATGACACCACCAATTTTCATGTCATCTGCGAACTTACTGATCGTACCTCTTATATTCATGTCTAAATGATTAATGTACACTACAAAAAAGGTCCCAGCACCGATCCCTGTGGTACACCACTGGCTTCCAATCGCAAAAACAACCCTTGACCATCACCCTCTGCCTCCTGTCAATAAGCCAATTTTGGATCCAATTTGCAAAATTTCCCTGGATCCCATGGGCTCTTACCTTCTTGACCAATCTCCCATGCAGAACCTATCAAAAGCCTTACTGAAGTCCATGTAGACTACATCAACTGCTTTACCCTCATCTACACATCTAGTTACTGCCTCGAAAAATTCAATCAAGTTAGTTAGACACGATCTCTCCCTGACAAAGCCTTGCTGACTATCCTTGATTAAAGAGAGGTTTGAAAATTTGTGTCAGAGCCCCTGCAATCTCCTCCCTTGCCTCACACAACAGCCTGGGATACATCTCATCTGGGCCTGGAGATCTATCCACTTTTAAGCTTGCTAAAACCGCTAATACCTCCTCCCTTTCAATGCTAATTTGTTCAAGTATATCACAATCTCCCTCCCTGATCTCTACACCTACATCGTCCTTCTCCATAGTGAACATAGATCATCATTTAAACCATTTAAAACCTCACCTATGTCCTCCGGCTCCACACACACATTGCCACTTTGGTCCCTAATGGGCCCTACTCTTTCCCTGGTTATCCTCTTTCCCTTAATATACTTATAAAGTGCCTTGGGATTTTCCTTTATCTTGCCCGCCAGTATTTTTTCATGCCCCCTCTTCGCTCTCCTAATTATATTTTTAAGTACACTTTCTATACTTCACGTGTGGCACTTGTGGCAGAACCTGCCTCTCGAGATTTGGCCTTCACAGCCATCAGCAAAGATGCATCAAGAGAAGACATCGCACCTAAATGGATTATTTGCTGCATGTCCACCATCTTTCATAGATGGAAGGATGCCAACCCATTCCTTGTACCATCAGCTAATGGGAACAGCTTTTCTTTAACTTATCTAAGCCTGTCATAATCTTGCATACCTCGATCAAATCTCTCCTCAATCTCCTTTGCTCTAAGAACAACCCCAGCTTCTCCAACCTAACCTTGTAACTAAAATCCTCCATCCCTGGAAGCATTCTGGTAAATCTCCTCTGCACCCTCTCAGTGACCCTCACATCCTTCCTAAAGAGTGATGACCAGAAACTGGACGCAATACTCAAGTTGGGGCCTAACCAGAGCTTGATAAAGGTTCAGCATAACTTCTCTGCTTTTGTACTCAATACCCTTACTTATGAAGCCCATCTGTTTTGCTAACTACTCTCTCAATATGTCCCGTCACCTTCAAGGGTCAATGCACATGAACCACCAGGTCCCTCTGTCCCTGCACACTCTTTAAAACTGTGCCATTTAGTCTATATTGCCTCTCCCCATCCCTTCTGCCAAAATGCACCTCACACTTCTTTATTAAATTCCATGACCACCTGTCTGCCCATCCTGCTAGCCTATCTATGTTCTGTTGCAGTTGATTGGTATCATTCTCACTGTTTGCCACATAGTGGCACAGTGGTTAGCACCGCAGCTTCACAGCTCCAGCGACCCGGGTTTAATTCTGGGCACTGCCTGTGTGGAGTTTGCAAGTTCTCCCTGTGTCTGCGTGGGTTCCCTCCGGGTGCTCCGGTTTCCTCCCACAGCCAAAAGACTTGCAGGTTGATAGGTAAATTGGCCATTATAAATTGCCCCTGTATAGGTAGGTGGTAGGGGAATATAGAGACAGGTGAAAATGTGGTAGGAATATGGGATTAGTGTTGGATTAGTATAAATGGGTGGTTAATGGTCAGCACAGACTCGGTGGGCCGAAGGGCCTGTTTCAGTGCTGTATCTCTAAATCTAAAATCCTCTGAGTTTGGCATCATCAGCAGATTTTGAAATTCTACTCGCTATTCCAATATCCAAGTCGTTAATATTTAGCAAAAAAAAGCAGTGGTCCCAGCACTGACGCCTGGGGAACACCACTGTCTACCATCCTCCAGTCTGAAAAACAATCATTTACCACAACTCACTGTTTTCTATCCTTAAGCCAATTTTTCTATCCAAGCTGACACTGACCCTCCTATTCCATGAGCCTCAATTTGGTTAACCAGCCTTTCATGTGGTACTTTGTCAAATGCTTTCTCAAAATCTATAGATAAATCCATTGCTTTCCCTTCATCAACCTTTTCTGTTACTTCATCAAAAAATTCAATTAGTCAAGCACAATCTTCCTTTTACAAATCCATACTTGCGATCCTTAATTAATTCAAACCTCTCAAAGTACCTTTTTGATCTGATTATTGTTTCTGAAACCTACCCACCACTGATATTAAACTGCCGGCCTGTAGTTACTAGGAATGTCCTTACACCCTTTCTTAAACAAGTGTCGCATTTGCCACTCTCTAATCCTCTGGCACCTCCCCTGTATCTAGAGAAGATTGGAAGATTACGGCAAGCCCTTCTACTATCTACACTCCCACTGCCTTTAGCAACCTGGGATGCAAGCCATCCGGACCAGGTGATTTATCCACTTTAAGCATAGCCAGCCTTTCCAGTACATTCTGCCTATCAATTTTCACCCCATCCATTACCTCCACCATCTTCGCTTCTATTGATATTTTGTCAGCAACCTCTTCCTTGGTAAACACCAATACAAAGTACTCATTAAATATTCTAGCCTTGCCCTGCGCCTCTAAACACACATTACCTCTTTGTCCTAATAGGCCCCACTCTACTTCTTACTACCTACTTACTATTTACATGCTGGTAAAAGATTTTTGGGTTCCTTTTTATGTTAACTGCCATTCTATTCTCATATTCTCTCTTTGCAAGTATTAATTTCCTCTTCACTTCCCCTCTCAACGTATTGTATTTGGCCTGTTTCTCACTGAAGGGTAGGGGAGTTCTCCCTGGTGCCCTGGCCATTATTTATCCCTCAACCAACATAAATAAAAACAAATGATCTGGTCATAAGCACAGTGCTGTTTGTGGGAACCTGTTGATAATTTGGCTACTGCGTTTCCTACAACAGTGACTACTCTTCAAAGAAAGTACTTAACTGACTGTAAAGCACTTCGGAAAATGCCGAGGTCACAAAAGGTGCTACATAAATGCAAGACTATTTTAATCAGGGGCCTCACCATCTCTGGACAGCACAAGGACCCTGGGGGGAAGAGGAGGAGAAGGAATACTTTATAACACTGACATAGTAATAAGCATATGGCCAACTGTGACAGCAACTTTTCATACCTGGCATCGGCACAAAGAGGTTGGTGGGAATAGGCATCGGTGCCAGGGGGGCAAACAGGTCCACGGGGGGCAGCAGAACCCCACCAGGCCGCGATCCACTGGGATTCAGGACATCCACATAACGAGCCTTCGTACCTGTGTGGGGGGGGGTGGGGGGGGGGGCAATGGGGAAGAGAGTTAACCATCGGTTAAACAGGAGTTGCACAAAGGTATCTTTCTGATTACAAAAAATCAAAATAATTTGTAAACGGTGAAAAGCTATAAACTGTGGAGATGCTGAGAAGTATGTGGTCCAAGTATAAAAATTACTAACAGCTAGTGGACAGGTACAAAAAATAACAAAATAGGTTAATAGAATAAATAAAAACAAAAAGTGTTGGAAGATACACAGCAGATTCCAATAATTTGTCCACTACTGAGGTTAGACTGACTGACCTGTAATTATTCGGTCTATCCTTCGCTCCCTTTTTAAACAGAGGTACGTTTGCAGTTCACCAATCACCTGGCACCACACCAGTATCCAGTGAGGACTGGAAAATGATGGTCAGACCCTCTGCTATTTCCTCTCTTGCTTCTTTTAACAGCCTAGGATACATTTAATCTGGCCCTGGTTATTTATCAACTTTCAAGGATGCTAATCCCATTAATACTTCCCTCTCTCCCTGTGTTTATCACATGCAATACTTCACACTCCTCCTCCTGAACTAAAATATCTGCATCGTCCTCCTCTTTTGAGAAGACAGACGCAAAGTATTCATTAAGAACCATACCAACATCTTCCGCCCATAAACATAGGTTACCTTTTTGGTCTTTTATGGGCCCTACTCTCTCCTTAGTTATCCTCTTACTCTTAATGAATTGATAAAACATCTTTGGGTTCACCTTGATTTTTCTTGCCAATATTCTTTCCTGTCTTCTCTTTGCTTTCCTAACTTCCTTCTGGATTTCACCCATCCACTTTCTATACTCCTCTCAGCTTTCTGTAGTATTGAGTTCTCGGTGTCGGACATAAGCTTTCCTTTTCTGCCTTATCTTACCCTGTAGGCTCCTTGACATCCATGGGGCTCTAGATTTGGCCGTGATTTGACTCTGAACCCCTTGAATCTCCCCTCTGAATGCCTCCCACTGTTCTGACATTGATTTACCTTCAAGTCGCTGTTTCCAGTCCACTTTCGCTAAATCAGTCCTCAGTTTAGTAAAATTGGCCTTGCCCCAATTGAGAACTCTAACTCCTGTTCTATCTCAGTCCTTTTCCATAATTATGTTAAAACTGACTGAATTATGATCACTACCACCAAAATGCTCTCCCACTGCCACTCCTTCCACCTGCCTATCCTTATTTCCTAAAACTAAATCTAAAACTGCCCCCTCTCTTGTTGGACTTGCTACATACTGGCCAAAAAAGTTCTCCTGAATGCATCTCAAGAATTCTGCTCCCTCAAGAGAAAGTGTGAGAGTGCAAGCAAGTGCCTCACCCAGAGCCAAAACCTGACCTGCCTTCATGGAGAACCTGTTCCTAGGAGGGCGGCCATGAGAGAGCGCGCGCCCGCGAGAGAAAGAGCGAGAGCATGCATGAGCCTCACCGAGCCGAAACCTCACCTGCTTTCATGGAGAACCTGTTCCTAGGTGGGCCACCTGCAAGAGCGGGCGAGGGAGTGGAAGCCGAGGCAGGAGCAGACACTGGGATGCTCGGTGGTGGAGGAAGAGGCTTGTTCTGCAATTACACAAGCAACATTACTCCAACATTCTGCCGCAGCCCACTCACTTCACACTCCTCACTTCGGCTTCAAATGAGAATTAGATCAGAAATTCCCTCCCGCCCTGCCATACCAGGCTGTGCCTTTAGCCTCAACAAATCCCTATTCCCACTAGCCCCCCAACCCCTCCAAACGCCAGTCCAGAAATCAACCTCAGATAACTTATAGACTATTGCCACCTGCTGATAAGCTGCATGGGCCACATGTGTCTGCTCCTGCAATTCTCCACATGGTGAGCTGCTGGCTCTAACTGGATTACTGTGAACCATTGGCAGGCCCAGGAGAGATATTCCACACCTCGCCACAGTACGATCAAGGCAGTTTTAATTTATCCAGGTCCTTGCACTTGTTGCGGGAGCCTGTGCCAGCAGTCAGCAGGAGAACAGAACCCAGGAACCCTCTTTATAACCCAGAGATGCTGACACCAATTGCAGTACAACAGCCTGCAGTCTGCTGGAAATAAAACAATGGGATCAGTAAAAGTGGCCATGAAGCTGTCGGATTGTCATAAAAACCCAACTGGGTCACTAATGTCCTTTATGGAAGGAAACCTGCTGTCCTTACCCGGTCTGAGACTATATGTGACTCCAGGCCCACAGCAAGATGATTGATTCTTAACTGGCCTCTGAACTGGTCATTCAGTTGTATCAAACTCGCTATCAGTGGTTCAAGGCAGTTCACCACCACCTTCTCAAGGGCAACTAGTGATGGGCAACAAATGACAGCCTTGCTAGTGTTTCCCACATCCCAATAATTTATAATAAAAATAATTGGCAGGAAGCTGGAGTGTTGCTGGACTAGATGCTTACCTCCTCCTCGGGTTCGTTCAGGTTCACCCATCGCTGCTTCTTCTCATCCCACACAATCTGTGCACAAAACAGCAGGAAAATTAGATCAATTTTTTCCCACTCTCAAGGGCACTGACTCTCACTGGGGTATGGGGTGTCCGATTATGCTTGGGTATTCCACTCAAGGGGGCTGCACTTCAGGTATTTCACTCAGAGCTGGGCAATCACAGCCGACTCCAATCTTGTTCTCACCCAACACTGGTGCACTCCCACCTCTGGGTCAGAAGGTGGAGGGTTCAAACTCTCTGCTCCTCTGTTGGGGAGACGGTAGTGTAATGACACTGGACTAGTATTCCAGAGGCCCTGGTGACATGGGTTCAAATCCCACCACGGCAATTAATTCATGAAAAAAAAAAAAAGCTGGATTTGAAAGCTAGTCCCAGTAATGGTGCTGTGAAGCTATCATCGTTTGTCATAAAAAAAAACCATCTGCTTCACCCTTTAGGGAAGAAAATCTGCTATCCTTACCTAGTCTGGCCTCCAGACCCACAGCAATGTGGTTAACTCTTAACTGCCCTCTGAAATGGCCTAGCAAGCTACTTAGTTCAAGGACAATTAGGGATGGGTAACAAATGCTAGCCTTGCCAGTGACACCCACATTCCATGAAAGGATAAAAAAAAGTCTTGGCAAGTAGAGGCTGGAGCTCCAGTTCTGAATCCAGTAGGATTCTTGCATCCAGTGGGTGTGGGCGGCCCTCCACCTCAATTGTATGGGTTGTGGGGACCCATTAAACCCTCCTGTCGTACTGAACTAGACCCCTATGAGTTGGGATAAAGGTGGTTACAGCCGTGGAAGAAGCAATCACTCCCCAGCCTGTCAAGGCTGTTCATCAGTCCCCGAATCCTTCAACTGCGTCACCCTGTCAGATCTCTCAGTGCACAAGGGGAGAGCGTGAAGATACAAGAATGACTCCATCATATCAGACTGCGGCAGCATGCACGACAGTAGTCAGGTGCTCCCCTGGTTGCAGACCAGCCGTAATCTGGTTGAATGGCAGAACAGGCTTGAGGGGCTAAATGGCCTCCTCCTTTTCCGATGTTCCATCAGAGACCACAACGGGTCAAGTGGGAGCAACTCCACAGGCTCTGGTCAACTCATGGCTGAATGGAAAACTTTGAGCTTAAATAAAAACGGTGCAAACAAGCGCGCTAAAGCCTCAGCATGTCATGTACTCCACTGTGGGGGCCAGAGTGAGGCACTGAGCAGAGGCTGGTTTCTGCCCTTCAAGAAACTGGCGCACCACGGTGACAGTGTGTACTGTCTATAGGATGTACTGCAGCAACTCAGCATCTTTGGCAGCACCTCGCAAGCCTGCAACCTCCACCCACTTAAGGAGGACAAGGACAGCAGGCACATGGAAACAAGTTCCTCCAACTCGGACTTCCACATTCCCCTGGAAGTCACACATCATTCCAACTTGGGCGTACATTGATCATTACTTCATCGTCACCGGGTCAAAATCCGAGAACTCCCTACCTAATACCATAGTGAGCCTGCAGCATTCCAAGGCAGTCCACCACCATCTCATGGCACTGAATGCCAGCAACACCCACAACCAGAAAATAATTTTTCAAGGGGGAACCCAGGTGGTGGCGCCAACGGGATATTCTGCACAAATAATTATTCTCAGCTCCAGAAGGTGCGTTGAATTGCATGCGCTTTTGGCCCAGAGGGAGCCAACGCTCAGCATCTCAACACTCGGAGAGGCAGCGCATTGCTGTGCATGTAAGGACGATCCATTGCCATGTCCTATGCCTGGTGTGGGCAGTGCTCCTTCCTAGGCCAGATGGGCGATCACTCACCGATTTGTTTTTGTCATCTGGTAAATGGGCTTCAGTCTTCCTGCCGGCCCGTAACCAGCTTAGCCATCCTCCCTGAGACACAGTGAGAAATAAAATATTAGTAGCCTCGTAGTGTTGGGGTGGGGTTAGGATGGCGGGGTGGGTTATATCCTGATTCCGTACCAAGTGGCAGGCTAATCTGTCCAGGGAGTGTTTGATGGGTACAGTGTAGAGGGAGCTTTACTCTGTATCTAACCCAGTGTTGTACCTGTCCTGGGAGTGTTTGATGGGACAATGTAGGGGTAGCCTTACTCTGTATCTTACCCCTTTTTTTTTAAATAAAAGAACAGCAAACTGCCACATGCAGTGCCTTACTTGGATGTGTCTGAAGTCTTGGAGGTTTAGTCTAGCAGGGGAGTAGCTACATCATATATCCTAGACTGGCACAGTGGTCCTCTTCTAGGGAGTCATCCTCTGTGACCGTGCTGAGCTTCAGGAGGGATGCACATGGAGCTGTGAGGGAAGGGGGACACCTGCCTAGACAGCAAGATCAGCTGAATCAACCCTAGTGATCAATTGGGTGGCAGATGTTGACCTGCCCTGGGAGTGTTTGATGAGGACAGTGTAGAGGGAGCTTTACTCTGTATCTAACCCCTGTGCTATACCTGTCTTGGGAGTGTTTGATGGAGACAGTGTAGAGGGAGCTTTACTCTGTATCTAACCCCGTGCTGTACCTGTCCTGAAGAGTGGTTGATGGGGACAGTGTAGAGGGAGCCTTATTCTGTCTAACCTCGTGCTGTACCTGTCCTGAAGAGTGTTTGATGGGGACAGTGCAGAGGGAGCTTTACTCTGTCTAACCTCGTGCTGTACCTGTCCTGAAGAGTGTTTGATGGGGACAGTGTAGAGGGAGCTTTACTCTGTATCTAACCTCGTGCTGTACCTACCCTGAAGAGTGTTTGATGGGACACATTTCCCCCAAAAGGGGAAATGTTCCATTCCCAGTGCTAACATCCTGAAACCATGAGGGTAGCAGCTCCTTAATGCCAAATGAACACAGCACTGTTGAAAGGAGGCCATGGGAGCTGGGGAAACACACCCAGTCCTCTAGACACCTAACAGACACTGCCCTCAGCAATACCAAGCTCACTTCCATAGCTCCTCCCTGCCCTGCGAGCCCTACCAGTGAGTTGGAACACATGGTACCACAGATCCGTGGACACACTTACCTCCAAACACCCACCCTGACTTGGGCATATAATCCTGTTCCTATGCTGTTGCTGCATTATAAAATCTTACAGCACAGGCAGTAGCCATTCAGCCCATTGTACCTGTGCTAGCTCTTTGAGAGTGCTATCCAATTAGACCTACTCCCCTCCCCACCCCATCGCCCGTTCTTTCTCCATAGCTCTGCAACTGTTCATCCTGCAACTATTTATCCGATTCTCTTTTGAAAGTTACTATTGAATCTGCTTCCACCACCCTTTCAGGCAGCGCGTTCCAGATCACAACTCAGCGTAAAAAAAAATTCTCTTCTCCCTCTGGTTCCGTTAAATCTGTGTCCTCTGCTTCCTGACCCTCCTGCCACTCTGAACAATAAATGCCAGCAACACCCACAAACAGAAACTGTGACTGGAAACTATATCAAAACTCTTCATGCTTTTGAACATCTCCATCAATCTCCCCATAACCATCTCTGTTCTAGCATCAATATCTGTGATTCTCCAACTACCACAAATACAGCAATGCTTCAAGGCCCAAGGATCAGCAGTGCAAGATAATGAGCAATAAATGCTGGTGTTGCTTGCGTCTCAGGCAGTGGCATGAAAGAGATGCAGCCACCCTGTTAACCCCTGTAATCCGCTGGTCTCTTTACCTTTATCTTTTTGCTCTCAGGTTCCTTCCGTCTGGCTTCCTTCTTTGCCTCTGCAGCCGTGTTGGTGGCCTCTGGCTGAGGTGGGAGTGATGACTGGTTAACTGCTGAGGGATGCCTCTCCCGGCCCATGCTGTGGGCAGATGACTCAGAGGTGGTTCGTGAGCGCCTCCCATAGGGCTGAAACAAGATGATCCAACGTGAAAACATCGAGGGCAGGCGGAAGCCAAGCTCTCACCAGCAATCACCCAGATTTAAAACCCCTCTCACCCTCCAATAAAACACCAGCAACCCACTCTGACTTGACATAAACCAGGAGACCCACTGAATAAATCGAAGAAACAAAACTCTCCTCTCTCTGTGGGCTGCAAGGTGAAAGGAAGAGAAATGCTTGCACTGATCTGTCTCAACATGCCATCAAAGCATTCCACTGTGCTTCATGAGTGCTTTCCCACCACCCCCAACAAAATTCTGAATCCTAGGTGGTCAACTGAAAATTTCAAGACTGAGATTGATAGACTTTTGTTGGGTAAGGGGATTAAAGGTTACAGAACCAAGGTGGGTAGATGGAGTTAAGATACAGATCAGCCATGATCTAATTGATTGACACAACAGTTCAAGGGGCTGAATGGTCTCTTCCAGTTCCTATGAAATGCAAGCAAATATAAGCCAATCCATACCTGCAACATCCCACAAGTAGCAACATGATAATGTGCAGCTTCATTTTTGGTGGCATTAGTTAAGGGAGGAATATTATGGTTCTCAAAGCTCTCCACCACTGGGGGTTTTCCTCACCTCATTTCCATGTCTGTTGTAGACTGACAAATCAACGATTCCATTATCGTTGTATCATATGACTACCATGGATGGCAGGCAGTGAACCTGATGGATCTCAGCTTTTTTTCTGCCTTGTGCTTCCAGTGTACCTCCAGGAGTACTCCCTGCTCCTGCTCAAACAGTGCCAGAGGAGTGGGGAAATATTTAACACTTGCCTGAATGGGGAGACACGGTCTGAAAGGACTGTGAACTTGCACTGCTGCCTTATGAGCTGGCATAAAGGTGCCAACAATTCAGCAGCAACATAAACTCGGGAAAGTCAATGGTTTTGGTTGAGTGGGCGGAAAAGTGGCAAACGGAATTCAATCTGGAGAAGTGTGAGGTAATGCATTTGGGGAGGGCAAACAAAGTAAGGGAATACACAATAAACGGGAGGATATTGAGAGGGGTAGAAGAAATGAGAGACCTTGGAGTGCATGTCCCCAGGTCCCTGAGGTGGCAGGACAGGTAGCTAGAGAAGTGAAGAATGCATATGGAATGCTTTCCTTTATTGGCCGAGGTATAGAATACAAAAGCAGGGATGTAATGCTGGAACTGTAAAAAACACTAGTTAGGCCACAGCTGTAGTATTGCGCACAGTTCTGGTCACATTACAGGAAGGACATAATTGCTCTGGAGAGAGTACAGAGGAGATTTACAAGAATGCTGCCATGGCTTGAAAGTTGCAGCTAAGAGGAAAGATTGGATTGACTGGGGTCGTTTTCCTTAGAACAGAGGAGGCTCAGGGGTGACTTAACTGAGGTGTACAAAATTATGAGGGGCCTAGATACAGCAGACAGGAAGGACCAGTTTCCCCTGGTGGAGTGGTCAATTACCAGGGGGCACAGATTTAAGGTGATTGGTAGAAGGATTAGAGAGGATATGAGGGAAAACATTTTCACCCAGAGGATGGTGGGTGTCTGGAATTCAATGCCCAGATTGGTGGTGATTGCAGAAACCCTCAACTTTTTTTTTTAAAAAAGGTACCTAGACCTGCACTTAAGTGCTGTAACCTTCAAGGCTACGGACCAGGTGCTGGAAGGTGGGATTAGATTGGACGGCTAGTTTTTTCAGCCTGCGCAGACACGATGGGTTGAATGGCCTCCTTCTGTGCCATAACTTTTCTATGGTTTCTAAGTCACCCGGATGGCTGGTAGGAGCAATGGAACTGGTGCTGCAATTAGCGTGGGTTAGAGTGGAGGACACAGGTTAAAGATCACAATCAGAGGTGAAAGGAGGATGGGTTCTGCTGCCCAGCACCAGCCTCCCTCACAGTTCAAGCACAGCATTTTACCTTTCTCACCCCGACCTGTTAAATATTTGGTTCCCAGAGACAGAATCCGAGGGAATGTTCACAGCACTTGGTCTACAGCACATAATTAAGTAATTCACCCAAGGAGAGGGGAAAGTGATAGAGATAGTCCTGTAGCAAGGCCAAAATAATCCCCCACTCCAGCTTTCTCCCCACAGCCCTAGATAAAATCAACAAGTGCACATCCGCCATATGCTTTGGCCTGCTCTACTACAGAGCAGCACGCAGCTCCCACCTTCCCCGCAATGGCACAAGTGAGACTGATGCACTCATCGGTGGTAGGGTACAGCCCAAGCACTGCTGCACCCCTACACCCGGCCCTTCCCCTAACCACTGCAAACAAAGCCAGAGAACCACTGGGTGCACAACTCACCCTGTGATCCAACACCCTTGCAAAGATGGTTAGCAAGTACACTCGTGATCAAAGCTACATGTGTTAATGATTGGATGGCAAAGAGTGAGACAGGCTGGGATGGGGGAGAGAGGGAGGGAGGGAGGGAGGGAGGGACAGGGTGGGATGGGGAAAGAGAGGGAGGGAAGGACAGCAGGGACCACCACCAAAGGAGCACCAGTAAAGAATGGGAAGTGAAGCACCAGGACCCTAACACAGAGGCATCAGGTATTGCGTACCATATGCAAAGACGACTGAGACGTTGACCTCGATCTTCTTCCGGGGGCCTAGTTCAGACACAAACGTTCAGCCATGTTAACCTTATGCTGCTGCACAAACAGCTAAACAGGCTCACCTTCATATTCAGTGCTAGACACGCCACTCAGCCCAAGCAGAAGCTCCAGTGCAAATTACCAGCAACCTGATTGCCAATTCTTTATCACTGCTGTATTAAAATCTCACCCTCACTACAGTTCAAGGGAGCAGTTCCTCACAGTGCACATAATCTAAAGCTTAATATACAACTTGCTAAAGTAAGTGCCATGTTTTGACCTCCAGCATGAGCTCGCCCTGTTGGCTTCTGTTGCACTGGGATGCTTCAGGGATGCCCCAGACAGCGACACACCCAGGCTTGGGGAGGGGCATGAGAGGGAGGGGCCTCAGCTGTGATGCATTCTATAATCAGAAGGCCCACTGACAATTGCGACCAAGGCTCTGACAAAGAATGGCCACTTGACTGTGGTACTGGGGTGACTGTGGGCTGTAGCCCAGCAAAAGTTGGTGCCTCTAGGAGACACAGGGAGCAGAGTGGGGGAAATAAATCTGGTTTGGACTTTGCTCCTCTCCCTCTGGTATTCCAAAAGAGATGGATAAAGTTTGTGCATCATTAGTGAGTCAAAATAACGAGAATGTTGATCAGAAATCCAGCCAAACCTGTGTAAAGCAGCACTTGTTCACACATCTGGCAATAAACTGAGACTGATGGCATGGAGCCAGCTTGAGTCTGTAATCATAGATCAGCTTATATGGCCAGTTAGTAAAATGCAATGGTTTAAAAAACTGCAGCAGCTCAAATAACTGAATTATTCTCAGTGAGGCACAGTTCAGTTAACACATATAAGATTAAAGATATTGCATCAGGTACAAACTCCATTGTAATGTATCCTGAATGACCGGCTTCTCTGGTACTCGCCTACCCTCAATGGATCATACCACTGACAATGCATTTTCCCACGGGGTCAGCTGGCACAGCAGTTCATGTGAGATGGGGTGGTGGAAGGAATGCACAGCCTAGATAGGGAACTCAGCCTTGCACAAGTGATTTGCACCCCAGACAACTAACCCTCGGGGACATTTCTTTTACTACTTGAGCCTCCTCTCAAACCGACTCCCTCAATATGAGCTGTGGCCAGAGGGGCTGCAACACTAACATCCCCTACCCCCTTGCGGAGGGGATGGGGGATGAGAGGCCAGCCTCCACACTGCACTGCGGAGATCATCAGTCTATTGACGAGGACTGCTGTGGGGGGGGTGTTCAAACATGGGTGACCTACCCCACCACCATCGCAACCAGGGATCCCAACACTCATGCTGTGCATGCCTCACTGAAACACCATCGTAGCATTGCCCAGCTGAGGTCCAATCAGGAGGTCTTCCACAATGAGCACCAGCAGAGGATCTAACAAGGCGATGAATGTTCCACACCCGCCTGAATGCAGGAAGGGACATGGCACATTTCCCAACACACAGATTTTAAGATAAAGGTCATTTGGCGATGGATCCAGGCAGCATTACCATTTTGCTCATGTTATCGTAGAAATCCTGCTGCCCACT
Source organism: Heterodontus francisci (assembly GCF_036365525.1). Taxonomy (NCBI): domain Eukaryota; kingdom Metazoa; phylum Chordata; class Chondrichthyes; order Heterodontiformes; family Heterodontidae; genus Heterodontus; species Heterodontus francisci. The sequence continues at coordinate 5,401,193 of NC_090402.1, read as the reverse complement.
TTCACCAAAGCTGTGTCTTTTAGGCGACATCTGATGATTGATGGAATTAAATTCTGGAGAGCGTGGGGAAAAGAGAAGAAAGTTACTGCAAGGAAGGCAAAAGATGCTTTTGTCCTCTCACCAAGCTTTTTCTCTTTAAAAACTATGGAAGTTTACACTGCAAGAGGATATTCAACCCATTGTGGCTTTGTTAAAGCAATCCCAAACTACTCCCGCCGCCCGGTATCAATCCCAAACTACTCCTGCCACCCAGTGTCAATCCCAAACTACTCCTGCCGCCCGGTATCAATCCCAAACTACTTCTGCCGCCCTGTATCAATCCCAAACTGCTCCCGCCGCCCGGTATCAATCCCAAACTGCTCCCGCCTCCCGTTATCAATCCGAAACCGCTCCCGCTGCCCGGTATCAATCCGAAACCGCTCCCTCTGCCCTGTATCAATCCGAAACCGCTCCCACTGCCCGGTATCAATCCGAAACCGCTCCCTCTGCCCTGTATCAATCCAAAACCACTCCCGCTGCCCTGTATCAATCCAAAACCACTCCCGCTGCCCTGTATCAATCCAAAACCACTCCCGCTGCCCTGTATCAATCCAAAACCACTCCCGCTGCCCTGTATCAATCCAAAACCACTCCCGCTGCCCTGTATCAATCCAAAACCACTCCCGCTGCCCTGTATCAATCCAAAACCACTCCCGCTGCCCTGTATCAATCCAAAACCACTCCCGCTGCCCTGTATCAATCCAAAACCACTCCCGCTGCCCTGTATCAATCCAAAACCACTCCCGCTGCCCTGTATCAATCCAAAACCACTCCCGCTGCCCTGTATCAATCCAAAACCACTCCCGCTGCCCTGTATCAATCCAAAACCACTCCCGCTGCCCTGTATCAATCCAAAACCACTCCCGCTGCCCTATATCAATCCAAAACTACTCCTGCTGCCCTGTATCAATCCAAAATCACTCCCGCTGCCCTGTATCAATCCAAAACTACTCCCAGTGCCCATTGCCCTGTATCAATCCAAAACTACTCCTGCTGCCCTGTATCAATCCAAAACTACTCCCAGTGCCCATTGCCCTGTATCAATCCAAAACTACTCCCATTGCCCTGTATCAATCCAAAACCACTCCCGCTGCCCTGTATCAATCCAAAACCACTCCCGCTGCCCTGTATCAATCCAAAACCACTCCCGCTGCCCTGTATCAATCCAAAACTACTCCCATTGCCCTGTATCAATCCAAAACCACTCCCGCTGCCCTGTATCAATCCAAAACCACTCCCGCTGCCCTGTATCAATCCAAAACCACTCCCGCTGCCCTGTATCAATCCAAAACCACTCCCGCTGCCCTGTATCAATCCAAAACCACTCCCGCTGCCCTGTATCAATCCAAAACCACTCCCGCTGCCCTGTATCAATCCAAAACCACTCCCGCTGCCCTGTATCAATCCAAAACCACTCCCGCTGCCCTATATCAATCCAAAACTACTCCTGCTGCCCTGTATCAATCCAAAATCACTCCCGCTGCCCTGTATCAATCCAAAACTACTCCCAGTGCCCATTGCCCTGTATCAATCCAAAACTACTCCCGCTGCCCTATATAAATCCAAAATCACTCCCGCTGCCCTGTATCAATCCAAAACTACTCCCAGTGCCCATTGCCCTATATCAATCCAAAACTACTCCTGCTGCCCTGTATCAATCCAAAACTACTCCCAGTGCCCATTGCCCTGTATCAATCCAAAACTACTCCCATTGCCCTGTATCAATCCAAAACTACTCCCATTGCCCTGTATCAATCCAAAACTACTCCCAGTGCCCATTGCCCTGTATCAATCCAAAACTACTCCCATTGCCTTGTATCAATCCAAAACTACTCCCATTGCCCTGTATCAATCCAAAACTACTCCCATTGCCCTGTATCAATCCAAAACTACTCCCAGTGCCCATTGCCCTGTATCAATCCAAAACTACTCCCATTGCCCTGTATCAATCCAAAACTACTCCCGCTGTCCTGTATCAATCCAAAACTACTCCCATTGCCTTGTATCAATCCAAAACTACTCCCATTGCCCTGTATCAATCCAAAACTACTCCCATTGCCCTGTATCAATCCAAAACTACTCCCATTGCCCTGTATCAATCCAAAACTACTCCCATTGCCCTATATCAATCCAAAACTACTCCCGCTGCCCTATATCAATCCAAAACTACTCCTGCTGCCCTGTATCAATCCAAAACTACTCCCAGTGCCCATTGCCCTGTATCAATCCAAAACTACTCCCGCTGTCCTGTATCAATCCAAAACTACTCCCGCTGTCCTGTATCAATCCAAAACTACTCCCATTGCCCTGTATCAATCCAAAACTACTCCCATTGCCCTGTATCAATCCAAAACTACTCCCGCTGTCCTGTATCAATCCAAAACTACTCCCATTGCCCTGTATCAATCCAAAACTACTCCCATTGCCCTGTATCAATCCAAAACTACTCCCATTGCCCTGTATCAATCCAAAACTACTCCCATTGCCCTGTATCAATCCAAAACTACTCCCATTGCCCTGTATCAATCCAAAACTACTCCCAGTGCCCATTGCCCTGTATCAATCCAAAACTACTCCCATTGCCCTGTATCAATCCAAAACTACTCCCGCTGTCCTGTATCAATCCAAAACTACTCCCATTGCCCTGTATCAATCCAAAACTACTCCCATTGCCCTGTATCAATCCAAAACTACTCCCATTGCCCTGTATCAATCCAAAACTACTCCCAGTGCCCATTGCCCTGTATCAATCCAAAACTACTCCCATTGCCCTGTATCAATCCAAAACTACTCCCGCTGTCCTGTATCAATCCAAAACTACTCCCATTGCCCTCTATCAATCCAAAACTACTCCTGCTGCCCATTGCCCTGTATCAATCCAAAACTACTCCCATTGCCCTCTATCAATCCAAAACTACTCCTGCTGCCCATTGCCCTGTATCAATCCAAAACTACTCCCAATGCCCTGTATCAATCCAAAACTACTCCCATTGCCCTGTATCAATCCAAAACTACTCCCATTGCCCTGTATCAATCCAAAACTACTCCCAATGCCCTGTATCAATCCAAAACTACTCCCATTGCCCTGTATCAATCCAAAACTACTCCCATTGCCCTGTATCAATCCAAAACTACTCCCATTGCCCTGTATCAATCCAAAACTACTCCCATTGCCCTGTATCAATCCAAAACTACTCCCATTGCCCTGTATCAATCCAAAACTACTCCCATTGCCCTGTATCAATCCAAAACTACTCCCATTGCCCTGTATCAATCCAAAACTACTCCCAATGCCCTGTATCAATCCAAAACTACTCCCAATGCCCTGTATCAATCCAAAACTACTCCCATTGCCCTGTATCAATCCAAAACTACTCCCATTGCCCTGTATCAATCCAAAACTACTCCCAATGCCCTGTATCAATCCAAAACTACTCCCAATGCCCTGTATCAATCCAAAACTACTCCCATTGCCCTGTATCAATCCAAAACTACTCCCATTGCCCTGTATCAATCCAAAACTACTCCCAATGCCCTGTATCAATCCAAAACTACTCCCAATGCCCTGTATCAATCCAAAACTACTCCCATTGCCCTGTATCAATCCAAAACTACTCCCATTGCCCTGTATCAATCCAAAACTACTCCCAATGCCCTGTATCAATCCAAAACTACTCCCATTGCCCTGTATCAATCCAAAACTACTCCCATTGCCCTGTATCAATCCAAAACTACTCCCATTGCCCTGTATCAATCCAAAACTACTCCCAATGCCCTGTATCAATCCAAAACTACTCCCATTGCCCTGTATCAATCCAAAACTACTCCCATTGCCCTGTATCAATCCAAAACCACTCCCATTGCCCTGTATCAATCCAAAACCACTCCCATTGCCCTGTATCAATCCAAAACTACTCCCATTGCCCTGTATCAATCCAAAACTACTCCCATTGCCCTGTATCAATCCAAAACTACTCCCAATGCCCTGTATCAATCCAAAACTACTCCCATTGCCCTGTATCAATCCAAAACTACTCCCAATGCCCTGTATCAATCCAAAACTACTCCCATTGCCCTGTATCAATCCAAAACTACTCCCATTGCCCTGTATCAATCCAAAACTACTCCCATTGCCCTGTATCAATCCAAAACTACTCCCATTGCCCTGTATCAATCCAAAACTACTCCCATTGCCCTGTATCAATCCAAAACTACTCCCATTGCCCTGTATCAATCCAAAACTACTCCCAATGCCCTGTATCAATCCAAAACTACTCCCATTGCCCTGTATCAATCCAAAACTACTCCCATTGCCCTGTATCAATCCAAAACTACTCCCAATGCCCTGTATCAATCCAAAACTACTCCCAGTGCCCATTGCCCTGTATCAATCCAAAACTACTCCCGCTGTCCTGTATCAATCCAAAACTACTCCCGCTGTCCTGTATCAATCCAAAACTACTCCCATTGCCCTGTATCAATCCAAAACTACTCCCAGTGCCCATTGCCCTGTATCAATCCAAAACTACTCCCATTGCCCTGTATCAATCCAAAACTACTCCCGCTGTCCTGTATCAATCCAAAACTACTCCTGCTGCCCATTGCCCTGTATCAATCCAAAACTACTCCCATTGCCCTGTATCAATCCAAAACTACTCCCAATGCCCTGTATCAATCCAAAACTACTCCCATTGCCCTGTATCAATCCAAAACTACTCCCAATGCCCTGTATCAATCCAAAACTACTCCCATTGCCCTGTATCAATCCAAAACTACTCCCGCTGTCCTGTATCAATCCAAAACTACTCCCATTGCCCTGTATCAATCCAAAACTACTCCCATTGCCCTGTATCAATCCAAAACTACTCCCAATGCCCTGTATCAATCCAAAACTACTCCCATTGCCCTGTATCAATCCAAAACTACTCCCATTGCCCTGTATCAATCCAAAACTACTCCCATTGCCCTGTATCAATCCAAAACTACTCCCGCTGTCCTGTATCAATCCAAAACTACTCCCATTGCCCTGTATCAATCCAAAACTACTCCCATTGCCCTGTATCAATCCAAAACTACTCCCGCTGTCCTGTATCAATCCAAAACTACTCCCGCTGTCCTGTATCAATCCAAAACTACTCCCATTGCCCTGTATCAATCCAAAACTACTCCCATTGCCCTGTATCAATCCAAAACTACTCCCATTGCCCTGTATCAATCCAAAACTACTCCCAATGCCCTGTATCAATCCAAAACTACTCCCATTGCCCTGTATCAATCCAAAACTACTCCTGCTGCCCTGTATCAATCCAAAACTACTCCCGCTGTCCTGTATCAATCCAAAACTACTCCCGCTGTCCTGTATCAATCCAAAACTACTCCCGCTGTCCTGTATCAATCCAAAACTACTCCCGCTGTCCTGTATCAATCCAAAACTACTCCCGCTGTCCTGTATCAATCCAAAACTACTCCCGCTGTCCTGTATCAATCCAAAACTACTCCCGCTGTCCTGTATCAATCCAAAACTACTCCCGCTGTCCTGTATCAATCCAAAACTACTCCCGCTGTCCTGTATCAATCCAAAACTACTCCCGCTGTCCTGTATCAATCCAAAACTACTCCCGCTGTCCTGTATCAATCCAAAACTACTCCCGCTGTCCTGTATCAATCCAAAACTACTCCCGCTGTCCTGTATCAATCCAAAACTACTCCCGCTGTCCTGTATCAATCCAAAACTACTCCTGCTGCCCATTGCCCTGTATCAATCCAAAACTACTCCCAATGCCCTGTATCAATCCAAAACTACTCCCAATGCCCTTTATCAATCCAAAACTACTCCCATTGCCCTGTATCAATCCAAAACTACTCCTGCTGCCCTGTATCAATCCAAAACTACTCCCGCTGTCCTGTATCAATCCAAAACTACTCCCGCTGTCCTGTATCAATCCAAAACTACTCCTGCTGCCCATTGCCCTGTATCAATCCAAAACTACTCCCACTGACATGCATCAATCCAAAACTGTCCCACTGCTTAACCCCCGGTATCAATCCCAAATTACTCCCACTGCCCTGCTCTCTCCCTAACACCCTGTACCAATCCCAAACTGAACCAACTGCCATGCTTTCTCTCCATAGCCTTGTATCAAATTAATGCCACTGCCCCACGACACTATTCAAAGAGCAGCAGGAGAGTTCTCTCCTGAGTCCTGGCCAATAACTATCCCTCAACCAACATCAGATGATCTGGTCATTATCAGTACTGCTTTATGGGATCTTGCTGTGCAGAAATTGGCTGCTGCATTTCCTACATTACAACAGTAACTACACTTCAAAAAGTAGTTCACTGGCAGTGAGGCACTTTGGGACAATGTGGTGGAGAAAGGCATCACAGAAATGGTAGTCTGTCTTTGGAAAGCAGCACAAATCTGGAGGACCAGAGACACGTTAGTGAACTCCCCACAGACAATTCCAAGCTTCATCTCAGAAACTTTTTAAATGCTCTTTTTGGCCCCAAATCCCGTCCACACCTGCTGCCATCTGTGTACAAACCTGTGTTCTCAGACACCCGCTGCTCCAGCACGGTTTGTAGAGCCTCTGCGGGAGGCCCCAGGGGAGGTGCCATCAGTCCCATAGACAAGGGGCCTTTAGCTGCATCACCAGGCTGTTTGAAGGCGGAATTGGGAGACTGTCCTTGGAAGCCAGGCGTAGTCTGGGTCGGTGAGTGTAGGGTAACACTGCTGTCCATCATCGTCTGCGGGGCAGGGACTGCCACTGGCCTGCCATCCAGTACGGTGTGAGGAGGAGCTGCAAGAAAAAAAGCACATGCACAGGAAATAGGAAGGAGAAAGAAACAGGAGTCTGTTACACAAGAACAGCTGGAGTCTATTCAGCCCCTTGAGCCTGTTCTGCCAATCAATGAAATCTCAGCTGATCTGCATCTTAACTCCATTTACCTGACTTAGTTCTGCAACCCTTAATACCCTTACCTATCAAAAATCTATCGATCTGAGTTTTGAATTTTTCAACTGACCCCCAGCCTCAACAGCTTTTATTGTTGGCTTCTAAATAGGCCCATGCACCAACTCACCAAATCCCTGCTCCTCCCAGTGTAGTTCCCCACCGCCTCCCCACACACCGCCCAAAGACTCTGAGGCCCTATGGTAGCATCTTACTGCTGTCTCCAGCTAAGGTCAGCTAACTCAGCAAAGGTGAAGGGTCAAAGCTGGGATCTTCCTGGTCTGCTGGAGGGAACTCTTGAAAAATTGTTTAAAATTATGGGGCAGGGCAGCTAAAAGCAGACTGATTCCAGTAGTGGAGGAGTTTAGAACATGGGATTATAGGTACAAGATTAATGTAAGAGATTTAGGACAGAAGACAAGGAAGACTTCTTCGTAGCAAGTTGTGAGGCTGTGGAATTCACTGCTAGGGTGAATTGGTTGAGCAGAAACTATGTCAACATTCAGGATTACCATGGAGGGGTGGATGAAGGAAAAGGAGTTGGTGAACCGTGAGGGTAAATGTGATTGGAACTATTTGCTTGTGTGGAGGGTAAATGCCAACAGGGACTGGTTGGACCCAGTGGTCCAATCCTGTCTTGTAACCTCGCTATGTTTCTACATGTAGCCCAGTAGCACTCTGGCCAGCTCCTTGACCCAGATACATCGAGGGAGGCCCAGATAATTCAAATAAAACACAAGATGAGCAGAGCCCTGAGCACACTGCTGTCCAACAGAAATCACTGACCAGCCAAAATGTGGTTATGGAGACACTGTTTTAACCACTAATTTTAGTGGAAAATTCCACACCCACAATCCAGGTAAATGTATTTTACAGGAGTGTATTTACTGAACAAACATCTCTCACCATTCAGTAATCAAGACAGTAAAGCAGCCACATCAATCAAGACAATCGCAGGCTCTGCTTTTCCTCTCACCATTTTAGTAGTAATAAACAATCAAAAAGATTAAACTCCACGCCAATGCATGGAGATCACACGACCCAGCAAGTGTTAATCTTTTATTTATGAACCAGGAACACAATTAGCCACATGAGGCCCATGACTAGTGTACTGGACTGAGCAGTACATGTAGCTGATATCACAAAGACTAACAGTCTGGACCGCCTCAGCTTGGGCTGGGTCCGTTAACCAACAGTCAGGGTGCCATTCATGCCCAGTTCAGAGTGTGACACAAGGGGTGCAGGGGAAGTGAGATTTTGGGGGGGGGGGGGGGGGGGGGGGCAGGGGAGTGGTGGGTTTTATCTGCAAAGCTCCAACGAGAAGGAGAGTTCAAAATTACAGCCCATAAATATAGGGCAATCACTAATAAATAGGAAAAACTTCTTTACCCAGAGTGTGGTGAGAATATGGGACTCACTACCACAGGGAGTGGATGAGGTGAATGGTGCAGATATATTTAAGGGGAAGCTGGATGAACACACGAGGGAGAAAGGAGTAGAAGGATAAGTCAATAGGATGAGAGGAGGCTCATGTAGAGCATAAAAACCAGCACGGATCTGATGGGCCAAAAGGCCCGTTTCTGGGCCTTAGACTTGATGTAATTCGATGCAAGATGGTGGAGGGTGAGGGGTAGGGGAAAGCACCCAGCTCCTTGTACCCTTCAGATACCTGGTGGCATGAGCTGCACTCCGTGCATTCCCGACAATCCTGCGTCTGGCACGTAGGATGTGATCAGTGGATTCTCCACACCTGTGGCCTCCTCCTGGAGGCCTGATGCTAGGCCTCCGTCTGAATGGCTGACCTGGTCGTACTCTGAACTAGGGGTGCTGGAGCAGAATGGCTGGGGTGTGGTTCTGCCCGACCTGCAAACAAATGCACCGTCCTGGAGAGAAAAAAGGGGGAAGAGAGGGTAAGCAGGGGTAGTGCAGGACAGGGAGGGGGTGAGTGGTCCCCCCCTTAGAGGCTGTGAGGGGACGCGAGGCGGAGGGCACAGCCTCACCTTCAACTGGCTTTCCGTCTGTTGCAGGTGTTGAATCCAATCTGGCTCCACATGCAACTCCCGTTCCGATCGCTCCTTCAACTGAGGATCAAAGAATCGCAGCTGGGAGGAAATCTGCTCGGGCAGGGGTGGGGAGAGACAAGAAGGAAAACATTCAGCAACAGCAGCTCAGGTACCATCCCTGCGAAGCAACTGCTCCTGATTTGCTTTCGGGAGCAAGACTGCAACTATTTTCTCAAGTATTTATCCAGTTTCCTTTTGAAAGTTACTACTGAAACTGCTTCCACCACCTTTTCAGGTGGTGCATTCCAGATCACAACTCGCTGAGTAAAAGAAATTCTCATCTCCCCCTCTGGTTCTTTTGTCAATTACCTTAAATCTGTGTCCTCTGGTCACTGACCCTCCTGCCACTGAAAACACATTTCTTTCATGGGATATGGGCATCACTGGCAAGGCCAGCATTTGTTGCCCACCCCTAATTGCCCTTGACAACTTCCCTCTGAAATGGTCTAGCAAGCCATTCAGTTGAGAGTCAACCTCATTGCTGTGGGTCTGCAATCACTTGTAGGCCAGACCAGGTAAGGATGGCAGATTTCCTTCCTTAAAGGACATTAGTGAACCAGATGGGTTTTTATGACAATCGATGGTAGTTTCATGGCACCATTACTGAGACTAGCTTTCAATTCCAAATTTTTATTAACTGATTTTAAATTCAACCAGCTGCCATGGTGGGATCCGAACCCATGTCCCCAGGGCATTAGCCTCAGCCTCTGGATTACAACTTCAGTGACATTACCACTACGCCACCGTCTCCTTATTTACTCAATTAAAATCCTTCATAATTTGAACACCTCTATTAAATCTCCTCAACCATCTTTGTTCTAAGCAGAACAATCCCAGCTTCTGTAGTCTCTCCACATAACTGAAGCCCCTCAACCCTGGTACCATTCTAGGAAATCTCCTCTCACCCTCTCCAAAACCTCGACATCCTTCCGCAGGTGCAGTGCCCAGAATTGGACATCAGCGACCAGTTCGGGTGCTGGGCAGCTTTCTTTTCTGGTGCCTGCCCATAAGTGACCAGATTTATTGAATGAGTTCCACAGCTTGCCCCAGTGGAATGTGAACTCACAGCCTCAGGTGCTAGTCCAGGATCGGAACCAAGATAGAATCTGACTGCGTTAGTGACATTAATGGCATAAATCATCCACCCTGGTCTTTCAGCTGAAATACTGTCCTTCCTTAAAGCACATGGTCTCACTCCATCTCTTCCCATCTGTCCTGCAGGTGCCGCCTCTTGCTGCAGACAGCTCTACAGCCACGAGAGGCCTGAGCGATTATTCTGTGTGTGAGCCAAGCCATCAGTAAGCTATATGGCGAATGCAGTGGGGGTAGGGGGGCAGGGGAAAGAGGCCAAGCCCACTCGTGTCCTTACATGGTATCCAGAAACTCTCCAGCAGAGACCAAGGATTACCTGATTATCCCCTGCTCCCTAATCCCACTAACTGCAACGTGCTCAACTCCCATCAACTGACTCAGCAAAGACTAGGAGGGGAACTAACTAACCTGTGGCCGCTCCTGGTCAGTAAGCATCACTTACTGACCGCACTGATCAAACAGAGTCATCAGGTGAGATAGCCCTTGCGTACAAACTCCGTCACTCTTAACGTCTCTTAGCGTTCTGGAACACGGGGGTGGGTGGGGGGCGATCTTACTCGCATCTGTCTACAGGGCACGTGTCCCACCTCACAGCGAGACACCCGCCTCCTCCAACCCGTCCCGACTGACCACAGTTATTCTGGCACCACACAATGCAGACACAGCTAAGCATGCTCGATTAAAAATTCTCATCACAACCCAGTCTGACATCACAATCACAGTGACATCAGGCCCAGCTCCTGACAATACCTTTGAGACAAAATTAAGAGGGGGGACAGCAAAGAAATTGAAACCCACTCTGAACAACGGATCCCATGATGCCAGGAGAGTAGATAGCGCCCAGCTCAAAACAATGTCTATTCTCAGGCCTGTGCTCTCTTGCCAGAGGAAGCAGAAAGCCAGGCTGGTCTTTGTTCCCCTCCCTCACCAGGGATACTGAGTTCAACTGGAGCACACCCCACCCCCCCAATCCCTGGAACCAAGATCGACAGACGCCACAAACTACACCTGGGGGGGGGGGGGTTACCAGGTTCGATACCACACTGTGCACTGTAATAATCAGGCTTTTATAATTAGATCGGGTGTGCAGCACAGAAACATGCATTTGGCTCAACTGAGCAATTCTAGTGTTTCTCCTCCATACGAGCCTCCTCCCAACCCCTCTTCACCTCACCCTATCAGCATATCCTTCTATTCCTTTCTCCCTTGTGTTTATCCATCTTCCCCTTAAATGTATCTATACTATTCACCTCAACCACTCCCTGTGGTAGTGAGTTCCACATTCTCACCATTCTCTAGGTAGAGGTCTTTCCTAAATTCGCTATTGGATTTATTGGTGACTATTTTATATTTATGGCCCCTGGGCTTTTTGGAGAGTTTACCAGCTTTATTCTTTATTAAAATATAGCAGTGCATACTGGTCACAATCAGTCTGCGTACCTGAATGAGCTGGCTCAAAAACACTGGTGAGTAATAGGCTGGATTCCGGAGAACAGTCTTTGCGATGACCTCGCAGTAGTGAAAAGCTTGTGCTGCCAAGCCCATCTCAGCCAGTCGGCATGCGTAAATAAACTTAAACACCTGCGACAGAAGGGCAACAAAATTCTCCATTACAGCCTACACTCGGTCAAAACACATCAACAGTCCCAGATATGATCAGCGCGCAGCAGGGGAGACAGTAAATCTGAATGCAAGTTCATCCTGTACCTGAAAGTTGGGGAGGAAGCAGACTTGGCTGCCCAGAGCCTGTGCGTACTCGTAAGCCTCTGTGCACTGGATGGCTCCATTCGAAGCAAACTTCAGAAACGACCAGCTGAAAACAGTAAAGACCATTTCAGAACTAGATCCCCTTTTTAAAAAAAAAAATCACATTTTCCTTTTTTCCCTTCAGCGTTTTGAACGTGTGAGACTGACAGATCCCTGAGGGGGGTTTCTGTAGTGTACATAAAGGAGAAAGATGAAGAGGAGTTATGCCCACCCTAACAAGGGCCTTTCAACGTCCGTCAGAGACTTGACTACAAAATCCAGGCCAGAACTCCCAGTGTGGTACTGAGATGACACTACTCTGTTGATGGTGCCGTCTTTCAGATTGGACTTTATACCAAGGTCTCCTGGCACTATTTCAAATAGCAGTAGGGGAGTTCTCCCCAGTGTCCCTCAACCAACATCACTAAAAACAGATTACCTGGTCATTATCACATTGCTGTTTGTGGGCACTTGCTGTGTGCAAAGTGGCTGCTGTGTTTCCTACAATAGTGACACCACCTCAAAAAGTACTTAATTGGCTGTAAAGTACTTTGTGATGTCCTAAACTGGTGAAAGGTGCTGCATAAACACAAATCTTTCTGAAAGCATCTTGTCCCAGGATCCTGGCATGCTTGTGATCTCCACCTGCCACTCTCCCGCTTTTGCCTTGAGTCAGGAGCTGATCTCCACAGACATGCTGGCTTCTGAGACTCCCAGATGGTGAGCTTAAGGGAGCAGCCCAAAGCCACTTGTAACCAGACAGAGAAATCCCAAACACACACACTTGGAGAGTTTTGGAACACAAGAACAGGACAAGGGCATTCAGCTCCTCAAGCCAATTTCACCATTCAGTTAGATCCTAGCTGATTTGCACCTCAAACCCATTTACCCACTTTTGCTCCATATCCCTTGATATCCTTATCCAATAAAAATCTACCTTTCCCAGATTTGAAAACTTTCTCCCTCATGTGCTTATCTAGCTTCGCCTTAAATGGATCTATATCATTTACCCCAACCACTCCCTGTGGTAGCGAGTTCCACATTCTCACCACTCTCTGGGCAAAGCAGTTTTACCTATATTCCCGAATGGATTTATTTGTGACTATCTTACATTTACAGCTTCTAGTTCTGGACTCCCCCTTTGTAAACGTGCTGCTCCCAACTAGGCAACAAATGGACCTAGATCCCAGGGCTCCACCTCCAATAAACTAGTGACTAAGCAGCCGCCAACTCCTTAAACCTTTTCTATCAAGTGTCTATTCTGCTATAGAGAGCCAAATGTTCGAAAGAATAATGCCCCAGGTGTAGAGATTCTGGAGAGATGAGTGTGCAGTGTTTGGAGGCTGGGACTACATAATGGGCGTGCAGCCAACAGCCAAACAAAGGCTGAGCAAATCCTCACCAGGACAGAGAGCGATTGAGCAAGAGCGTTTGTCAGGGACCAATCCGGGTCTCTTCAGATTGCTTTGACTGTGTAACATACAAGGTTGTTTTCTGTACTGTATATCCAGCTGGCTTACCCATGACAAAAATATTCATTAATTTGGGCTCTTGGTTTCTTTCGCTCAGATTGTCCTGCTCCTGCCAGTTTGGCTCAGCTGGTGGTAGCACTTTCGCCAAAGTCCCACTCCAGGGACTTGCGCACATAATCCATGCTGACACTCTGGTGCAGCTGAGGGAGTGCTGCATCTTCAGAGGTACCATTTTTCAGTTGAATCGTTTAATCTGCCCTCTCAGGTGGAGAGAAAAGATTCCACAGCATTATTCAAAGAGGAGCAGGGAAGTTCTCCCAGGTGTTCTGGCCAATATTTATCCTTCAACCAACACTGCTAAAAAACTGCTTATCTGGTCATAACCATTGTAGCTGTCTGTGACATGTTTGCCTACAAAACAAGAGTGACTGCACTAAAAAGTTCTTCATTGGCTGCAAAGTACTTTGGGACCTCCCAAGGATGTGAAAGGCGCTGCAGAAATGATATTTCTTTCTTACATGGTTGGCAAGCATAAGATATCACATGTGAGCTTACCTGTGATTTGAGCCAATCAAAACGAGCTTGGTGGTTTTTCTGGTGTACACTCCAAATCCAACCTGTGCCATCAGGTAACAGAAGTGCGAGGCATCCATCAGCCCCTTGGTAGCTGCAAGGGAAGGAATCCCACTGTCAACATATTCACATCTACTGTTCTAACATAGGAACAGGGGGAGGCCATTTAGCCCCTCCCCTCCTGTTCACCCAATCAATAAGATCATGGCTGATCTGCACCTCAACTCCAATTAGCTGGCTTGGTTCCGTAGCTCATCATCGCCCCGTCAGAACTATGTGTCCTGGCCTGTCGGAAGACCCAACACAAATCAACGATTCTCGGAAGACCGCCATCATTAACAACGAGCTCAGTAGACTCAATGTGGACATTGCAGTACTTCATAAGACACGCCTCTCTGCGAGTGGATCTCTAAGAGAGCAAGACTACACCTTCTTCTGGCAGGGTAGGGATCCTGAAGAACCAAGACAGCATGGAGTGGGCTTCGCCATCAGAAACTCCTTGCTCAGCATGATAGAGCCACCTTCAGATGGCTCGGAACGCATACTGTCCATCCGACTGCTCACCGCCTCTGGTCCAGTACACCTACTCAGCGTCTATCCTCCAACACTCTGCTCCCCACCTGAAGCTAAAGACCAGTTCTACGAGGAACTCCATAATATCATTAGTAGCATTCCTAATACCAAACATTTGTTCCTGCTGGGGGACTTTAATGCCAGGGTTGGGGCCAACCATGACTCATGGCATTGGAAGGATCAATGAGAATGGACAGAGACTGCTGGAGTTGTGTACCCATCATAACCTCTGCATCACCAACTCGTTCTTTCATACTAAACCGTCACCAGGTTTCATGGAGGCATCCAAGATCACGTCGTTGGCACCAGCTGGACCTCATCATCACAAGGTGAGCCTCTTTAAACAGTGTCCAAATCACACACAGCTTCCACAGTGCGGACTGCGACACCGACCACTCCCTGGTGTGCAGCAAAGTTAGACTCAAACCAAAGGAGCAACATCACTCCAAGCAGGAGGGCCGCCCGCGCGTCAACACTAACAGAATTTCTTATCCACAGCAGTCACATAAGTTTCTAAATTCACTTGAAAAAGCCCTTCAAAACACTCCTGCAGGGGATGCAGACACAAAGTGGGCCTACATCAGAGATGCCATCTATGACTCAGCAATGACCACCTTTGGCAAACATGAGAAGCAGAATGCAGACTAGTTTCAATCTCACTTTGAAGAGCTGGAACCTGTCATAGGCGCTAAATGCACTGCAATGTTGAAATACAAGAAAGCCCCCAGCGAGTTAACATCCGTAGCACTTAAAAGTAGCCAGAAGCGCTGCACAAATAACAGCCAGGCGCTGCGCAAATGACTACTGGCAACACCTATGCAGTCGTACTCAGCTGGCCTCCGACACCGGAAACATCAGAGGAATGTATGATGGCATTAAAAGAGCTTTTGGGCCAACCATCATGAAGATCGCCCCCCTCAAGTCTAAATCAGGGGAAACGATCACTGACCAACGCAAGCAAATGGACCGCTGGGTGGAGCACTACCCAGAACTGTACTCCAGGGAAAATGTTGTCACAGATACCGCCCTCAATGCAGCCCAGTCTCTGCCAGTCATGGATGAGCTGGACGAACAGCCAACAAAATCGGAACTCAGTGATGTCATTGATTCTCTAGCCAGTGGAAAAGCCCCTGGAAAGGACGGCATTACCCCTGAAATAACTGAGTGCCAAGCCTGCAATACTCTCAGCACTCCATGAGCTGCTTTGCCTGCGCTGGGATGAGGGATCAGTATCACAGGACATGCGCAATGAAATTGCATCACCCTCTATAAGAACAAAGGTGACCGCGGTGACTGCAACAACTACTGTGGAATCTCCCTGCTCAGCATAGTGGGGTAAGTCTTTGCTTGAGTCTTTTTAAACAGACTCCAGAAGCTGGCTGAGCGTGTCTACCCTGAGGCACAGTGCAGCTTTCGAGCAGAGAGATCCACCATTGGAACATGCTGTTCTCCCTTCGCCAGCTACAGGAGAAATGCCGCGAACAACATTGTTGTTCATTGATCTCACCAAAGCCTTTGACCTCGTCAACAGATGTGGTCTCTTCAGACTACCAGCAAAGATTGGATATTCACCAAAGCTACTAAGTATCATCACCTCATCCCATGACAATGTGAAAGGCACAATTCAGCATAGCGGCACCTCATCAGACCCCTTTCCTATCCTGAGAGGCGTGAAACAGGGCTGCGTTCTCGCACCTACACTGTTTGGGATCTTCTTCTCCCTGCTGCTCTCACATGCGTTCAAGCCTTCCGAAGAAGGAATTTTCCTCCACACAAGCAGGTTGTTCAACCTTGCCCATCTTAGAGTGAAGACCAAAGTACGGAAAGTCCTCACCAGGGAACTCCTCTTTGCTGACGATGCTGCATTAACATCCCACACAGAAGAGTGTCTGCAGAGACTCAACGACAGGATTGCGGCTGCCTGCAACGAATTTGGCCTAACCATCAGCCTCAAGAAAACGAACATGGGGCAGGACGTCAGAAATGCTCCATCCATCAATATCGGCGACCATGCTCTGGAAGTGGTTCAAGAGTTCACCTACCTAGACTCAACTATCACCAGTAACCTGTCTCTCGATGCAGAAATCAACAAGCACATGGGAAAGGTGTCCGCTGCTATGTCCAGACTGGCCAAGAGGGTGTGGGAAAATGGCGCACTGACACGGAACACAAAAGTCTGAGTGTTTCAAGCCTGTGTCCTCAGTACCTTGCTCTACGGCAGCGAGGCCTGGACAACGTATGTCAGCCAAGAGCAACATCTCAACTCGTTCCATCTTCGCTGTCTCTGGAGAATCCTTGGCATCAGGTGGTAGGACCGTATCCCCAACGTAGAGGTGCTCGAGGCGGCCAACATCCCCAGCATATACACCCTACTGAGTCTGCGGCGCTTAAGATGGCTTGGCCATGTGAGCCACATGGAAGATGGCAGGATCCCCAAGGATGCATTGTACAGCGAGCTCGTCACTGGTATCAGACACACCGGCCGTCCATGTCTCTGCTTTAAAAACGTCTGCAAACGTGACATGAAGTCCTGCGGCATTGACCACAAGTCGTGGGAGTCAGTTGCCAGTGATCGCCAGAGCTGGCGGACAGCCATAAAGGCGGGGCTAAAGAGTGGCGAGTCGAAGAGACTTAGCAGTTGGCATGAAAAACAGAAGTGCAAGGGCAGAGCCAACTGTGTAACAGCCCCAACAACCAAATTTATCTGCAGAAGAGTCTGTCACACCAGAATTGGCTTTTATAGACACTCCAAGCAATGCTCCACAAACCACTGACCACCTCTAGGCGCTTACCCATTGTCTCTCGAGACAAGGAGGCCAAAGAAGAAGAATACACTTAGAAAGTCATAGTACGATCAGACAGTCAACATGGTTTTACAAAAGGGAAATCGTGTTTGAGAAATATATTGGAGTTTTTTGAGGATGTAAATAGCAGGGTAAATAAAGGGGAACCAGGAGATGTAGTATACTTGAATTTCCAAAAGCAGAATATTTTTTAAAAGGCATAAAACATCTAAATGTTGATATTTGGAAAGACTTGGTTGTGCTTGTACAAGAAACACAAAGTTAGCATGCAGGTAGAGCAAGCATTTAGGGAAGGGGAAGGGAGAGAAAATGCCAGGGTAAAAACCCCCCAAGTGTCAGGAAGTGGCGGAGCTGTGACCTACCGAGCGTGTCTCCCATTGTCGTGATCGTCCTCCTGTCCAGGTCTGGCCCATTGGAAAGGTTGGATAACACCATGGCAAGATGTGGTCGCCAGTCTCCCCACTTCTCATCTCCACAACACTGCAATGTAAAAAACACAACAGATTTACAGGTTATCTCATATTCCTGATGTTCCTGGTTTTATACAGTGCCACTGATCAGCCATTATGTGGAACAGTGCATCAGGAATCAAAACAAGGTGGGGTGCGGGGTCGCAAAGCATTTTCTTCGAAGCTAATTCATAACCCAGTCCTTTGCTAAATGATGACTTTTCTTAAGGTTTCACAGACAGCAGTCTCTGGTACCACGTGTTGGGCTAAACTGTGCTGACAAGCTATTCAACCACAGGAAGCATGATCAAGGCTGATCATGTCCTTCTACCCACTACCCACCTTCCCCCTGCACTCATACATTTTGCAGAAGAGAGCACTTGATGCAGAGATAGTAGCGTAGCGACTATGTTATTGCACTAAATCCAGGGAACATGGGTTCAAATTCCCCCAGCGGGCAGTTTGAGAATTTGAATTCAGATTTTTTTTTTTTTAAAGTCTGGAAATAAAACACTGGGATCGGTGAAAGTGACGATGAAGCTGTCGGATTGCCGTAAAAACCCAACCGGGTCACTAATGTCCTTTATGGAAGGAAACCTGCCGTCCTTACCCGGTCTGAGACTATATGTGACTCTAGTCCCACACTAACATGGTTGACAATTAACTACCCCCTGAAGTGGTAACTCAAGTTGTATCAGACCTGCTACCAGCGCTTCAGGGCAACTAGGGACGGGCAATAAATGTTAGCCTTGCCAGCAGTTCCCACATCCCAAGAATGAATTTTAAAAAAGCTAATCACAAACTGAAATCTCAGCCGATTTACTCTGTATCTAACCCCGTGCTGTACCTGCCCTGGGAGGGTTTGATGGGAGACAGTGTAGAGTGAGCTTTACTCTATCTAACCCCATGCTGTACCTGCCCTGGGAGGGTTTGATGGTGACATTGCAGAGGGAGCTTTACTCTGTATCTAACCCCGTGCTGTACCTGCCCTGGGAGGGTTTGATGGGACCGTGACAAGGGAGCTTTGATCACAAGGTTAAGTTAACAGTAACAGTAGCAGGACTGACCGTGGCTGCAGCTGGCATGCGCCCGGACATCAGCTGGTACACCGTCTGCAAAGGGTCATTGATGGGCAGACTGTTGGCAAAACTGCACATGGAGAGAACAGAGCACGAACTGTCAGCATGTAAATTTTACTTTGCAGGATTTCACGACTGTAAAGCGCTTTGGGATGTCCTGAGTTCATGAAAGGCACGGTATAAATTGTTACAACCGACCGCTCAAGACAAAGTTCCCTATCAAAATATATGATTCTGATTGCGGTGGGAGAAACACACTGATGATTCAGTCCCGCCCCTCCACAGATCGCTTCACATATTATTTTAAACTTTCCAAATTAAAGACCCAGCCAAATTGTATCATCTATTAACCCACACCAAGTGTTTTTAGATCAACAAATTAACTGTTTAATTAGAAAAACTAAATTCTTAAACACTACTAAGACATAAACAAAATTTAAAATAGAAAATTAGTGTCCTTGCAGATTTACGTTCCTGCCAAAGTGGAATCTTCCAATTTGGAAAAGTCCAAGGTTGCGTGAAGTCTTCACAGCCGTCCGATGGAAAAAAATAAGGTTCAACAGTAGAACAGTCATAGTCTAGTTCAGCAGTTGAAATTATGCTCTTCTTCCAGCGATGAATTCAGCAATCAACAACTTGCAGACACTTTTCAATCTGGAACATACTGCTTGAAGGGGTGGTAGAGGCAGGTACCCTCACAACATTTAAGAAGTATTTAGAAGCTCTTAAGAAGCTCTTGAAACGCCATCGCATACAAGGCTACGGGCCAAGTGCTGGAAAATGGGATTAGGATAGGTGCTTGATGGCCGGCACGGACACGATGGGCTGAAGGGCCTGTTTCTGTGCTGTATAACTACGACCCTATGACTTTACAGTCCCTGGAGCTTGTTGCCTTAAAGCAGTACTGATCCGTTTCCAACCTTAAAGGCACACTGCATACTTCCCGGAAAAAAGAACTACAGGATCATAACATCGCCGCCCCTGGCAGAATGAAACGCCATTCCTGGAATGCGTTACACTTCAATGTGTAAAAAATACAAATTGAAAAAAATGCTAACACATTCTTTCCCGCATTTACTGATATACTTTATTGATAATTACATCGTTCTTTTATTCCATCGCCACCCACATGGTTAAATCTGCGACAAAGCGTCGGGGATAACAGTATTTTTCCACGAAATATGTACAACCACAGATGGTAAGGCTGTAACAACAGACTCCATCTAAAGAATCTAGCATTTCAGTTTTTAAACTTTTCGACAAATGTTAATGGGTTATGGTTAATGCATATTAATATCTCTTTATTGTCCTGGCGGACATATAGCTTAAAATGTTTGAAAGCCAGTAAACGTCCCAATGTTTCTTTTTCCACAGTGGAATATTTTTTTCTGATGACAATTTAGCTTTCTAGAAAAATACTCTACTGGTTTCTCTATGTTCGATTCGTCATCTTGCAGTAAGGACTGCACCAACCCCCGGGTCGCTACCATTGATCGCTATTTTAAAGAGTTTAGTGAAATTTGAAGCAGCCAACACTGGTTCATTAGTTAAGATTGCCTTTAGCTGTTCAAATGCTGCCTGGCATTCATCTGACCATACTACTTTGTTTTTCTTTTAGCAAGTCGGTTAACGGAGCAGCCACAGTACTAAAGTTTCATACAAATTTCTGGTAAAACCCACACATCCCTAAAAATCTCTATTTCCCGTTGCAATTTAGGGATAGGGAATCCCATTAAGGATTGCACCTTTGCCGTTTTTGGTACTACTTGACCATGCCCCACTATGTGTTCAAGGTAAATTACTCTTGCCTTTCCAAATTCATTTTTTTCCAAATTTACCACTTAGTCCACGGCTTGTAACTTTTTAAACAAAAGTTTTAATTGGTTTAAGTGTTCTTGCCAAGTGTTACTGTATATTAGTACATCATCGAGATATACTACACAGTGGGCTCTGCAACAGGCCTTCTCCAGGGAGGGGTCAGAATCCACCCCCGATTCCTGCTCTAGATTGCTAACCAGCTACCCCTACTGGATATGTCAAGTTCAGATGTGATGCCCCACCTGGAAAAATAGCTTAAAATAAAAACAACATACTGCAGATGCTGGAAATCTGAAATAAAAACAGAAAATCAGTTGTCGACATTTATAGTGGCAACTATGTAAGTTTGTCACTCTATAATTACAGCCCAATCTCCCAGTGGATCACTTCAATGACACCACTGACGAGAATGTAATTACACGTGACAGGTTTACCTAGAAATTTACAATGGAACTGACTCTCAGAATCATTACAGTGCTGAAGGAGGTCATTTGGCCCATCATGTCTGCACTGGATCTCTGAAAGAGCAATTCCCTCAGTTCCATTCCCCTGCCTTCTCCCCGTAACCCTGCACATTCTTCCTTTTCATATACAGTCTAATTCCCTTTTGAATGCTTCAATTGAACCTGCCTCCACCACGTTCTCAGGCAGCGCATTCCAGACTTTAACCACTTGCTGCGTGAAAAAGTTTTCCTCACGTCACTTTTGCCTCTCTCACAAAATACTTTAAATCTGTGCCCTCTCATTCTCGATCCTTTCACGAATGGGAACAGTTTCTCTATCTATTCTGTCCAGACCCCTCATGATTTTGAGTGCCTCTATCAAATCACATCCCAACCTCCCAATGAATCACTGCAACAACACCACTGACAAGACTCATTTGCACATTCATAATGAAAGTATATAAAAATAACAGAATGCCTGACTTTAAAATGAAGACTGAACTCCAGGCCGGGACACACAATCATTCCAACTTGCAGGCCAACTAGAACATAGAATGTACAGCACGGAAACAGGCCATGTGGCCCAACTGAACTCAGAGTCATAGAGTTATACAGCACAGAAACAGGCCCTTCGGCCCATCTTGTCCGTGCCAGCCATCAAGCACCTATTCTAATCACATTTTCCAGCACTTGGCCCATAGCCTTGTATGCTATGGTGTTTCTAAATACTTCTGTGGACTATGCCAGTATTTATGTTCTATACGAGCCTCCTTTCACTTTTCATCTCACCCTATCAGCATATCCTTCTATTCCTTTCTCCCTCATGTGTTTAGCCAGCTTCCCTTTAAATGCATAGATACTATTCACCTCAACCACTCCCTGTGGTAATGAGTTCCACATTTTCAGCACTGTCTGAGTAAAGAGGTTTCTCCTCAGTTCCATGATGGATTTATTAGTGACTATCTTTCCTACGTTACAACAGTGACTACATTTCAAAAAGTATTTCACTGCCTGTAAAGCACTTTAGGACATCCAGTGGTCGGAAAAGGTGCTATATTAATGCAAGTCTTTCTCTGATATTTATGGCCCCTAGTTTTGGTCTCCGCCACAAGTGGAAACATCTTCTCCACATCTACCCTATTAACCCCCTTTATAATTTTAAAAACCTCTTACAGGTCAACCCTCAGCTTCTCTTTTCTAGAGAAATGAGTTCCCAGCCTGTCCAATTGTTCCTGATAGGTATAATCTCGCAATTCTGGTATCATCCTTGTAATCCTTTTGTGCACCTTTTCTGTATCCTTTTAGTAATATAGAGACCAGCACTGCACATAGTATCCTAACTGTGGTCTAACCAAGGTCCAATGCAAGTTTGACAAAACTTCTCCGCTTTTCAGTTCTATCTCTCTAGTGTGAAACACAAATGAGTGTTGTTTAATGTTGAATGTGGGCCCTACCTGGTCATGACCTTTGCGTGTGTCCGGCTGTCCATTTTGCTGGCCAGTAACAGAGCATGACCCCACAGCCTGTGCTTCATGGCAGACTCCAGGGCATCCTAGAGAGAGAGAGAGAGAGAGACAGTGCAGTCAACAATGGGATCACTCCAGCAGACAGACACACAGCGCTGTCAGTGAGCAACTCTCCAGCACAGATGCTGAGCATCTGGCTCCAAGACTTACCTTCTTGCGGCCAAATAGCAGCAGCTCCCGGAAGCGCTCCGTGTTCTTGCTGGGGCTTTCTGAGGGGTTGCCATTGAGGAAGCTGTCAGTGAGGAGGGAGGTGCAGGACTCATCCTCCGCACGTGGAACCAAGTCATTGTTGAAGTCAATCAGGTTGGCTTCATTGGGCGACTTGCCGGGAAGCCAGATGGACTGGTGCTCCCGCAACAGGAGCTCGGCGATGTCTGCACCGATCACCGTCTGTAAGATATGTTAATGGCATTAAGCGTTTAGCAGGGAAGAGTCCATCACCTACAAAGTTACCCTATAGCCAGAGCTTGTAGCCGGGGGCTATGAAATTATACCGCAGTGATGTCAGTGCCTTCAGAAAGAGGGGGGGGCGGTGGGGAGAACTGGAAATAAACTACATGTGCAAGGATTAAAAAAATACTTGTATTTATAGCATCATGATCTCAAAGCACTTTACACCAAATTATGTACTTTCTGAAGTACAATCACTTGTCATGTCGGAAACACAGCAGCCAATTTGTGCACAGCAAGATCCCACAAACAGCAATGTGATAAATGACCAGATAATCTGTTCTTTAGTGATGTTGGTTGAGGGATAAGTATTGGCCAGGACACCCAGTAGAATTCTTCTTCAAAATAGTGCCTTGGGAACTTTTATGCCCACCCAAGGGAGCAGACGGGGTCTCATCACATCAGCAGCCAAAAGACGGCATTTCCGACAGCACAGCATTCCCTCAGTACAGCACCGGGATCAACCACCTAGATTATGTGCTCAAGTCTTGACTGACTGAGGTGACAGCACTACCCACTGAGCTGCATGATGAGCTCTTCAGTGCTTTGGGCCCTGGCATATTCCACCAGATTCACACACCATTCATCTCAGGCAGACTGCGACGGAGGTGAACCAGAGGACTAGTGTCAACAGGTTCTCCCAGTCGCTTCAAGGAACCTGCTTCCCTGCTCTCATTCCCCACTCTCCCGAGACCAAAGGAGAAGTGAGGTGAAACAGATCAACATTCCTCTTTAAAAGCATTTTGAAAGATGTTTCACTGATTCCCACGATATGCCCATCAGCTCCTGTACGTGTACAGTACACAGCAGGTAAAAGGGAATGATGCACTCCCATCTGATATATTGCTCATGTAATCATGAGCTCCCTAGTACACAACGTTGTAACCCACACAAGCTGTTTATCGACCGTTAAAATGCAGCCAATAAATTGAGACTAGATGCTAGAGGAGAACTTTCATTCTGGGAGGTCCCAGCAGCACAGAGCAGAGACTCACCCCGTTCTGTCTGCACAGCAACACAATCAGCTCCCACAGCAAGTTGGCAGACTCCTTATCCAGAAGTTCGTCATTCCGCAGGCATTCTGTGGCCTTGTTTTGAGCAAAGTTGATAACGTCAACTTTATGAGTCTCCTCCCTAAAGAAAAAATCAGAAAGGAACTTTGAACCCTTAAAGGTCACTGATTAATAAATAAACACGCACAGCAATAGTGAAAACAGCAACAGGGCACAAGATTAGCAGCGCATGGAATTGGAGGCAACCTTGTACATGGGTCAGTAATTAGTGGGGAGGTTGGAGACAGAGCAAGGAGAAAGGGGTCGCTCTGTTTGGTGGGAAGTGACCAGTAATGTTTTCCAGGAATCTATACTGGGACCTCAGCTTTTCATCATATATATAGACTCAGATGAAGGAAGAGAACGTTGGACATTCACATTTGCAGATGACACTAAGTTAGAATGCACAGTAAGTTGTGTAGATGGAGGAGGAGATTACAAAAGGGACAGCAGAAGGGACACTGGAGAAGTGCAGTTATCTTACAGGGCTGTGGGGCTGGAAATTACAGAGATGGGAGGGGTGAGTCTATGGAGGGATTTAAAAACAAGAACGAGGATTTTAAAAATTGAGGCTTTAACTGGGAACCAATGTAGGTCTGCAAGGACAGAGGGTGATGGGTGAAAGGGACTTGGTGCGAATTAGAACACAGCAAGGAATGTGTTGGATGACCCCATGTTTATGGAGGGCAAAACATGGGAGGCTGGCCAGGAATGCATTGGAATAGTCAAGTCCAGAGGTAACAGAGGCATCTTGGTAACCAAGAATGTTGGCCTTTATCTGAAGAGAGCTGGAAAAAAATCATTTCTGGCAGTCCGTAAGAAGTTCAGTACTGAAAAGGGTTGATCTGCACAGTTTCACTTCAGAGCTGAGTGGCTCTGGCAAAACACTTGCCTTGGTCAAACCCCATCTGTAGTAACTGCATTCAGTTCTGGTTACTGCACCTCAGGAAGGATACATGGACCTTGGAGGGGGCTGGTGGGGCAACACACTCACCAGAATATCAAGGATTAAAGGGTTAAATTATACAGCCCTGTTGCAAAAACATAGTTTGTATATCCTTGAGTTTAGAAGGTTGAGGTATGATCTAATTGAGGTATTTTACATGATAAAGGAATGAGACAGTTTCTCTGTATCTACTCTGGTGTTGGAGTCCAGAACAGAGCTAAGCCAGTCAGGGGTAATGTCAGGTAGCACTTCACACACAGGGCAGTGGAAATTCGGAACTCTTTCCCCCTCAAAAAGCTGTTGAGGCTGGAGGTCAAATGAAAATCTCAAGACTAAGATTGGTGGATTTTTATGAGGCAAGAGTGTCAAGGGATACAGCGTGAAGACAGTTAATGGGGTTGAGGTACAGGTCTGGCATCATTTAAATGATTAGAGGAACAGGCTCGCAGGACTAAATGGCGTCCTCTTGAACATGCAGTAATAGAATCAACAATATTTGCATATGCGCATCTGACAAGGGCAGGACATTATGTTTGATTTTGTCTTACATATTAAGAGTGGCATAGTGCAAGACACATCTCATCACGCCTCTCAAGTGCTTTCTTTCTGGGGCTGCGGAAGTTACGTGGACACACTATACCTACATTGAGCCAAAGAGACCAGAGGTCCCAGGTGTAAAGAGAGCATCTTGCTCGGCCACTTCAGGAGGAAGTTAACCAGATTGGTCTGGAGTCATATATAGACCCAGACTGGGTAAAGGATGTCAGGTTTCATTCCCTAATGGACATTAGTGACCCAGTTGGATTTCTACAGCAATTTGACAGCTTCGTGGTCATTTTTTAAACTAAATTCAACTTCTGCGATTTGAAAGTCTGGATTACTGGTCCAGTAACAGAACTGGTACAGGAGTGAACTCTGTGAAGAGGCATAAAGTTAAAAGACTTACTTCACCAGAGGCCCTGGGAATTTCCTCAGCTCCTCTTGCTCAGGCAAGTGCTGCAGTATCATCTGGGAAATGGAACAGTCTATACATCAGCCAAGATAACGAGCAGCTTATAGAATTTTTAAAAAATTAACCAAACCTCTGACCTGATATCAAATACACTGCACATAAACAGTCCGGCCCAACAGGTTTTTGGACTCTTTCCCTCACTATCCTCCAGTCAGGACGGGACGAGACCTTCTAATGACAGATGCTGCATCCCCTCAGGGACCAAATTCCAGCCCGGATCCCTGGACAAAGCTAATAATCAGGAAATGTTGGAAATATTCCAAAGATCAGGCAGCATCCGACAAGCATGTCTTTCTGGGTGTGGCCAGTCAGAGATGAGGTGCAAAAGTGAAAGGGCAACTGCTTGCCATCAGATTGAGGTGAAAGGTTAACCCTTCGCATGGGTTGAGAGGCACAAGTTTAGGCATTTCCTCCTGCACCT
Source organism: Heterodontus francisci (assembly GCF_036365525.1). Classification (NCBI taxonomy): domain Eukaryota; kingdom Metazoa; phylum Chordata; class Chondrichthyes; order Heterodontiformes; family Heterodontidae; genus Heterodontus; species Heterodontus francisci. The sequence continues at coordinate 5,374,681 of NC_090402.1, read as the reverse complement.
CCCACCCTGGGGTTCAGAGATGAAAGATTAAACCCTTTCTCGGGTGCTGGGAATATGCAGAATTTTCTCATTTTATTTCCAATTGTTAACCCTTAACACTGGGATTTAAACATTCACCTCCCATCCGGCAGCATTGCACTTAGCAGCTTCTCTGCAGGGTCTGAGAGCTGGAATAAGCACAACACCCTGCACCAAACCCCAGATAGGTGGTGTGTGGGCAACTCTCCACACGGCCCTCCACCAGAGCTGAACTAAGACCAGTAGCAAAGGAATCCCCCTGGAGTGCTTGCGCCTCACTCATGGGGAAATCAGCTGCTCTGCTCCCCAGAATCTGCCCAGCATTTAAATCTACAGTTCATGACAATGAAAATTCATCCGTGGAAACCAGTGTCTGAACTGCTGTAGTCCACGCTTCCACATCTAACCCTGGTGCTCTTTTAACACATATGTCAGGTAGCTGGATGGGTCTAAGACAGGGGTTCGAGCAGTACTGTGAGCACAGAGCAATATGGAGCAATAACTACAGCAGACATTAAAGCACAGGATTCCTGCCTCCTTGCTGTGTATAATGAACACACAACCCCACTCCCCAAAGTACCTCTAGGCTGTGCATCTCCACCAAGGCAGGCTGTCCTTCTGAAGGGAGGTTGGGCAACACTTTCAACAGCTGCCCTCCAGGACTGAACCGGACACAAAGGTGAGGAACTGTGAATTTCTCTGGGGTCACCGGTCTTGGTGGAGCTAGGGCAAAAAAAAAGCATTGACAAAAAGGAATAAACAAAGTCCTCTATTAAACTGCAGCCTGTTACTCACTCCCAAGTATCTGCTATCCTATATATAAACCCCTTCGAACCCCTCAATTATAGATTACAGCCTGCAACACATTCCTGGGTATCATTCTATAGGTTATCCAAATTTAAAGAGGCCACGCACGGAAAAAAATGGCCACGCGCAACAACTAAATTTTAAAGGGAGCATTGGTGTTAAGTAGCATGCGGTGTAGAGGAACAGACCTTTCTCCACAGGCTGCCAACCTGTTTCGGCCGGGTATCTGTACTGATAATCTGAGTAGCCTGGGTGTACCATGTTTTGTGAGTACTGCCCATAAGTGTAATCGGCATTGGCTGCCTGAGTCGGTGCTTCATAGGGACCGGCCAAGTCCTGCTGACTCCTGTAAATCTGGCTCTACAAAGAAAAAGAAGGTGGGATTAGAGGGCGGGAATAATTGGACCCGAGGGCGCAGACATAATGTAAACTCCATTTTAAAGTCATACATTGTGTCCTTATTTTATACGTTCCCTTTAAAAATTCCTATCGCCAGATTTTAATGGAAACTGTATAGGTAAACACATCACACTGTAATTACACCTGCCTGGCAGACGGGATGGTGCAACACAACCATTGGTGAGAGTGCAATTACAGTGTGGCATGTCTACATACACATGTCTGAGGGCTCTTGTACATTGTTTGCCTTCGTAGTTCACCAGGTGAATGACTGAGAATCACAATTTGATTATAATTTATTCCGAATCTTGCATCTGCGTGCACTTTGTCAACTATTTCTTTCATAAATTCCTATGTTCACATTTATAATGGAAACCATATATGCAAACACATCACACTGTAATTCACACCTGCCTGGCAGAGGGGATGGTGCAACACAACCATTGGTGAGAGTGTAATTACAGTGTGGCATGTTTAAATACACAGTTTCTGTGTATTTAAACTGTGTATTTAAAACTGCATTTTTCCCTATTGGGCATAGAAATTAATCAAAGGGTTTTTTGTGAATCAAAAAACATCATTTTACCTAAAAACCTAAATGTAAAGATCAGCAGCAAAGTTCACAGCTATTGCCCTGGGAGCAATAGGGAACCCCAGTGCTCCTCACCTGCCGAGACCGGGGACCCCAGCGCTTCTCACCTGCCGAGACCGGGGACCCCAGAGCTCCTCACCTGCCGAGACCGGGAACCCCAGTGCTCCTCACCTGCCGAGACCGGGAACCCCAGCGCTCCTCACCTGCCGAGACCGGGAACCCCAGCGCTCCTCACCTGCCGAGACCGGGGACCCCAGCGCTTCTCACCTGCCGAGACCGGGAGCCCCAGAGCTCCTCACCTGCCGAGACCGGGAGCCCCAGCGCTCCTCACCTGCCGAGACCGGGAGCCCCAGCGCTCCTCACCTGCCGAGACCGGGAGCCCCAGCGCTCCTCACCTGCCGAGACCGGGAGCCCCAGCGCTCCTCACCTGCCGAGACCGGGAGCCCCAGCGCTCCTCACCTGCCGAGACCGGGAGCCCCAGAGCTCCTCACCTGCCGAGACCGGGAACCCCAGTGCTCCTCACCTGCCGAGACCGGGAACCCCAGAGCTCCTCACCTGCCGAGACCGGGAACCCCAGAGCTCCTCACCTGCCGAGACCGGGAACCCCAGCGCTCCTCACCTGCCGAGACCGGGAGCCCCAGAGCTCCTCACCTGCCGAGACCGGGAACCCCAGAGCTCCTCACCTGCCGAGACCGGGAACCCCAGCGCTCCTCACCTGCCGAGACCGGGAGCCCCAGAGCTCCTCACCTGCCGAGACCGGGAACCCCAGAGCTCCTCACCTGCCGAGACCGGGAACCCCAGTGCTCCTCACCTGCCGAGACCAGAAGCCCCAGCACTCCTCACCTGCCTAGACCGCGTGCCCCAGCGCTCCTCACCTGCCGACCAGGAGCTGAAGCGCTCCTCACCTGCCGAGACCAGGAGCCCCAGCGCTCCTCACCTGCCGAGACCAGGAGCCCCAGCGCTCCTCACCTGCCGAGACCAGGAGCCCCAGCGCTCCTCACCTGCCGAGACCAGTAGCCCCAGCGCTCCTCACCTGCCGAGACCAGGAGCCCCAGCGCTCCTCACCTGCCGAGACCAGGAGCCCCAGCGCTCCTCACCTGCCGAGACCAGGAGCCCCAGCGCTCCTCACCTGCCGAGACCCGGAGCCCCAGCGCTCCTCACCTGCCGAGACCAGGAGCCCCAGCGCTCCTCACCTGCCGAGACCAGGAGCCCCAGCGCTCCTCACCTGCCGAGACCAGGAGCCCCAGCGCTCCTCACCTGCCGAGACCAGGAGCCCCAGCGCTCCTCACCTGCCGAGACCAGGAGCCCCAGCGCTCCTCACCTGCCGAGACCAGGAGCCCCAGCGCTCCTCACCTGCCGAGACCAGGAGCCCCAGCGCTCCTCACCTGCCGAGACCAGGAGCCCCAGCGCTCCTCACCTGCCGAGACCAGGAGCCCCAGCGCTCCTCACCTGCCGAGACCAGGAGCCCCAGCGCTCCTCACCTGCCGAGACCAGGAGCCCCAGCGCTCCTCACCTGCCGAGACCAGGAGCCCCAGCGCTCCTCACCTGCCGAGACCAGGAGCCCCAGCGCTCCTCACCTGCCGAGACCAGGAGCCCCAGCGCTCCTCAGCTGTCGAGACCAGGAGCCCCAGCGCTCCTCACCTGCCGAGACCAGGAGCCCCAGCGCTCCTCACCTGCCGAGACCAGGAGCCCCAGCGCTCCTCACCTGCCGAGACCAGGAGCCCCAGCGCTCCTCACCTGCCGAGACCGGGCGCCCTAGCGCTCCTCACCTGCCGAGACCAGGAGCCCCAGCGCTCCTCACCTGCCGAGACCGGGCGCCCCAGCGCTCCTCACCTGCCGAGACCGGGCGCCCCAGCGCTCCTCACCTGCCGAGACCGGGCGCCCCAGCGCTCCTCACCTGCCGAGACCGGGCGCCCCAGCGCTCCTCACCTGCTGAGAGCGGGAGCTGAAGCTGCTCCGTCTGCTCCTCACACTGTGTGAGCTCAGCGCGCTGTGAGCGGAATGCTCGCTGTGTGTGCTGCGTCCATCAAACTCGTCAGTGTACGGGTCCTGCCGGCTGCATTCGAAGCTAGAGTCATATCGAGGGCCATACTGCCAGGGGTCCTCAAACCCATTCCGCCTTTTAAACAGAAGGCAACAGGGTTAATGTTTTGTTGAAAGGCAAGAAGCCTTGAAGGAAAATTCTGGATCTCATCACTGCCCCACCCCCTCCCAAAGTCTCTCAGACTGGAAAAGCTCAGGATCAAATCCTGGTCTGTATTAAATTAGTGGATTAGAGCTGAAGTGGTTCCTAGCTGGGACAGAGATCGCATATAAATGATAATATAAATGATAACAGTTAATACATAGTCATTGTGATGCACTGGATTCAATCACCTGAGGGGTTCAGAGAGGAGTTTTAGATATTCCCCTCCCTTTTTTGACCCTGTTCCCCCCCCCCCACTTCCAGGAAAGGGGTAGAGAGGAGGGGGAGAGGAAGTGTCTAGTTGCGATACTCCAGTTGTCGTGAATGTTGGGCAGGGTTGATGGATCAGCTGTTCTCTTCCTGCCCCTTATTTGCTCTGTTGGAGTGGGTGCACAGTGTCGGTCTCAATGTTCCCATTTCCTAACCCAAGGCCAATCAGCCAGGGCTCCTCCTCCAGAGCTGGAAATTGCACAACTGCAGACCTCTGGGGGACAAAATTGGACTTGGCTGCAACGGCATCCATAGTCAAATAGCCTGATGACATTCACCACCCATTGGAAGGACAGGAATATGGGTGAGATAGGAAGCTGCCACCAGCTCAAGTCAGAGCCTGTAGGAGAGGAGGGGAGAATATGGCAAAACAAAACACCTGTTGCACTGCCATCTTCTGAAATCTCACTCTATGCACACGCACCCCCCCACCCCAAGATAACTGACATCTCAATGTTTATCCCTCCCCTAACCCACCATCCCTCCTCGATTGGAGACCAATTCTCCGTCCTCCAGCCAAGGCCACTCTCAGATCCTAGTAGCTAAATTTCGACCATTCGCCACACCCCAGGGAACAGCCACTGCCCTCCCACCCTTGGAAGCCTATTTACCTCACACTGAGCAACGCTGCTCAGATCTGGAAGGAGCTCGGAGCACTGACCTGTATCATACCAGTCCACTAACCACCAGTGAGGCTGGTTCAGAAGTGCTCAAGGCTGATTAAGGGGTGCTCAAAGAGTTCCAACCCTCAGTAACATCCCCCTTACCCGAGAGAGCACTGACCTATGAAATAATCCAGAGCTGGAGCTGAGACACGGAAACGCCACAAAGGGTATGGGGCATGTATCATGTTGAACTGCGTTAACAGGAATTTTGAATTTCTCATTTGGGAGGTGCTGCCCACTTTCCACATTCCCTCCTCACCCCATTACATAGGAACAGGAGGAGGCCACTCAGCCCCTTGAACCTGCTACACCATTCAATTCAATCATGGCTAATCTGTATCAAATTGGCCTTTATAGCCACTCCAGGCATTGCTTCACAAACCACTGACCACCTCCAGGCGCGTATCCATTGTCTCTCGAGATAAGGAGGCCCAAAAGAAAGAAGAAAGAAATCTGTATCATCGATCCACCTTGGTTTCGTAACCCTTAATCCCCTTACTCAACAAAAACCTATCTATCTCAGTTTTGAAAATTTCAATTGACCCCCAGCATCAACAGTTTTTTGGGGATGAAAGTTCCAGATTCCCACTCCCCTTTGTGTGAAGAAGTGCTTCCTGACATCACTCCTGAAAGGCCTGGCTCTAACTTTAAGGTTCTGCCCCTTTATTCTGGACTCCCCCCACCAGAGGAAATAGTTTCTCTCGGTCAACCCTATAAAATCCTTTAATCATCTTGGTTAGATCACCTCAATCTTTCTATAATCAAGAGGATACAAGCAAGTCTGTGCAACCTTTCCTCATAACTTACCCCTTTTAGCCCCTGCATCATTCTGGGATGCACTCCCTCCAAGGCCCACAGAATATGTGCTGAGGCCCATTATCACTCTCTCACTTCCCCAGCACTACCCCTGCCAACACCCACCCCCCCCACCCAATCCTCAAGATAGGGCAACATATCTTAAGAGACACATAGTCGGGACTTAGTGGAGCCATGACTCTAACCTGGCAGAGAAACTGCAGAGCAATGCCCGGTCCCAGAAGGTTTGTTACTCACCTGTCAGCATACAGCTCCCGATAAAGATCCCGTGCTTGGTAAGATCCATAGTACCAGTACGGCACATCGTACTCCCTGTAGTCTCTGTATCGAGTATCATAGACAGCTGGGTCATACCTATCCCAGTGAGTTGAGTCTAGCAACAAAACATAACATAGCAATCACTGACTCACACTGAAAGCTGCATATAGGAAAAGGAAAGGGACAAAGACAGACTTGCATTTCTATAGCACCATTCACAACCTCAGGACATCCTAAAACTCCTCACAGCCAATGAATTACTTTTGAAGTATGGTCACTTTTGTAATTATGGAAAATGGCAGCCAATTTGCACACAGCAAGTTCCCCGAACAGCAATGAAACAATGACCAGATGTGCGTTTTTTCAGTGATGTTGGATAAGGGATAAATAATGGCCAAGACATTTCAAATTATGCTCATACATCCACACGAGAGGAAAGTACAGCAGTATGGGGAGGGAGAAAGCAACAACACAGTCCCACACAACAGCTAAACATCACAACCACATCTGGTTACCACGGGAAACATCATGGTGGTCCGGTATAGAAACTGGCAACATAGCAGAAGGGTCACCAACTGAAGGAGGGGCAATATATTTGATAACAATATTTGAGAACCTTCATTAGAATTGGGATATGGTGGTTGGCCCTACAAAGGAGCTCTCCTGCTTGACTAGGTGGGATATTAAAGGAAATGGGGAACAAGATTAGAATGTGTTGAATGTTAGAGGGCATAGGGAGTGAGAGTGGGATTAGATTGAACGGGATAGTAAAGGGTACAGAGAGTGATGAGGAGAGTGGGATTAGATTGAATGGGATATTAAAGGGTACAGAGAGTGATGAGGAGAGTGGGATTAGATTGAATGGGATATTAAAGGGTACAGAGAGCGATGAGGAGAGTGGGATTAGATTGAATGGGATATTAAAGGGTACAGAGAGTGATGAGGAGAGAGGGACTAGACTGGATGTCTTACAAGAAACAACAGTGGATAAGGATTGATGAGGTGAATGACCTGTTTCTCTGCTGGAATATTCTAAATCCTGTACAAAGTTTTACCTGCAGTATCTTATCTTACTGATGCAGTACAGTTTAAATATTAACCGTTATATCAGTTACAGAACCCAGGTCCTTTCATTAAATAAATCCAGGCATGGTTTGATAAAGTTTGAGGGAGTAAAGCCAATAATGCAGTGTCTCCAGCCATCATACTGTCCAGTGGCCACTCCGAGCGTACAAGCAGAAGTTTGCGAGAAAACCATCCACTCAGGATGACAGAGCAAGCCAACCTGAGCAAGATGTTTAAATAAAAAATGACACCATTGATTGTTACTGTCAAACTTGCTCCGGTTTGAATGGTCTAATCTAGTTTTTATAACTCTTCTCAGGATTCGAGTGATCCTGGCGAAGTTGTCATCCATTATTGCCACAACTGAGTGTCTTCCGCTTCAAAGGGCAGCAAGAATCAACATTGGTGTGGGACTGGAGTCACATAAAGGCTCAGACCAGGTAAGGATGACAGATTTCCTTTACTATAGGTCATCAGTGAACCAGATGGGTTTTTATGGCAAATCCTACAGTTCCACAGTTCTTTTTACCGAACCTACCTTTTTTATTTATAAACTGAATTCAAATTCCCAAACTGCCATGGTAGGATTTGAACTCGTGTTCCCTGGAGGATTAGTCCAGTAACAATCACTAAAGTGCACTATACTTCCAGACAAGCACAACCCCTGCTACAATGAGAACAGGAAAAGGACATTACACCCAATAGGCTCACCATTTCTTTGATCTCATGCTGAGCGAGGAATGTGCTGTCACTCTTGCCTGAGCCAGAGATCATGAGTTTGATCCTGATTCCAGGACCCGAATCTCTAACCTAGACTGACAGTGCTGCACAATACTGAGGTGCTGTCCTTCACAAGGGATATTAAACCAAGCTCCTGTCTGGTGCCTTGGGTAAATGTCATAGATCTCAGGACAATGGGTCCACAACAGAAGCAGCACCGGATCAGGGTGATCCTGGTGCCCCTCCATGCTTAATGTCTAGCCTCAGCCATGAAGCACATCGTGCTGGTCAGCCAATGCTTGTGGAACCTGAATCTCAGTAAAAGATTTTGCAGGGATTTAACACTCCTCGAACTTACTGGACATTTCACTTAAGTGACCATTGCCAAGTGTAACCGCAACAGCTCTCCAGAAGGAGATAACAGAGAAGTGATCCTTTCTTACCTCTGTACTGATATTGCCCATTGTAATAATCTGCATAGTAACTAGCATAGCCCTCTCGTCCACCTCTTCCACCATAAGGGTCTTCAATACAACCTTGCCTGAGGAGATCACCAAACAGAAGGTAGGAGTGAAAATTTTGCTGAAGGTTCTCACTTGCTGTCAGTTCATGTTGAAGGTTGGAATAACAACTGCAAATCAGGCACCACCCACCCATGCAGCCTGACCAGCCTTGGGTACAGCGACAACCCACCCATTGCCACAATATCACACAGAATAACAAACAGAGGGGCGGCACAGTGGCGCAGTGGTTAGCACCGCAGCCTCACAGCTCCGGGGACCCGGGTTCGATTCTGGGTACTGCCTGTGCGGAGTTTGCAAGTTCTCCCTGTGTCTGCGTGGGTTTTCGCCGGGTGCTCCGGTTTCCTCCCACATCCAAAGACTTGCAGGCGATAGGTAAATTAGCCGTTGTAAATTGCCCCTAGTGTAGGGAGGTGATAGGGAATGTGGAATTACTGTAGGGTTAATATAAATGGCTGGTTGTTGGTCAGCACAGACTCGGTGGGCCGAAGGGCCCGTTTCAGTGCTGTATCTCTAAATATAAAAAATAAAATAAAATACTCGAGGGTCTAAGAGGAATGGTGAACAGTCTAGACCCATCTACTTCATACAAAGGGAGCAGAATGAATGGAATGGACTGCCCAGAGATACAGTGGAGGTATATTCAAAATAGAGATAGGAAGTAAAAACAAAATGTGCTGGAAAATACTCAGCAGATCTGGCAGCATCTGTGGAGAGAGAAGGAAAGTTAATGTTTCAGGTCAGTGACCTTTCATCAGAACCGGCAAAGGTTAGAAATGTAATTGGTTTTAAGCAAATAAAAATTGGGGGTGTGGCAAAAGAGAATAAAAAGGAAGGTGTTGATAGGACAGAGGGTCACAGAGAATAACTGACAAGGAGGTCATGGGGCAAAGGCAAAGAGCGTGTTAATAGTGTGGTGAAAGACAAAGTGTTAGTGCAGAGAGGGTATTAAATGACAGAATGAAAGTCCTAGCCAAAAGCACAAACATGAAAGAAAACAGTGGGCAGGCACATGGTAAAAAAAAATTGAATAATGGAACAAACTAAAATAAAATTTAAAAAAGCAAAGTAAAACGAAAAGTGCAAAAGTGGGGCGGGGGGAGGGGCGGCAGTCATGCTCTGAATGACTGGCCTCACCTTTTTTATTTTTAGTTGTACTTTTTTTAAAATTTTATTTTAGTTTGTTTCAGAATTCAATTTTTTTTTGCCATGTGCCTGCCCACTGTTTTCTTTCATGTTTGTGCTTTTGGCTAGGACTTTCATTATTCTGTCATTTAACACTCTCTCTGCACTAACGCTTTGTCTTTCACCACACTATTAACACGCTCTTTGCCTTTGCCCCATGACCTCCTTGTCAGTTATTCTCTGTGACCCTCTGTCCTATCAACACCTTCCTTTTTATTCTCTTTTGCCACACCCCCACTTTTTAGTTGCTTAAAACCTATTACATTTCTAACCTTTGCCGGTTCTGATGAAAGGTCACTGACCTGAAACATTAACTTTCCTTCTCTCTCCACAGATGCTGCCAGACCTGCTGAGTGTTTTCCAGCACATTTTGTTTTTATTTCAGATTTCCAGCATCTGCAGTATTTTGCTTCTATCATGGAGAAAGTATTTTGGTATTTTAGCAGAATGAGAACATACATAGGAAATACGAGCAGGAGTAGGCCATTCGGCCCCTCGAGCCTGCTCCACCATTCAACTAGATCATGGCTGTTCTACCTCAATGCCATTTCCCCCACACTATCCCATATCCCTTGCTATCTTTAATAACTAGAAATCTATCGATCTCTGTCTTGAACATACTTAATGACTGAGCCTCCACAGCCCTCTGGGGTAGAGAATTCCACAGATTCCACCCTGAGGGAAGAAATTCTCCCTCATCTCAGTCCTAAACAGCCTACCTCTTATTCTGAGACTGTGTCCCCTAGTTCTAGACCAATATAGCCAGGGCCAACATCCTTCCTGCACCTACCCTGTCGAGCCCTGTAAGAATTTCAATGAGATCACCTCTCATTCTTCTAAACACTAGAGAATATATAGGCCCAGCCTCCTCAGTCTCTCCTCATAGGACAATCCCACCATCCCAGGAATCAGTCTGGTGAACTTTCATTGCACTCCCTCTGTGACAGAACAGTGATACTAAGGGGATGTGGGCAAGTACATGCATGAGAGTATAGGGTAGGACCAAGGGCTATGAGAGAGAAGGGGGTGGCGGAGAGTGTACAGGAGAGGGGCGCAGGTGTAGCAGGGCAGGCAAGATGCCAGAGTTCACTTATGATAAGCCAATGGTAGGGAGAAAATAACCACACTAACCAGGCTTCCCACTCACTATCCTGGGAAGCGTGTCTGGGATTTGGCCGATGTGATGCTGTGGTCACACCATACCCCACCCCCCACAACAGTCAAATAGAACGCCAGCATGCACAGAACAAGTACTCGGGTGAGGGAGCGGATGGTGCACTGGGACTACAGCCTAGCCAGAAGGCAACGCCTTCAGGAGGAGATAAATTTAGGAGAAAATTTTAATTTTTAGACAGAGACAGTAGTGCTGCTGCACCATTAATGCGGACAAGGATCTTAAATCTCAACTCCGCTCCCAATTTCCTCACCTCACTCCTTCAGAGATTTCAGTGAGAACGCTTTAAGGAAAATTAAGGCTAAATATCAACAAAGCACCTACAGGCCTTTCTAACCCCAAGAGTGAGATTAAACTAACAGCAGGTTTGTGAATGAACACACCAGCTTGTGCAGCAATGAGAAGCTGCTTTAACAGCTTCCACCCTGGGCCGGTGTTGCATTCGCTCACCTGCCAAACAGCAATGTTAGTGGGAGGGCTAACACCAAACTCACCTCCATCCCCAGCAAAGCTTTGGGGTGTTTGGAGGGGGAGGGTGGGGTGATGAGTACCAGTAAGAGCCAGCGTTCCTGCTCCTGATTCCTCTCCAGGGATTCATGCTGAAAGGCATCACTGGCAAGGCCAGCCTTTATTGCTCATCCCTAATTGAGAAAGTGGTGGTGAGCCGCCTTCTTAAACCACTGCAGTCTGTGTGACAGTGCTGAGGGAATTCCAGAATTCTGATCCAGCAACAGCGAAGGGAATTAAAGAGAAAGGACAAGGCAGTAGAGAAGGGTAACAATATGGGTAATGATATCCAGAGTGCGGCAGGAAGGGACAGAGCGCATAAATGGAAGAGTGCACCAGCAGATAAGGCAAGAGTTTGCAAGAATGGTAAAAAGACAGAATTAAAGGCTCTGTATCTGAATGCGCGCAGCATTCGTAACAAAACGGATGAATCGTTAGCACAAACAGAAATAAATATGTATGACCTGATAGCCATTTCAGAGTGTGCTGGAGGCAGGTTCAATCAAGGCATTCAAAAGGGAATTAGTTATTGGAAAAGGAAGAATGTGCAGCGTTATGGGGAGAAGGCGGGGGAATGGTACTAGGTGAATTGCTCATTTGGAGAGCTGGTGCAGACATGATGGGCCAAATGTGCTGTAATAATTCTTTGATTAAACTTAAATAAAGACAATTACAAAGGTATGAAAACAGAGTTCACTATAGTGAATGGGGAAAATAGGTTAAAAGGTAGAACAGTAGAGAAGCAATGGCAGACATTTAAGGAGATATTTCATAACTCGCAAAGATATATCCCATTGAGAAAGAAAAATTTGGAGAATAATGCACCACTCATGGCTAACTAAGGAAGTTAAGGATAGTATCAAATTGAAAGAAAAAGCGTATAATACAGCGAAGATTAGTGGCAGGTCAGAAGATTGGACAGATTTTAGAAACCAGCAAAGAATGACTAAAAAAAAAGGAGAAATTAGAGTATGGGAGAAAGCTAGCTAGAAATAGAAGATATATTAAGAGTTTCTACAAGTATTTAAAAAGAAAAAGAGTAACTAAAGTGAGCATTGGTCCCTCAGAGGGCAAGACTGGGGAATTAATCACGGGCAATAAGCAAATGGCGGAAGCACTGAACAGATATTTTGTGTCTGTCTTCACAGTAGAAGATACAAAAACCATCCCAAGAATACTTGAAAATCAAGAGGTAAAAGTGAGACAGGAATTTAAATGAATCACAATCACTAGGGAAAACACACTGGGAAAACTATTAGAACTAAAGGCTGACAGGTCCCCTCGACCTGATGGCTTGCATCCTATGGTTTTATAAAAAGTCGCTACAGAGATAGTAGATGCAATGGTTGCGATCTTCCAAAATTCCCTAGATTCTGTAAAATTGCAAATGTAACTCCTCTATTCAAGAAGAGGGAGACAGAAAGCCGGAAACTATAGGCTATCTGTCATAGGGAAAATGCTAGAATCCATTATTGAGGTAATAGCAGGACATTTAGAAAATCATAATACAATCAGGTAGAACCAACATGGTTTTGTGAAAGGGAAATCGTGTTTGACTAATTTATTAGAGTTCTTTGAGGAAGTAACAAACAAGGTGGATAAGTGGGAACCTGTAGATGAAGCGTACTTGGATTTCCAAAAGGCATTCGATAAAGTGCCACATCAAAGGTTACTACACAAGATAACAGCCCATGGTACAGGGGGTAACATATTAGAATGGATAGACGATTGGTTAGCTAACAGGAAGCAGACAGTAGGCATAAATGGGTCGTTTTCAGATTGGCAAGCTGTAACTAATGGAGTGCCACAGGGATTGGTGCTGGGGCCTCAACTGTTTACAATCTATATCACTGACTTGGATAAGGGACCAAAGGTATGGTGGCTAAATTTGCTAATGACACAAAGATAGGAAGGAAAGCTGTCAAGAGGACATAAAGGGATTTAGATAGGTTAAGCGAGTAGACAAAAATGTGGCAGATAGAGCATAATGTGGGAAAATGTGAACTTGTCCACTTTCGCAGGAATAATATTAAAGCTGTATACTAATTAAATGGAGAGGAATTGCAGAACGTGGTACAGAGGGATCCGGGTGTCCTGGTACGTGAATCACAAAAGGTTAGTATGCAGGTACAGCAGGTGATTAGGAAGGCAAATGGAATGTTGGTGTTTATTTCAAGGGGAATCGAGAATAAAAGTAGGGAAGTTTTACTGCAGCTGTACAGGACCTTGGTAAGACCACATCTGGAGTACTGTGTAGTTTTGGTCTCCTTATTTGAAAAAGGATACAATTGCGTTAGCAGTTCAGAGAAGGCTCACTCGACTAATTCCTGAGATGAGTCATTGGAGTTTAGAATGAGGGGTGATCTTATTGAAACATACAAAACCCTGAGGGGACTTGATAAGAGTGTATACCAGGAGGATGTTTCCTCTTGTGGGGGGAGACTAGAACTAGGGGACACAGTTTAAGAATAAGAGGTCTCTCTTTTAAGACGGAGATGAGGAGAAATCTTTTCTCTCAAAGGGTCGTTAGTCTGTGGAATTCTCATCCCCAGAAAGCAGTGGAGTTTATGGAGTAACGTACCTGGAAGATGGTCTGTTGGAGGACTGACTCGCTCTCGAGCTGGGCCGACTGGTCTTCTCCCTCTCCGGCTCCTTGTGACCCACGTTGTTGACATCATACCTGGCATATCGGACGTAACGCCGGTACGCATCATCCTGAAGAAATGAGCATTAGTTAACACCTGGATCACCGGTAATCAAACATTACCGGCTTCAACCAGTTGAGTGCCCTGGCCAATATTCACCCTTCAACCAACATCACAAACAAATTAACTGGTCACAACCGCCCTGCTGTCTGTAGGATCTTTCTGTGTGCAAATCGGATGCCCCGTTTCCTACATTACAACAGTAACTACACTCAAAACGTAGTTCACTGGCTGTAAAGCACTTTGGTGTGTCCTGAGGTCACGAACGACACTATATAAATGTAAGCTCTCCCTTTTCTATTGGTTACCTAAATGAATCAGACTGTAACAACGGTTATAATCTGCAAAGAATTCTCCCAGACCAACTTTCTCGCTCCACCCACTCCTGAAAGTGCTGATTCCCAGTGAATCGGGCGCCATACATGGTCAGTCACGGGCTCACTGACCTGAAACCAAGAACTACAGTGGGTTCTTTATCCCCCCACACCCAGGTACACTGAGGCCAATTTCAAGACACCCTGACCATTGCTATGACTGAGGTCAGTTGACTCAGCACAGGCCAGGGATTGAACCTGGGACTTTCCTTGCTCCGTACAGCTCAGCTATACATCTTCCCCAACATAGCTCTCAAGGAACCTTATTCTAATGTGCTTCCACTGATAAAAACACACATAGAGGCTGCATCAGCATTTATGCATGCAGTTCCTATCGGAACACTTGCTGAATAACATGCCTCAGGAGATCTCCACCTAACCCCTGAGGACAGCTGAACATGAAGTACTGTACACACTCATTGTTCCAGCTAATGGTGATGAGCCACCTTCTTGAATATAACTGAGTGGCTTGCTAGGCCATTTCAGAGGCAGTTAAGAGTCAACCACATTGCTGTGGGTCTGGAGTCACATGTAGGCCAGACCAGGTAAGGACGGCAGATTTCCTTCCCTAAAGGGCATTAGTGAACCAGAGGGGTTTTATGACAATGTCATGAGACTAGCTTTTTATTCCAGATTTATTTAAGTAATTAAATGTACATTCCCCAGTACCTCTGGTGGGATTTGAACTCCTGTCTCTAGATTACTAATCCAGTAACATAACCACGATTCTCCCACACCCTGATAGAATAATACTGTGTGTTACTGAATGGAACACTCCTGGAGATACTACATAAAATACAGGAACTGATTGAATAGGCTGGGGCTCTATTCTCTAGAAAAGAGAAGGCTGAGGAGTGACCTGATTGAGGTCTTTAAAATTAGAAAAGATTTGATAGGGTCAACATAGAGATGTTTGCACTTGAGATGGAGACCAGAACCAGGGGCCATTAATTTAAGACAATCACTAATAAATCTGAAAGGGGATTCAAGAGAAACCTCTTTACCCTGAGTGTGGTGGAACTCGCTACCACAGTGGGTGATTGAGGTAAATAGTATAGTATAGTCCTGGTAGGCGAGAGTGACTGCCCTTGACATCAAGGCAGCATGGCACCAAGGAGCTCTAGCAAAACTGGAGTCAATGGGAATCGGGGGGAAACTCTCCGCTGGTTGGAGTCATATCTAGCACAAAGGAAGATGGCTGTGGTTGCTGGAGATCAATCATCTCAGTCCCAGGACATCACTGCAGGAGTTCCTCAGGGTTGTGTCCTGGCACAACCATCTTCAGCTACTTCATCAATGACCTTCCCTCCATCATAAGGTCAGAAGTGGGGATGTTTGTTGATGATTGCACAATGTTCAGCACCATTCACAACTCCTCAGATACTGAAGCAGCCCATGTTCAGATGCGGTAAGACCTGGACAACACCCAGGCTTGGGCTGATAAGTGGCAAGTAACATTCGCACCACACAAGTGCCAGGCAATGACTATCTCAAACAAGACAGAATTTTACCACCTCTCCTTGATGTTCAAGGCACTACCATTGCTGACTCCCCCACTATCAACAACCTGGGGGTCACCATTAACCAGAAACTGACCTGGACCAGCCACATACATACTTTGGCTACAAAAGCAGGTCAGAGGCTGGGAATTCTGTGGCGAGTAACTCAGCTCCTGACTCCCAATGCCTGTCCACCATCTACAAGGCACAAGTCAGGAGTGTGATGGAATATCCTCCACTTGCCTGGATGGGTGCAGCTCCAACACTCAAGAAGCTCGACACCATCCAGCACAAAGCAGCGTGCTTGATTGGCACCCCACCTTCAACATTCACCCCCTCCACCATTGTCGCACAGTGGCAGGAGTGTGTGCCATCTACAAGATGCACTGCAGCAACTCACCAAGGCTCCTTTGACAGTATCTTCCAAACCCACAACCTCTACCACCTAGAAGGACAAGGGCAACAGAAGCATGGGAACACAAATACCTACAAGTTCCCCTCCAAGTCACACACCATCCTGACTTGGAACTATATCGGCTGTTCCTTTACTGTCGCTAGGCCAAAATCCTGGAACTCCCTTCCTAACAGAGTGTGGGTGTACCTACACCTCAAGGACTGCAGCAGTTCAAGAAGGAAGCTCACCACCACCTTCTCAAGGGCAATTAGGGATGGGCAATAAATGCTGGCCTAGCCAGCGACGCCCACATTCCTGAACAAATA
Organism: Heterodontus francisci; assembly: GCF_036365525.1. NCBI lineage: Eukaryota > Metazoa > Chordata > Chondrichthyes > Heterodontiformes > Heterodontidae > Heterodontus > Heterodontus francisci. The sequence continues at coordinate 5,358,201 of NC_090402.1, read as the reverse complement.
AAAAAAATACATTTAAGGGGAAGCTGGATAAACATGCGGGAGAAAGGAAAAGAAGGATATGCTGACAGGGTGAGGTGAAGTAGGGTGCAGCATAAACACCAATTTGGAGCAGTTGGGTATTATCTATTTATAGATACAGCACTGAAACAGGCCCTTCGGCCCACCGAGTCTGTGCCGACCATCAACCACCCATTTATACTAATCCTACATTAATCCCATATTCCTACCACATCCCCACCTTCCCTCAATTCCCCTACCACCTACCTATACTAGGGGCAATTTATAATGGCCAATTTACCTATCAACCCGCAAGTCTTTGGCAGTGGGAGGAAACCGGAGCACCCGGAGGAAACCCACGCGGTCACAGGGAGAAATTGCAAACTCCGCACAGGTAGTACCCAGAATTGAACCCGGGTCGCTGCAGCTGTGAGGCTGCGGTGCTAACCACTGTGCCACTATGCCGCCCTAATGGCAAGATTTCCCCCTCTCCAAGGAGAATGTGTGGTTAAAGGCTGCGATTGTGGCACAGTATCTGGCTGGGCTTGATAAGACCTGACACTCTTTTCTGGCAGCCTTCCTGTAAAGATTAATTCTCCATCACCTTTTTTTTTCCAATATGTGAGGGAATTTTGTGCTCAGAATAAGGGACAACCATGCTGAGGAGTAAAAGCTTAAACCAATCCCTCAGTGCCAGCATCAAGCACTCTTGGAAAGGGATAAATTCACTGTCCCCATCAAACACTCCCAGGGCAGGTACAACACGGGGTTAGATACAGAGTAAAGCTCACTCTACACTGTAAAAAAAAATAAAAACGGGGTTAGATACAGAGTAAAGCTCCCTCTACACTCTCCCCATCAAACACTCCCAGGACAGGTACAGCACGGGATTGGCTGGGCAATTTGGAGCACTTCCTATATGCGAATAGTCAAACCAGCTGCACCTGAGCAGGCTGAGAGCGCTGCAACTGGAGAAAGCTGCATTTACTGCTTCAACTGTGCAACTGTTGTACTTCTTACAAGGACAAAGGAGAACTGCAAGTCATTTTGGAGAGGTGGGTGTTGGAGCACCAGGGAACTTTTTGTTGTTTGGACTGTTGGGGGTGGGAGGAGGTGCCCGAAGATCCAGGGGTGGGTCTGCCAAATTCTATCGGGAGCCCCTGTATTTGCTCGTGTTTATCTTCCATCCTGCACAAAGGGTACTCCCTCCCCACCCCCAACTGTGTGGCTCAGGACGGCTGGAGCTGCCCGGCTGAAGAAAGTCTTCAGTCTTTACAGAACAGAGGAAAAGGAGAGAACCGGGCGGCTTTAACCGACCCAGGCGATGAACCCTCCCCTAACTGGAAGACAGGACTGTGAACTCTGGAGTAAGGTGCTCCAACTACCGAACCACAGCAACATCCTCGCAGCTCATCGCTCCCTTCAAACGGCTGTCTATTCTCTCCTCATCCTTTGCACCTCTGTTCTCCTCTACCCCCACCCCTCCCATCATATTGCTTTAGTTTAAAAACTGTTAGTTTATTTCTTAAGGGTGAGCGTGGCTCTGCGACCCCATGGCAAGTCCATCTTCACCGGTGGCGGGGTTTTCTCGCACGTATGCTGCTGCGGCTACTGCAGCTGTTGCCCCGTCACCATTTGCACTAATAATATCAAAGCATGGGGTCAAAAGCTACGTCCATTCGAACATGACGATAGAGGTATGTGTTAAGGCAATGGCCGAGGTTGTCGGCCCTTCGGCCATTGTTGCAGCCTCTAAAATGCACGGGAAGGCAGTGTTTTTCCTGAAGACCGAGCAGGCGGTGTCCCTGGCTCTGAACAAGGGGCTCACCGTGGGCGGGACCTTTCTGCCAGTGGACCCCCTGGAGGCCACTGCACAACAAATCATTGTCAAATGTCTCACCCTTCATTCCTGGTGAGCTCCGCCTTCCCCACTTGCACCACCTGGGGGAAGTAAAGACGGGGCTCACCCCAGTCCCGCTCGGTCTTCGGGAGAACAGCCTCTGGCATGTGCACTCCTTCCGCCGCCAGCTATTTATTCAGCTGGCGCAGGTCGGCGGCACAAAGGGCCATTTCAATGTAGAGTTCCAGGGGACGGCCTACTGCATCTTCTGGACCTTGGACGGGGCACGGTGCCATGTCTGCAAGGGGGTGGGGCATCTTCTTAAGAACTGCCCCAACATTCCAATGACAACTCCACCACGGCAGCCCAGGGTGGCACCGCTGCACCTCCTCCCACCCCCCCTACACCTCCACTAGATACCGTTCAATCAGTGCCGGAGGCTGTGGTTTTCACGGCCTCCAGCGGGGAGGGGGGATGCCCGTCCAAGTAGAAGGAAGGCACGGAGGAAAAATAAACATCAAAAGGCACGTCCCCTGGACACCGTGACACAACCCGAGACTGAGCTCAGCCCAAGGCCCGCTCCAAGGGAATCCACCTGCCACAGGGCGTGGCTCAGGCCCAGGTTGACCAAGCAAATGGTGAGTGCGGAGGCAGACACCCCTGATGACATGGAGCTCTCTGAGCCTCCACGCCCCTCCCGAAATAAGAAGAGACGTCCCTCCTCTAAAGAAGGCCCTGAACCACGGGGTCCGTCTCCTGGCGTGGGTCCTCAGCCTCCCCCTGCCACCAGCACGATCAGGGCCTCGAGCCCCTCAGAACAGAGGTGGGGGAAATGCCCGTGATCTTGTCAACTCCTGAGGTGGGGGGCCCGCCCTTGGTAGGGGAATCTGTGGACCCCACGGGAGAAATCATTCCTTTGGCCGATGGGTTGGGTGTCCTGGGTGAGAGCGAGACCTGTGAGGGGCTTCCCTCCCAACAGCCTGACGCTGCCACACCGGATGTACCCGACCCAGAGGCCAATCTGTGTAATTCCCTGTCTGCTGGTCCTGTGGGCGCTGACGGGACGGGAGATGGCCTCCTCGCTCCACCTCAGATTCCAGCTCCGGCTGAATTTGCGGAATCGGGCACTTCCATCTCCCCTGGACCACTCATTGGCCTGGACACGGAGGTGGAGAGGGGTCCTAAAGCGCTGGCGCCCACAGGCTCCAGTTCCATTCCAGAACGCAGAGAGGACTCCTTCGCCATCGATTCTGGGGGTCGGGTCGCGACGGAGGCAGGACCAGCTGGCATGGCTAGGACATCCACCCCACTGTGTGGGGTGGGTGTGTTGGCCACTGGCGGTGATGACCCGGAGGAGGATGGGGACACTCGTGTGGGGCACTGAGGACGACCTTGAGGTGGTGGAGTCCCTCGTGCCTCCCACCGAGTCTCCTCTGATCCCCACAGCAGAACTCCGGGATTTCCTCGCGGCATGCAGGGGTTGCCGCAATGAAGTTCAGCTGGCCTTCGGCCGTTGGTCGAGTCTGGCGCTGATCATCCAGTCCGTCCATCCCGCCCTCAAGAAAGCGGGCAAGGGCGCGGGCATGAAACTGGTTGAGAGGTGCTGATTTAATGCGTTCCTCAATGGGTTGCTGGGGGAGTGGAAGGCCAGGTGCACTTAAAAGGTGCACTCCATCTTAAAAAGGTGACTGTTTATTTTGAAACTGTGCCCCCTTGTTCAAGATTCCCCAACAAGGGAAAACATCCTCTCAGCATCTATCCTCAAAATCTTATATGTTTCAATAAGATCACCTCTCATTCTTCTGAACTCCAATTAGTAAAGGCCCAATCTGCAAAACCTTTCCACATAACAAAACCCCTTCATCCCAGGAATCTGCCTAGCAAACCTACTCTGAACTGCTTCTAAAGCTTCTATATCTCTACTTAAGTAAGGAGACCAAAACTGTACGCAGCACTCTCGGTGCAATCTGACCAATTCCCTGTACAGCTGTACCAAGACTTCCCTACATTTATATTCCATCCCCCTCGCATTAAAGGCAAACTTTCCATTTGCCTTCCTAATTATCTGCTGTATCTGCATGCTCATTTTTTGTGATTCATGCACAAGGACACCCAGTTCCCTCTGTACCGCAGCATTCTGTAGTCTCTCTCCATCCCATCCACAAACACTCACTCCCTCCACCGATGCACATTGGCAGCAGCGTGTACCATCTACAAGATGCACTGCAGCAACTCACCAAGGCTCCGTAGACAGCATCTTCCAAACCCCTGACCTCCGCCAACTAGAAGGACAAGGGCAGCAAATGCATGGGAAAACCACCACCTGCAAGTTCCTCTCCAAGTCACACACCATCCTGACTTGGAACTATATCGCCGTTCCTTCACTGTCGCTGGGGCAAAATTCTGGAACTCCCTTCCAAACAGCACTGTAGCTATACCTACCCCACACAGACTGCAGTGGTTGAAGAAGGCAGCTCACCGCCACCTTCTCAAGGGCAATTAGGGATGGGCAATAAATGTTGGCCCAGCCAGCAATGCCCACATCCCTGGGGCAAATAATATTTTTTTTTTTTAAGATATTCTGCTTTTCTATTCTTCCTCCAAAGTGGACAACCTCACATTTTCCCACATTATACTCCATTTGCAAAATTTTTGCCCACTCACTTAACCTATCTATATCTCTTTGCAGAACCTGTGTCCCCTCCTCACAACTTGCTTTCCTACCTATCTTTGTATCGTCAGCAAATTTGGCTGCAATACACTTACTCGGTCCCTTCATCCATAGATAGTAAATACTTGAGACCCCAGCACTGATCCCTGTGGCACCTCACTAGTTTGAGTTTGCCAATCTGAAAATGACCCATTTATCTCAACACTCTATTTCTTGTCCCATTCACCAATCACCCACTGTGCTCGCTGCCCCACATCGGCTCCCGGTCCAGCAATACCTTGATTTAAAATTCTCATCCACAATTTCAAATCCTTCCTTGGCTTCACCCTTTCCTATTGCTAATGTCTTCCAGCCCTACAATCCTGAGATCTCTGCACTTCGCCAATTCTTGGCCTTTTACCCATTCCCCCAATTTTAATCGCCTCGCCACTAGGTCCTAAACTCTGGAATTCCCTTCCTAAACCTCTCTGCCTCGCTACCTCTTTCTCCTCCTATAAGACACTCCTTAAAGACCTACCTTCTGAACAAGCTGTTGGTCACCCATCCTAGTGTCCCCTTACGTGATTCAGTGGCAATTTGTGTTTGACAACACTCCTCTGAAGTGCCTTGGGTTGTATGACTATGTTAAAGGCATTATATAAAACAACAAAAAAAAACAGATTACACCCCCCTTCCCCAACCTTAATTACTGGCAAATTACTGAACTATGGAACAGAGTTTCACCAACAACAGAGAGAGAAAGGAAGGCAGAATTACCTGGTAGTACGGGAGATTGCCTCTGGAATCCATCAGTGGGTAGGACATCTGTTGGCTGACTCTGGGGTCCAGGGGTGCGTACGATGAGTAAGGAACAGCGTAAGGCTGCTGAGGGTCCGCACTGTAATCCTGGCACATATACGGGTAGGGGTAACCATAATCTGCGTGCAGCTGAGCCGGGGGGTACGACTGCTGTGGTATCACCTCATGGTGGGCAGGGGGCTGCATGGCACCCGCTGTTGTTACCGGAGCTTGAGCCGCCAGCTGCTGCTGCGCCGGAGGCTGGGTAGGACTGGACCCAGGGTACCCATAAGCAGAGGAAGGGTACTGCCCGCAGACTGGCACTGACGCAGTTTGGCGCTGGGTCTGGTCCTGAGCCACTGGTGGAGGTAGCATTGCCTGCTGTCCAGTCACCGTGGCGACGGGTTGCTGCTGCTGGATGTCTGTGGTGACTTGCAGGTAGAAACCTGGCTTGTCATTAGTGTAGAGCCCTGCAGTGTAAGTGTGGCAGGGAGCAGGGTGCTGTGCGGCACCACTGAGTGGCAGGGAAGCAGCCAGATTATTACCAGTGAAGGGCTGATTAGGCGGAGTCTGGTGCAGAGTGAAATCAAGTAGCTCACAGTTGGTCGGCAAGTTGGGCTGCTGAAACACTCGATTCCTCACTTCATCCTTGCTGCCGTCACCAGGCGGCTGAAGGTTAGAAGTCGGGGTGGTCATGGTTACACCAGTAGCCCGGCTTGATGCGGAGTTCGCGGGGGTGGCAGGATCCGTTGTCAGTCCTTCGGCAGCCAGCCTTGGGTTGAGGCGACCATCCGTGGCCAGGTTGAGTGGAGTCTGCACGGGCGGTGGTCCCAGTGCTGTGGTGACGAGGTCGGGATTCGGTGGGGCAGGACTCACAAAGCCAACACTCTGGCTATCGCCTCGATCTCGGAGAGGTTGGTCAGGGCTGGGCACGTGGGGAGACGTCTGGAGAGGCCGAGCAAGGAGCACGGGCAGGGTTGGCGAGGCTGGAGATGGGACCAGCAGCGTGGCGTAGCTGGGGCTTGCCTGGCTTTTTGAGGCTCTTTCCTCTGCCCCCTGAGGAGGGTTTTCAATGTTTCCTAGAGGCACAGGGTAGCTCAGGCCCTTGCCACCATCTTCAGGCGGTTGGACAACCTCCACAACTGGTTCCTTGGTTGCCGCAGGCACTGCAGGCGCAGCCGGTGCCAGCATGATCCCGGCACAGAAGCTTGGCAGCTCACTCTGCGCCCACAGGGTTGCAGCGGGGCTCTCCGATTTCACCCAGACACCAGCCACTCTCGAGGATGGTCTCTTGTCGGCCATTTCTGGTACAGGTCGTGCTGTGCTGTCAGAGACCCCTGCGCCAGCATAGAGGTTCGAGCGAGGCCGGGGTACACGGATGTTTTCTAGGTTGTCCGGCGGCTGTTCCAGGTTTCCTGGGGAGACATCCGATGCACCAGCAACTTGCCGCTGCCCCACAGCACTCACAGTGGTTTGGTTCAGCTCCATCACCAACTTCGCCTGGTCCACTTCAACAGCTTTGACCGCCAGCTGGCCATGTGACCTGACCGGCTCGAAGGAGCTGTTGGCGCTGGCTTGGAATGTGGCCATTGGCTTTGGAGCACTGATAGCAGGGGACTGAGACAGCTGGCTGTAGTACAAGGTCCGTCCCACACTCTCCACCTCCCTGCTGGGGTTCGAAGGGTCCCGACCCAGGGGGGAAGAGTCAATCTGCTCGAAGAAGTGGGAGGGGGAGTCAGCGGGGGGCTTCCCGCTCTCTTGCTGGATAAATGTGCTTGCCTGGGCTTGGGATTTCCTCAGGCTGGACCCACTGCTGTGACTGGCACTACTGTGGTTCGAAGAAATGCTGTCGGATCGCAGTGGGTGATGCGCAGAATCGGGGGTCTCGAGGTTTGGTGGTGGTCCTCCTCCTGTTCCACCTATGTTTCTAACAGCGTGCAGCCCTTGGTTCACCAATCCAGGTACAGGCTGGAATCCTGTGGGGATCTTGACGGGCTCACTGGGCAGAACCTCCTGGTTCTGGACGAATTCGGAATTGTCATCATCCTCCAATGTTGGCCGCCCGCCCTGGGGTAAAGTGGAATCTGTGGCCCCACTGGGCTCCCCACCCCCTTGGCTGTAAACACCACACGAGGCAGGCAAGCGTTGGCCTAAGCTCCAGGGCTCCACAACACTGGCGCATGGGTCGGGCAGCGGCACTGCACTGAAAAACGGCCCAGTGCTGGGCTGAAAAGCGTCCCTGATGGCAGCACAGTTCGCACTCTGCTGTTCAGGCACCAGGGTCTCTTCATTCTCCACCTCGCCCCCTTTGAAAAACATGGAGACGGTTCCTGGGTCAGAGTGTAGTGGTGGACCCGAGTTTGAGGTGGGACAGTCAGCCTGGTGTGTGGGGTGAGGTGCAGCCTGCTGTTGGCACAGTTCTCGAGGGAGGCCGGAAGGCCAGTGCTCCGACTGGGCAAAACCAGGGCTGGGGAAATTGTGTTGTCGCTGGAGGGGTTGGTGGAAGGGAGGAAGCCGGCAGGCATCTTGGCGCTCGGCTCCGGCAATCTGCGCAAGGGAATCCAGCGGTGGCGAGCGGTGGTATGGGAAATGGCCGCCTGCCGCCTGATTTTGGTGAAGTGGGACAGGCTGGAGCGCTGGCTGAGGAGGAGAGTAACCAACAAAACCTTGCGTCTGGGGGTCACTGGGCTGGAAGTAGTTCTGGACGGACGGAGGTCGACTACCGTGGCTCGCCACCCACTGGGAAGAGACAGAAGTGCTCGGCTGGAACTGCGGCGGGAAAGCGGGTGCTCCAGGGGGAAAGGAATGGGACTCTCGGCCCCCCTCCTGCCCGTGGGGGGGCCTGCCCTGCAGGCGTGCCTGCCCCACCTCGCTGCTCTCTGACCCCAACCCTGTGTGAAAATACGAGGGCTCAGAGGGTAGGCCCTGCCCGGCTTCAGCTCCTTGCTGAGGGGCCGCAGGAGAAAGGTGGCCAGCCTCACCGACCCGCAGTGTCGGGGGAAGAGGGGCCGGTGTGCCATAGGGTTCACCCCGCTCCCCCAGACTGGCAGGTGCTCCAGGAAACTGAGCTTGCACACCCCCCATAGCGTCTGGGGGCCAAGGCAAGACTTGACTCCCATCTTGCCGGCTCGGGAATGGTAGACCTCCATTGACGGCGTTCTGTGGTGATGGTGAACTGTCAGTCTGGGCCGGCTGGCTGAGCCCAAATGGATCAGTGACTGGTGGCGGAGGCAGTAGGACAGGGGCTCCTGTCAACGGAGTGTTGGGTCGCCTGTAGGGAGTGTTCCGGCGGAATACGTTGTGGGCTCCCCCACCGAGGGGGGCTCCAGCGGTGCTGCCAACTCCTGATGATGATCGGGGGGGCGGCGGCTGCTGCATTGCCGGGCTCTGCATCGAGGCTGTGGCGGTTGAAACACAATCTCTGGGGCTGTTGGGACTGCCGAGCAATCACTGTTCCTTTGAGAGAGAAACGCAAAGTTAGTCTTACAGGAACAACGGCCCCAGAAGATTCAGTCACAGAACAATAAAACTGGTGCCCCTCAACGCAAAGAAATATCAAACCAGCCACAACATTCAATCAGAATAGTTTTCAAGAAATAAAGAACTTGCTTTTATACAGCGTCCTTGACAACCTCAGGATGTCCCAAAGCACTTTACAGCCAATGGAGTACTTTTTTGAAGTGCGGTCACTGTTTGCAATTTAGGAAACGTGGCAGTCAATTTGCACACAAGGTCACACAAACAGCAATGAGACAATCGCGATATCCCTAGGGCTGCTCCAGCTGGGCTCAGTGAACTGAACCAAAGGGACACAGCCCAGCACATTTCTCCTGCTGCTGCTGTCGCCCACCAAGCCCTGTTCGTCCATCATCCCTGAACTCACTGACTTACATTGGCTCCAGGACTGCAACACCTCAATTTTAAAATTCTCATCCTTATTTACAAATCCATCCATGATATCGCGCCCCCCACCCGCCAAACTCCATGTATCTTGCTCTATCCCTAGAACCCTCCGAGACCTCTGCACTCCTCCAATTCTGGCGTCGTCATAGAGTTATACAGAACAGAAACAGGCCCTTCAGCCCATCGTGTCCGTGCCAGCCATCAAGCACCTATCTATTCTAATCCTATTTTTCAGCACTTGGCCTGTAGCCTTGTATGCTATGGCATTTCAAGTGCTAGTCTAAATACTTCTTAAATGTTGTGAGGGTTCCTGCCTCTACCACCCCTTCAGACAGTGCGTTCCAGATTCCAACCACCCTCTGGGTGAAAATTCTTTTCCTCAAATCCCCTCTAAACCTCCTGCCCCCTTACCTTAAATCTATGCCCCCTGGTTATTGACACCTCCACTAAGGGAAGAAGTTTCTTCGTATTTACCCTATCTATGCCCCTCATAATTTTGTACACCTCAATCAGGTCCCCCCTCAGCCGTCTCTGCTCCAAGGAGAACAACCCTAGCCTATCCAGTCTCTCTTCATAGCTGAAATGCTCCAGCCCAGGCAACATCCTGGTAAATCTCCTCTGCACCCTCTCCAATGCAATCACATCCTTCCTATAGTGTGGCGACCAGAACTGTACACAGTACTCCAGCTGGGGCCTAACTAGCATTTTATACAGCTCCATCATAATCTCCCTGCTCTTATATTCTATGCCTCGGCTAATAAAGGCAAGTATCCCATACGCCTTCCTAACCACTTTAACTACCTGTGCTGCTGCCTTCAGTGATCTATGGACAAGTACACCAAGGTCCCTCTGACTTTCTGTACTTCCTAAGGTCCTACCATCCATTGTATATTCCCTTGCTGTGTTAGTCCTCCCAAAATGCATCACCTCACACTTCTCAGGATTAAATTCCATTTGCCACTGCTCTGCCCATCCTACCAGCCCATCTATATCGTCCTGTAATCTAAGGCTTTCCTCCTCACTATTTACGACACCACCAATTTTCGTGTCATCTGCGAACTTACTGATCATACCTCCTAGATTCACGTCTAAATCACTGATGTATACTACAAACAGGAAGGGTCCCAGCACCGATCCCTGCGATACACCACTGGTCATAGGCTTCCAATCTCAAAAATAACCTTCGATCATTACCCTCTGCCTCCTGCCACTAAGCCCATTTTGAATCCAATTTGCCAAATTGCCCTGGATCCCATGGACTCTTACCTACTTAACCAATCTCCCATGCAGGACCTTATCAAAAGCCTTACTGAAGTCCATGTAGACTACATCAACTGCTTTACCCTCATCTACACATCTAGTCACCGCCTCGAAAAATTCAATCAAGTTTATTAGACTTTCTTGTGCATTCTCTATTTTAAATCTTTCCACCATTGGTGGTTGCGTCTTCAGCTGCCTGGGCCCTAAATTCTGGAATTGTCCCTAAACGTCTCAGCCTCTCTACGTCTCATTTCTCCTTTAAAATGCTCCTTAAAAGTCCAAGCACAAGCTTTTGGTCACCTATCACCTGAAATGGCTCAGTGTTGAATTTTGTTTGATATTCACTCCTGTGAAGCACCTCAAGACGTTTTACTACAAAGACCCCCCATAAATGCAAGCTGTTGTGCTCACTGAGCTAAGAGCACAAGCTTACAAGTTCAATATGGTTTAACATCGTTTGACAATTCAGACAGTGACTTCCCTTAAATATCTCATTTCTTCAAGTGTAGTGGTTATGTTACTGGATCAGCAATCCAGAGAACGTAAGTTCAAATCCACCCAGGGCGGTTTGAGAATTTGAATTTAGTTCTAAATAAAATGCAGAAATGACAAGCTGGGATCTGTAAAGGTGGCCAAGCATTTGTAAAAACCCATCTGGTTTGCTAACATCAATTTAGGGAAGGAAACCTGCCGTCCTTACCCAGTCTGGCCTTTTTAGGACTCCAGTCTTGCCTCACCCTGGATGACTATGGCTGGGGAATGGGACTAGCTGAGTTGTTCTTGCAGAGAGCCAGCACAGACATGATGGAGCAAATGGCCTCCTTCTGTGCTGATCCTTAACTGCCCTGTGAGGTGGCCCAGAAACCCCAACTCAGGGATGGAAAATAAGTGCCAGTGATTCCCACATCCCGAAGATTAATTAAAAACAAGGAATCAAACTAAGGCACACGAGTTAAATGTTAAAAGTCACTTGTACTAGTTACAGCAGATTTCTGAACAAGGCAACAGAACACTGTGCTGCACCCTGGAAAGTCCTTTCACAACCTAGAGCGATAAAGCAAAAAACCTATAGAGGCAACTTCACCACAACAGTAACTCAGTTTTGGGAGTTCTGTCGGGAAAAACAAATCAAGCAAGAGGGTAAATAGTGGCAGTGTGTTTCCACTGGTTGGTGAATCAATAACTCGGGACTGACTTTATACAGAGGATTGCTAGAATATGAAATGCTTGGCCTCAAGTGGCTACAGAGACAGTAGAATCATTTAAAAGGTACTGGGATGACAATTTGAAAGGGAACTATATTATAAAAGGATGCGTGGACTGAGATTTCGAGTACAGAGCTCCAGTCTAAGAGCAATAATAATTCAGATACAAGAGGCCAAAGTGCTTCCTCCTGCGCTGTAGATTTCTACAGTAAAGAATCAAGTCAGTACCTTGAACCCATCATGCAGAGTTGAACAGAAGTCTCATGTTCAAAAACATTGGACAGTAAACCAAGGTTAAAACTCACTTTTCTGGTTAATTTCTTGTCTTGTATCACAGAAGGCCATTCGGCCCATCATGCCTGTGCCAGCTCTTTGAAAAAACTATCCAATTAGTCCCACTCACCCTGCTCTTTCCCCAGAGCCCTGCAAACTCTTCCCCTTCAAGTATTTATCCAATTTCCTTTTGAAAGTTACTACTGAATCTGCTTCCACTGCCCTTTCAGGCAGCGCGCTCCAGATCACAACAACAAAAATTCTCATCCACCCCTCTGGCTCTCTTGTTAATTATCTTAAATCTCTTTCCTCTGGTTACCGACCCTCCTGCTACTGGCAACAGTTTCTGCTTACCTACTCTATCAAAATCCCTCAATTTTGAACATCTCCATCAAATCTCCCCTTAACCTACTCTGTTCTGAGCAGAACAATCCCAGCTTCTCCAGTCGCTCCATGTAACTGAATTTCCTCATCCCTGGAACCATTCTAGCAAATCTCCTCCACACCCTCTCCAAGGATTTGACATCTTTCCTAAAGTGCGGTGCCCAGAATTGAACACAATACTCCAACTGAGGCCTAACCGGGGATCTCCTACAACTATTGTCTTTTTACAATGCTTAAACAACTTATTTTTCAAAAAGCTTATGCATAAGAGGTGACAGTAAATCTCTCTTCCCCCTCCATTTGCTGTACTGTAATGAACTGTATTGTATCCCTTACCAATTCAAAGTTTTCTTACATCAGTGTGCTGTCAAAGTATTTGATTTTGTTTTTGCTTGAATATTTACAGTAATATTCCAGCTTTTATACAGCCCTGTACTTTACCAGTCTCCAAAGAGGCAAAGACCCCCATAGTACGTGTTACACAGCCAGATGAAGCAGGAAGGTCCCAGGCTGGGTTTATAACCTGTACAGAGTGGGCAGAGATGGGAGAGATAGAGTATACAACACAGCTACAGGCCATTTCGCCCAACTAGTCTGTGCAGGTGTTTATGCTCCACACCAGTCCCCTCTCATTCCATCTACCTCATCTCAGCCTTTCAGCTTTCCATTCTGTTTTCTACGTGGGACTAACTGGATTGTTCTTCGAAAGAACTAGTGTAGACTTGATGCGTCAAATGGCCTCCTTCTGTGCTGTACCACCCAATGATTTTGCATACTCATCTAGTTTCCTTTTGAAAATATTGACACTATTTGCCTCAACCACATCCTGTGGTAGCAAGTTCCACTTTCTCAACACTCTGAGTAATGATATTTCTCTATTTTCCTCTTGGGTTATTAGTAACTATCGTGTACTGATGGCCGAGTTTTGGATTCTTCCGCCAATGGAAATATTTTCTCTTCATCCAACCCATTCAAAATTTTTAAAACCTCCATCAAGTCACCTTCGCACCTTCTCTTTTCTGAAGAAAAATTTCAAAGCTATACAATCTTTCTCAATAGCTGTAATTTCTCAGTTCTGGTAGCATTCTTGTAAATCTCTTTTGCACTTTCTCCAGTGCTTCTATGTCCTTTTTATGGTATGGAGACCAGAACTGTGCACAGTGCTCTCAGTGCGGCTTAACGAGGATCCTGTACAAGTTTAACATAATTTCACTACATTTAAACTCTATAGCCGTAGAAATAAATCCCTGTGCTTTGTTAGCATTTTTGGACATAACCAGGCTCGGGTTTATTTTACTACAGAGGGAACCAGCCAGCCAGTATAGCCGACCCTGGTCGCTACCTTTGGATCTGCATGCACAGACAGATGAGACCAAGCTCAAGTTCAGCTGTGATGCCAATACTCAAAGCTCAGACAATGAAGAATGGCTACATTTGCACAAATAAGCTCTTTCAACAGAATGCACAGATCAAATGACAGGACTTCATGTACTGTGCTACATGACAGCAGCAATCTCCTTGATTCAAGGCTGAGGTAGCTATCAAACGAGTCACAGAATTATCTGCCCAGATTTCTCGGTCAGCGACAAAATGTCTGTGCTTGCTGCTGGCCTCGAAGAAAGCTGCCGACAAAGATCTAGCCATCTCTGAGGCGTAGATTTCCCCTTTCCCAATGTTAGTTCAAATCTGACGCCAAATCAAGAGGATCTCCAGGTATCCAGCAACAGTGATGTCATCAAGTAGGGTAAGCAGCCAATCACATTGAAGCATTCTCACAGAGAAAAACCAAGTTGTTAGAAGTCCTGATTATCATTTACTTTTAAATATCATTTTACAGACAGTCAATTAAATGATTGGGACATATACATGAGATTGTAGATCCAGTAAAAACACATACAGTAAAAACACATACAGCAAAAACACATAAGAACTTAATTAAAACAAAGGGGCCAGTAACACAGCAATGAACAGTGTGTTGAAGCGGGATGAGTACAAAGGGGCAAAGCACACAGATAGCCGAGGAATTGTAGATATGATTATAGAAAAGGTATTGAGGAGGATCCCAGAAACTAGGAGTCGTCATGGACACCAGATATGATTAAACTCATAACAGACAATGGGAAACTGTGAAGTTTTGAACAGGTTCTCACTGAGCCAAATAAGGAATTATCATTATGTCATTATACCAGACCCCTATGAATAAGTAAGAGGGGCGGGTCTTAGAAACAAGATTTAACCCGACAGAAACTGAGGAAGGTACGAGAACCCCGGGGAAGAACATTTGAGAAGATACCTTGAGACAGGGGCTCAGAGAACAGAAGAGCAGCTGCAAGCCCGAGACTGATCACCTCGTGTCTTGACGGATAGTATACTGTACAAATAGTGAAAGCTTGTACTTGATGAATTAGTGTGTGAATAAAATATTGATATATCTTTCACCAATCGGATTCCGTAGATTCTTTAAGACTAGAGTGTGAGTTAGGCACAACAAGATTAAGGTAGAAGCTGAAATATCAAACTTCAAAAAACATTTGAAAAATGCAGAATAATCTTAATGGAAAAAAAGAGACATTCAATAAATATAAGATTAGTTTTTCATGGCCAAAGAGATTTTGCAGCAGTAATTATGAAGTTATCATGTCATTAAAAACTCAGTTACACCTCATTCAACAAGGAGTAACTTTTTCAAGATTTTTTTTTGACAGTGCACATAATAACAGGTTTTCATCGGTTCTGTGATTTCTAATCGATTGCAGTTTGTGGGGTCTCTGGATTTCCGTGTTTAACTGCGGTTGCGCAGACCTTAGAAGTTGCTGTCCGTTTGAGGGGAGTAATGACAGTGAATCAAAACATCTGCCCGTAACGTTCAGTGACATTACCATCACTGAATCTCCCACCATCAACATGCTGGGGTTACCATTGACAAGAAACTGAACTGCAGCAGCCACATAAATACTGTGGCCAGAACAGCAGGTCAAAGGCTGGGAATTCTGCGGCGAATAACTCACCTCCTGACTCCCCAAAGCCAGTCCACCACCTACAAGGCACAAGTCAGAAGTGTGATGGAATACTCTTCACTTGCCAGGATGAGTGCAGCTCCAACAACACTCAAGAAGCTCGACACCATCCAGGACAAAGCAGCCCGCTTGATTGGCACCCCATCCACCACCTTCAACATTCGCTCCCTCCACCACAGATACACAGTGGCAGCAATGGGTGCCAACTACAAGATGAAGTACAGCAATGCACCAAGGTTCCTTCAACAGCACTTTCCAAACCCACGACCTCTACCACCTAGAAGGACAAGGACAGCAAATGCATGGGAACACCACCACCTGCAAGTTCTCCTCCAAGCCACACACCGTCCTGACTTGGAACTATTGCCATTCCTTCACTGTTGCTGGGTCATAATCCTTGAACTCCATCACTAACAGCACTGTGGGTGTACCTACACCACACGGATTGCAACAATTCAAGGCAGCTCACCACCACCTTCTCAAGGGCAATTAGAGATGGGCAACAAATGCTGGACTTGTCAGCAATACTCATCTCACAAATGAATAAAAAAAGTAGGAAAGTTATCCCCAGCGGCCTAGCCAATATTTATCCTGCAACTAACACTTAAATCAGTTTATCTCATTATTTATTTCAGTGCTGTTTGTGAGAGATTGCTGTGCGCAAATTTGCTGCTGCGTTTCCTACATTACTACATTTCTAGAGTACTTCATTGGCTATGAAGCTCTTTGGGATGTCCTGAGGTCATAAAAGGCGCTACATAAATGCAAGTCTTTTTCACTTTAGAGCACACTATCTTCATCCAACTGCGAACAAACACCAGCACAATGAGAATACAATCCACTGTATGCTGCAGGGAATGTCAAACCTGTGAACCTCAGAGTCCACAGAACCATTTGCCTAACTGCCAGCAGCACTACACTGACCCAGCACTCCCTTCTGCCCACATTCCCAACTCTGTAAACTGTCCAAGCTGCACCATTAATCTGGCTCTGATTACATAGGGACATAGGAACGTACAGAACTGAGAAAGATTCAGAATCAACTACAACAAGCAGGCAAACAAACTGTCTTCTCTCTTGTCCTGAAAACATCAATCCCGGGGCAGAGTTGCCAACGGCACCAGTCGCCTCTCCCGGTACCTCACTCCTAAACCCCTCCGCCTCGCTACCTCCATTGCCTCCAAGGCCCACCAGGCTTTTGGTCACATGTACTAATATCTCCTTTTGCACAACACCCATTTTTGTCTGATTGTGCTCCTGCGAAGAGCCACAAAATGTTTTTCAAACATTGAAGGTGCTATATAAATGCACCTCACTTACTGTAATGGGAATTAATCATGAGTGAACATATGGATAATAGGGATCAAGAGAAATTTTCAGGAATGAGATATGGTTTTCTTGGGTAAGGATACTGAAGGACAGGGAGCAAAGGCAGTTATGGGAGCATGGAACAGATCAACTATGATCTAATAACGGGGATGAATGGCCTTCACCTGTTTCTCATGTCAGCAAGCTATTCCACCATGCTAAGGAGTAGAGAGGAGATTGGAGTTAGATATCCCAATTGAGCTCGACCTCACCTGAACATAGAATGATAGAATACTACAGCACAAAAGGAGGCTATTCCAGTCTATGATGTTCATACACATACAAAGGGGGTGGGTTCACTGGATCAGAAGCAGGGACCCTGTTCTCTCCCTAGGCCAGGAACACCTGAAGGCAAGTATAGCCTGGTTCCCTCTACATGATCCAGAGACTGAAGCTGCCAGCTGTTCAAATAATAATTCAGGGCTGTAGCTGGCAGGTGCTAAAGCTACCCTGGCTCATTTAACACAGTGCTAGCATGCCGGATATCCTGAACAGTAACTCAACTGGGATCTCAGATATGGAGTGTGTGCATGTATGTGTACATACACCAGGATGAGGTGATAGTTACATATGGAAGAGCTCTCCCAGATTGAAGAGGTAGACTATATCCTGAATACAAACAGGGAACCTCCCACTAAAATAAACTGAACCAGCAACCTCTGAAATTTCTTTCAGAAAATATTTTGGGCCCAATATATGAGTAATTTGAGACATAACGAGTGGTGAGTACAGTGTGTTTGGGAGGAACAGGTGAGTTTGGACCTGCGGTTCCCAAAGGTTTCCCCCACTGGAAGTTGATCTCACCTCATGTCTGGCTCTGTTGGAGACTCCCTGATAAAGATTAATTATATTTAAACTCGAATATTTTCAAGGGGCGCTGGAGATTTGTAGAAAACCTGCTACAACCCTTCTCTCTCAGCCCTACAGGATGTGTCAGGAAACAGCAGATAAGTTACATTTAGATATGACAGACGTACTGATTTCACATTAACTGCAGTTAGACCCTGGCTGAATTCACAGTTATGCTGTTACTGTACAAAGACACTCTCAAAGAGCTCTACAGAACAATGGTCTGCTGTCCAAAGCAGCAGTCTCATACAGCACAGGAGTTCATTCGTTCCTCGTGCCTGTGCCGGCTCTTTGAAAGAGCTATCCAATTAATCCCACTCCACTGCTCCTTCCCCACAGCTCTGAAAACTTCTCCTTTTCAAATATTTATCCAATTCCCTTTTGAAAGTGGCAAGTGAATCTGCTTTCAGGCTGCGCACTCCAGATCACAACAACTCGCTGTATAAAATAAATTCTCCTCTCCCATCCGGTTGTTTTGCCAATTACCTTAAATCTGTGACCTCTGGTTACTGACCCTCCTGCCAGTCAAGTTTCTCCTTATTTTCTCTTGAACACCTCTACTAAATCGTCCCATAATCTTCTCTACTGGAAGAACACCAGTTTCTTTAATCTCTCCGTGCAACTTGTACCCCATTTCTTCTGCACCTTTTCTAAGGCCCTGACATTTTTCCTAAAGAGTGGGGTTCAGAATTAGATTTCTCGATCTTTCTCTGCCCCCACAGGCATACACAGACTCACACGATCCCACAAAGGTTTCTCCCTATATACCATATTAGCACTCTCAACCACAAAGGAAACTAGACCCCATGCTCCTGGCACCACTGTTCCAGTGAACACTGCATCCAACCACCACTGTGAGGGAGGAATTCAGCGATGAATAGGAGTTAGGAGAGATCACCGAAAATCCATTTGAGGAAGCAGATCGAGAAGAAGGTGGGCAGAAAGGTAGCAAGATGACAAAAAGAAACAAGGAACATTGTTGTTTCGTGGGATCTTGCTGCGTGTAAATTGGCTGTAGTGTGTTCTGGGATGACCCGAGTTTGTGAAAGGTTCTATATAAATGCAAGTTCCTTCTTTACATGAATTCTATCTTTGGGTAAGCTAAACAGTTAAGTGGATGGAAGCCTAGTGGGTACAATAGCAGACAACTTCAAATCCCACCAGGGCTAAACTGATCTTGAAAGCTGCCAAACTGTCAAATGTCCTTCAGGAACCCTCTCCATTCTGGCCCTGGTTTACTGAACTTGTACAAAGAAGCATTACAACAGGCAGTTCACCATCACCTTCTCAGGGCAACTACTGGATGTGCAATAAATGCCATTCTTGCTAGCAATGTCCCCATAACTAGAATAAATTAAACAAATGTTCAAGACTTGATGAAGAGGGTGAAAGTTAACCAAGAACAAACGCAGATTTATTAAAAAAGGGATGGTTCTTGAAAAGCACATTATCCAGGTACTGAGGGAGCACTGCACTGCCAGGGTGCCATTAAACCATGGCCCTGTCTGCCCTCTCAAGTGGGCATAAAAGATCCCACGGCCACTATTTCAAAGAGCTGGGAAGTTCTCCCTGGCATCCTGGGCCAATATTTATCCCTCAAACAACATGAGAGATTATCTGGTCATGATCACACTGCTGTTTGTGGGAGCTTGCTGTGCACGAACTGATTGCCATTTCACCTATATTACAGTCGTGTCTGCATTTCAAAAAGTACTTCATTAGCTGTAAAGTACTTTGGGACATCCTGAGGTGAGGAACGATGCTATAGAAATGCAAGTCTTTATTTAATGCGATAAATGGACTGCCCAGTATGCTACTGAGCAGGAGAATCCACAGCCCAAACTGAGTGAGCAGCTCTCAAGTTAGGTTACTACAATTGGCATCAGTGCTAAAAATAAAAACAGACACGTTTCCTGCTCCCAACTGAGCCTGCTGGAACGGGCAAACATGAACACTGGGAAAATCTGTGATGTCCTGCTTCTGATGAAACTCAATACACAGGGTTAAGGATTAACAACATTTGGCTCAGATCACAGAAGGCAGCCGGCACCCTTTTAAATCCAGCACGAGTGAGTCAGAGTCTTCAGCAAAGGGCCAAGAACCCACAACCTTCTGACCCAGAGGCAAGAATGCTACCCACTAAAGCCACAGCCAACAACCAAAAGACGTCTTTCTGTTTGTGGGGAGCATGAATGGCATGTGTCCCTCGGAAAGCTTCGAGTTGTGTGGATGGACAGGGTTCAGTTGTTGTCGGCTGCACAAAATAATGGGCAAGGGGGGAGATACTTTTAAATAATCAAGTGGGATCAAAAGGGTTCCGAGAAGGGGAGAATTGGGACTCCCAATAACCACTGCCTGCAGCCATTAAACTTGCAGACACTACCACCGCCCCCCCCCCCCACCCCCATGTCCCCTGCGAGAATCTCCCCAACTCCCAAACCTCATTCCCCTTGGAAACCTCCAACTTAATCCCCAGGTCCGAGCCCCCCTTTCATCCCTTCCACTTAAATCCCAACTCTCAGTCTCTGCAGCTCTCAGCTCCCCCGCGACGCTGCCCCCCAAACGCTGCCCAGCTCCCCCCCAACTCTGCCCAATTCCCCCCCCCACAACTACTCTGCCCAATTCCCCCCCCACAACTACTCTGCCCAATTTCCCCCACCACCATCAACTCTGCCCAATTCCCCCCCCACCATCAACTCTGCCCAATTTTCCCCCCCCCATCAACTCTGCCCAATTTTCCCCCCCCCCATCAACTCTGCCCAATTTCCCCCCCCCCATCAACTCTGCCCAATTTCCCCCCCCACCATCAACTCTGCCCAATTTCCCCCCCCCCATCAACTCTGCCCAATTTCCCCCCCCATCAACTCTGCCCAATTTCCACCCCCCCATCAACTCTGCCCAATTTCCACCCCCCCATCAACTCTGCCCAATTTCCCCTCCCCATCAATTCTGCCCAATTTCCACCCCCCCCCATCAACTCTGCCCAATTTCCCCCCCCATCAACTCTGCCCAATTTCCCCCCCCCCATCAACTCTGCCCAATTTCCCCCCCCACCATCAACTCTGCCCAATTTCCCCCCCCCCATCAACTCTGCCCAATTTCCCCCCCCCATCAACTCTGCCCAATTTCCCCCCCCATCAACTCTGCCCAATTTCCACCCCCTCATCAACTCTGCCCAATTTCCCCCCCCCCCATCAACTCTGCCCAATTTCCCCCCCCATCAACTCTGCCCAATTTCCCCCCCCATCAACTCTGCCCAATTTCCCCCCCCATCAACTCTGCCCAATTTCCACCCCCTCATCAACTCTGCCCAATTTCCCCCCCCATCAACTCTGCCCAATTTCCCCCCCCCATCAACTCTGCCCAATTTCCCCCCCCCATCAACTCTGCCCAATTTCCCCCCCCATCAACTCTGCCCAATTTCCCCCCCCCATCAACTCTGCCCAATTTCCACCCCCCCCCCATCAACTCTGCCCAATTTCCACCCCCCCCCATCAACTCTGCCCAATTCCCCCCCCCCCCCATCAACTCTGCCCAATTTCCCCCCCCATCAACTCTGCCCAATTTCCCCCCCCCCATCAACTCTGCCCAATTTCCCCCCCCACCATCAACTCTGCCCAATTTCCCCCCCCACCATCAACTCTGCCCAATTTCCCCCCCCCCATCAACTCTGCCCAATTTCCCCCCCCATCAACTCTGCCCAATTTCCCCCCCCATCAACTCTGCCCAATTTCCACCCCCTCATCAACTCTGCCCAATTTCCCCCCCCCCCATCAACTCTGCCCAATTTCCCCCCCCATCAACTCTGCCCAATTTCCCCCCCCATCAACTCTGCCCAATTTCCCCCCCCATCAACTCTGCCCAATTTCCACCCCCTCATCAACTCTGCCCAATTTCCCCCCCCCATCAACTCTGCCCAATTTCCCCCCCCCATCAACTCTGCCCAATTTCCCCCCCCCATCAACTCTGCCCAATTCCCCCCCCATCAACTCTGCCCCATTCCCCCCCAACTCTGCCCCAAAGCCCCTCTCTGTTTCTCCCGCCCGCCTCCCCCCGGGCGACGGCCTCACCTGGCGGCTGGCCTTTCTCTGTGTCTCCACTGCCCGCTTTCTCCCGGTCTCTAGCGGCCTCCCAGCGCCATCTTCCCCGCTTCGCCGATCGGCGACGTGTACATCCTGACGTCACGCGCCACCGCGCGTGACGTCATCGCCCCGCCGGTAGAATTTTTAAAAAGAAACAAATTCCTTTTTCCGCTGCACATGTTTAAATGTCGGTTTTTAATTTCTTTTAATGATATTAGTTCATCATTTAAAAATCTAGTTTATATTTTGAAACTGAAGGAAGGAGGTTGAAAACTTCGGGTTTTTGACGGAAATTGCCGAGCTGAAGTTCGGCCCCTTAAAGGGACCAAGTTCCAG
Organism: Heterodontus francisci; assembly: GCF_036365525.1. Classification (NCBI taxonomy): domain Eukaryota; kingdom Metazoa; phylum Chordata; class Chondrichthyes; order Heterodontiformes; family Heterodontidae; genus Heterodontus; species Heterodontus francisci. The sequence goes on along the minus strand of NC_090402.1, from coordinate 5,336,239 downwards.
AACCTCCAGCAGGAGACCATTCAGCCCATCGTGCCCCTGCTGGCTCTTTGGAAGAGTTATGCAATTAGATTCTTGGTCTTTCCCCAATACCCTGCAGTTTTCTCCCCTTCAAATATTTATCCAATTTGTCTATTGAAAGTTACTATTGAATCTGCTTCCACTGCCCTTTTACGCAGCGCATTCCAGATCACAACATAATAGGGTCATAGAGAGATACAGCACCGAAACAGGCCCTTCAGCCCACCGAGTCTGCGCCGGCCATCAACCACCCATTTATCCTACATTAATAGGAGCAGGAGTCAGCCATTCAGTCCTTTGAGCCTGCTCCACCATTCAATAGGATCATTGCTTATCTGATTGTGGCCTCAACGCCACTTTCCTGTTGCCCCCCCCCACCCACCCCCCCATAACCCTTTACTCCCTTGTAGATCAAAAATATGTCTAACTCAGCCTTGAATATAATCAATGGCCCAGCCTCCACTGCTCTCCGGGGAAGAGAATTCCAAAGATTATGCCCCTCTGAAAGAAGAGATTCCTCATCATCTCTATCTTAGATGGGAGACACACAAACAGACAAACATACATACGAACATACAAATCAGGAGCAGAAGTAGGCCATTCGGCCCCTCCTGCCTGCTCCGCCAATCAATAAGATCATGGCTGATCTGTTTGTGTCTCGAATTCCACACTCCCATCTACCCCCAATAACCTTTGATTCCCTTGCCTAACAAGAATCTATCTACCTCTGCCTTAAAATTATTCAATGACCCCGCCTCCACCACCTTCTGAGGCAAAGAGTTCCAAAATCGCCAAACCCTCTGAGAGAAAACATTTCTCCTCGTCTCTGTCCTAAAAGGGTGTCCCCTAATTTTAAATCAGTGCCCCCCCCCAGTTCTGGACTCACCCACAAGAGAAAATATCCTTTCCACATTCACCTTGTCAAGACTGTTGAGGATCTTATAAACTTCAATCAAGTCTCCCCTCATTCTTCTAAACTCCAGTGAAAACAAGCCCAGTCTGTGCAACCTTTCCTCATAAGACAACCCGCTCATTCCACGTATCAATCTAGCAAACCTCCTCTGAACCGCCTCCATCGCATTTACATCTTTCCTTAAATAAGGAGACCAAAACTGCACACAGTATTCGAGATGTGGTCTCACCAATGCCCTGTATAACTGAAGCATAACATCCTTACTTTTATTTTCAATTCCTCTTGTAATAAAGGATAGCATTCCATTAGCCTTCTTTATTACTTGCTGTACCTGCATACTAACCTTTTGTGACTCATGCACTAGAACACCTTGATCCTTCCGCACCTCGGAATTCTGCAGTTGTTCTCCGTTTAAGTAATACTCTGCTTTTTTATTCTTCCTGCCAAAGTTAACAACTTCACATTTTCCCACATTATACGCCATCTGCCAGATTTTTGCCCACTCACTCAACCTATCTATATCAGTCTGCAAACTCCTAATGTCCTCTTCACAACATACTTTCCTAACTATCTTTGTGTCATCTGCAAATTTAGATACCATGCCATTGCTCTCTTCATCTACGTCAATGATATAAATTATAAAAAGTTGAGGCCCCAGCACAGACCCCTGCGGGATTCCACTCGTCACATCCTGCCAATCAGAAAAGGACCCATTTATGCATACTCTCTGTTTTCTGCCAGCCAGCCAATCTTCTATCCATGCTGATATGTTACCCCCTATACCATGAGCTCCTACTTTGCACAATAACCTTTTATGTGGCACCTTGTCAAATGCCTTCTGGAAATCCAAGTACAGTACATCAACGGACTCCCCTTTATCCACGGCACATGTTACTCCTTCAAAGAAGTCCAATAAATTGGTTAAATATGATCTCCCTTTCACAAAGCCATGCTGACTATTCCCGATTACCTTGAGTTTTTCTAAGTGCCCAGCTATAGCCTCTTTAATGATCGATTCTAACACCTTCCCCATGACAGACGTGAAGCTAACTAGTCTATATTTACCTGTTTTCTGCCTCCCGCCTTCTTGAATAGAGGGGTTATATTTGCTACTTTCCAGTCTGATGGAACCTTTCCAGAATCTAGTGAATTTTGAAAAATTAACACCAACGCATCTACAACCTCATTAGCCACCTCTTTTAAGGATGAAGCCCATCAGGACCCGGGGACTTGTCAGCCTGCAGCTCCATCAGTTTGCTCAGTACCGCTTCCCTGGTGATTGTAATTTCACCAAGTTTCTCTCTTCCTTCCACCTCCTGATTTACAGCTATTACTGGAATGTTTTTTGTATCCTCTATAGCGAAGATAGAAGCAAAATATTTGTTCATTTCATCTGCCATTTCCTTATTATCTACCATTAATTCCCCATTCTCACTCTCTAGAGGACCAACACTCACTTTACTTACTCTTCTCCTTTTTAATTTTTTTTTTATTTCCAAAATATACTTTATTCATAAAAATCTGCAAAAATTACATTGCCAAACAGTTTCAAACAGCACCAAAAAATACAAACATTGCAAGGGAGATCAGTTTCCTTCTATACTATCATGAGTTTCTTCACAACCCTTCCATTTCACTATTGTCATGCCAATTACAGTTTTACATTTACAGCAAAAGAAAATATCAATGATACAGTTCGAGGGGTTTCCCATGGATCCAGCCCCTCAGTTCAGCTTGGTGGGGGGACCTTACACTGTGGTCTTTCCCCATTGAGCCTTTGCTGCGGCTGCCCCAAGCTTTAGTGCGTCCCTCAGCACGTAGTCCTGGACCTTGGAATGTGCCAGTCTGCAACATTCGGTGGTGGACAACTCTTTGCGCTGGAAGACCAGCAAGTTTCAGGCAGACCAAAGAGCATCTTTCACCGGATTGACGGTCCTCCAGCAGCAGATGATGTTTATCTTGGTGTGCGTCCCTGGGAACAGCCCGTAGAGCACAGACTGCTGTGTTACAGAGCTGCTTGGGATGAACCTCAACAAAAACCATTGCTTCTCTTTCCACACCTGCTTTGCGAAGACACATTCCAGGAGGAGGTGGGCAACCGTCTCTTCCCCACCACAGCCACTGACCGAGGGGGCGAGACTTCGGGTGTGCATGAAGGATCTGACGGGGAGGGCCCTTCTCACCACCAGCCAAGCTACGTCTTGGTGCTTGTTTGAAAGTTCTGGTGATGAGGCATTCCGCCAAATGACTTTGACGGTCTGCTCGGGGAACCATCCGACATGATCCACCGTTTCCTTTTCCCGTAGGGCCTTGAGGACATTCCGTGCAGACCACTGCCTGATGGACCGGTGGTCAAAGGTGTTTTCCCGCAGAAACTGCTCCACGAAGGATAGGTGGTACGGCACGGCCCAACTGCATGGAGCGTTCCGCGGCAATGTGGCCAAGCCCATCCTTCGCAACACCAGAGACAGATAGAACCTCAGCACGTAGTGACACGGAGTTTGTGCCTTTTTAAAAAAAATTTTTATTTCCAAAATATACTTTATTCATAAAAATCTGCAAAAATTACATTGCCAAACAGTTTCAAACAGCACCAAAAAATACAAATATTGCAAGGGAGATCAGTTTCCTTCTATACTATCATGAGTTTCTTCCCAACCCTTCCATTTCACTATTGTCATGCCAATTACAGTTTTACATTTACAGCAAATGAAAATATCAACGATACAGTTCGAGGGGTTTCCCATGGATCCAGCCCCTCAGTCCAGCTTGGTGGGGGGACCTTACACTGTGGTCTTTCCCCATTGAGCCTTTGCAGCGGCTGCCCCAAGCTCGAGTGCGTCCCTCAACACGTAGTCCTGGACCTTGGAATGTGCCAGTCTGCAACATTCGGTGGTGGACAACTCTTTGCGCTGGAAGACCAGCAAGTTTCGGGCAGACCAAAGGGCGTCTTTCACCGAATTGATAGTCCTCCAGCACTGATCCCTGTGGCACTCCACTAGTTACAGTTTACCAACCTGAAAATGCCCCATTTAACCCAACTCTCTGTTTCCTGCTAGTTAGCCAATCCTCTATCCATGCCAACATATCACCCATAACACCATGAGTTCTTATCTTGTGCAGTAATCTTTTATATGGCATCTTATCGAATGACATTTGGAAATCCAAATACACTACATCCACTGGTTCCCCTTTATCTGCATTGCTTGTTACATCCTCAAAGAACTCTAATAAATCTGTCAAACACGATTTCCTTTTCACATCATGTTGACTCTGCCTGATTGTATTGTGATTTTCTAAATATCCTGTTACTACTTCCTTCATAATGGATTCCAGGATTTTCCCAATGAAAGACGTTAGGCTAACTGGCCTATAGATTCCTGCTTTCTGTCTCCCTCATTTCTTGAACCGAGGTGTTAAATTTTCTGTTTTCCAATCCGCTGGGACCTTTCCAGAATCTAGGAAATTTTGGAAGATTACAAAAATGCATCCACTCTCTCTGCAGTCACTTCTTTTAAAGCCCTAGGATGCAGGCCATCAGGTCCAGCGGATTTGTCAGCCTTTAGACCCAAAAGTCATTCGATAAGGTGCCACATAAAAGGTTACTACACAAGATTAGAACTCATGGTGTTGTGGGTGATATATTGGCATGGATAGAGGGTTGGTTAACTAACAGGAAACAGAGAGTAGAGTTAAATGGGGCACTTTCAGGTTGGCAAACTGGAACTAGTGGAGTTTTCCTAGTACTAGTTGTCCTTGTACTTTTTCTCTAGTGATAGTGACTGTTTTAATTCCTCCATCCCTTTTGCCTCCATATTTTTTACTTTTCTTGAGATGCTTTTTGTGCCTTCTACTGTGAAGACAGTACAAAATACTTGCTTAAAGTCTTTGCCATTTCCTTGTTTCCCATTATTAATTCCCCAGTCTCATCCTCTAAGGGACTAATACTCACTTTCTTTTCCTTTTTATATATTTGTAGAAGTTTTTACTGTCTCTTTTTATAGCTCTTGCTAGTTTACCCTCAGACTCCAATTTCTCCCTCTTTATTATTTTCATAGAATCATAGAAAGTTTAAGGCACAGAAAGAGGCCACTTGGCCCAACGTGTCTGTGCTGGCTGAAAAACGATCCACCAATTCTAATCCCACCTTCCAGCATTATGTCCATATCCCCGCAGATTACGGCACTTGAGGTGCATATCCAGACTCCTTTTAAATGAGTTGAGGGTGTCTGCCTCAACTACCCTTTCAGGCAGTGAGTTCCAGACTGTGGTGAAAAAGTTTTTCCTTATCTCCCCTCTAATTTTTCTACCAATCATTTTCAATCTATGCCCCCTCATCACTGACCTCTCTGCTAAGGTGAACAGACCTTTCACCTCCACTCTATTCAGGCCCCTCAAAAAATGTTGTACATTTCAATCAGATCACCCCTCAGCCTTCTCTGTTCCAAGGAGAACAACCCCAGTCTATCCAATCTTTCCTCAGAGCTGCATTTTTCCAGTCCTGGCAACATCCTCATAAATCTCCTCTGGACCCTCTCTAGTGCAATTACATCCTTTCTGTAATGAGGTGACCAGAACTGCACACAGTACTCAAGTTGTGTCCGAGCCAATGAGTGTTACAGTTCCAGCATAACCTCCCTGCTCTTATATTCTATTCCTCAGCTAATAAAGGAAAGGATTCCATTTGCCTTCTTAACCACCTTATCGACCTGTCCTGCTACCTTCAGGGATCTGTGGACATTCACTCCAAGGTCCCTCACTTCCTCTACACCTCAGTATTTTCCCATTAATCATGTATTCCTTTTCCTTGTTTGACCTCTACAAATGCATCACCTCACACTTCTCTGGGTTAAATTCCATTTGCCACTTTTCTGCCCATCTGACCTGACCATCAATATCTTCCTGCAGCCTACAGCTATCCTCCTCGCTATCTACCACACGGCCAATCTTTGTGTCGTATGCAAACTTCTTGATCATGCCTCCTACATTTACGTCCAAATCATTAATATACACCACAAAAAGCAGGGGACCCAGTACTGAGCCCTGCGGAACGCCACTGGAAACAGCCCTCCAGTCACTAAAACAGCCGTCAACAATTACCCTTTGTTTTCTGCCACTGAGCCAATTTTGTATCCAAATTGCTGCATTTCCCTGGATCCCATGGGATTTTATTCTTTTAACCAGTCTGCCATGTGGAACCTTGTCAAAAGCATTGCTATAATCCAAGTAGACCACATCAACTGCATTACCCTCATCTATCTTCCTTTTTACCTCTTCAACAAATTCGATCAAGTTGGTCAAACAAGATCTTCCCTTAACAAATCCACGCTGACGATCCCTGATTAACCTGCACCTTTCTAAGTGACAGTTTATCCTGTCTCTCAGAATAGATTCCAATAATTTGTCCACTACTGAGGTTAGACTGACTGGCCTGTAATTATTCGGTCTATCCTTCGCTCCCTTTTTAAACAGAGGTACAACATTAGCAATTCTCCAATCCTCTGACACCACACCTGGATCCAGTGAGGACTGGAAAATGATGGTCAGACCTTCTGCTATTTCCTCTCTTGCTTCTTTTAACAGCCTAGGGTACATTTCATCTGGCCCTGGTGATTTATCAACTTTCAAGGATGCTAATCCCATTATGTTTATCATGCCTCCTACATTTACGTCCAAATCCTCTCACCCTATGTTTATCACATCCAATATTTCACACTCTTAACTAAAATATCTGCATTGTTCTCCTCTTTTGTGAAGACAGACGCAAAGTATTCATTAAGAACAATACCAACATCTTCCGCTCCTACACATAGGTTACCTTTTTGGTCTTTTATGGGCCCTACTCTCTGCTTAGTTATCCTCGTACTCTTAATGTATTGATAAAACATCTTTGGGTTCACCTTGATTTTTCTTGCCAATATTCTTTCATACCCTCTCTTTGCTTTCCTAATTTCCTTTTGGATTTCACCCATCCACTTTCTATACTCCTCTCGGCTTTCTGTAGTATTGAGTTCTCGGTGTCAACATAAGCTTTCCTTTTCTGCCTTATCTTACCCTGTAGGCTCCTTGACATCCATGGGGCTCTAGATTTGGCCGTGATTTGACTCTGAACCCCTTGAATCTCCCCTTTGCCTCCCACTGTTCTGACACTGATTTACCTTCAAGTAACTGTTTCCAGTCCACTTTCGCTAAATCAGTCCTCAGTTTAGTAAAATTGGCCTTGCCCCAATTGAGAACTCTAAATCCTGTTCTCTCTCTGTCCTTTTCCATAATTATGTTAAAATTGACTGAATTATGATCACTATCACCAAAATGCTCTCCCACTGCCACTCCTTCCACCTGCCCATCTTCATTTCCTAAAACTAAGTCTAAAACTGCACCCTCTCTTGTTGGACTTGCTACATACTGGGCAAAAAAGTTCTCCTGAATGCACCTCAAGAATTCTGCTCCCTCAATTCCTTTCACACTAAAACTATCCCAGTTAATATTGGGGTAGTTAAAATCCCCTACTATTACTGCCCTGTTGTTCTTGCACTTCTTAGAGATTTGCTTACATATCTGCTCTTCTATCTCCCTCTGACTGTTTGGGGGTCTATAATACACTCCCAGCAGTGTGACTGCTCTTTTTTTCTCCTTAGCTCAATCCATATGGCCTCATTTGATGAACCTTCCAACATATCATCCCTCCTCACAGCTGTAATGGTTTCTTTGACCAAAATTGCCACTCCCCCTCCTTTCTTATCACTCTCCCTATCGTGTCTGAAAACCCTGTAACCAGGAACGGTGAGCTGCCATTCCTGTCCTTCCTTAAGCCATGATTCTGTATTAGCTATGATATCATACTGCCACATGTCGATCTGTGCCCTCAGCTCATCTGCTTTATTTGCTATACTCCTTGCATTGAAATAGATACCCTTGAGCACTGCCAAACTCTTTTTTTTATTTTCTAACCCTCATTTCCTCTGTTTTCCAGACTCATCCATTAATTTTCTGCCTTCCATTTCTTAACCATCCTTTGCTGGTTTCTAAAATATTCCCAATCTTCTGGCCTACCATTAATCTTCACAGCATTGTACACCTTTTCTTTCAATTTGATACCATCCTTAATTTACTTAGTTAGCTACGGATGGTGCATCCTTCTCATAGAGTGTTTCTTTATCAATGAAATATTATCTTTGTTCAGAGTTATGAAATATCTCCTTAAATGTCGGCCACTGCTTCTCAACAGTCTTATCTGTTAGCCTATTTTACCAGTCCACATTAGCCAACTCTGTTTTCATACCCTTGTAACAGCCTTTATTTAAGCTTAAGGCACCAGTTTCAGACCCAAATTTCTCACTCTCAAATTGAATGTGAAATTCTACCATGTTATGATCACTCTTGCCTAGAAGATCCTTTACGTTGAGGTCATTACTTAATTCTGTCTCATTACACATTACCAGGTCTAAAACAGCCTACTCCTGGGTTGGTTCCAAAACATATTGTTTGACGAAACTGTCCCTGATAAACTCTATGAACTTATCCTCCAGGCTACCTTTGCTAATTTGATTAGTTCAATCTATATAAAGATTAAAATCGCTCATGGTTATTGCAGTACCCTTCTTACAAGCTCCCATTATTTCTTGATGTACACTCTGTCCTACAGTGTAGCTGCTGTTAAGGTGACTATAAACTACTCCCACCAGTGACTTCTTTCCTTTGCTATTTCTTGTCTTCACCCAAACTGATTCTACATCTTGATCTTCCGAGCCAAGATCATTTCTCACTACTGTACTGATCTCATCCTTTATTATCAGTGCTACCCCAGCGCCTTTTCCTTTCTTCCTGTCCTTCCAAAATGTCAAATACTCTTGAATATTTAGTTCCCAGCCTTGGTCACCTTGTAACCATGTCTCTGTAATGGCTATCATATCATTTATTTCGATTTGTACCATCAGTTCATCAATCTTGCTCTGTATGCAATCTGCATTCAGATAAAGAGCCTATAATTCTCTCTTCTTTTCCATTTTTCCCTACTCTGACCTTATTTGCTGGTGCACTGTTATGTTTGTCTGCTCTCTCCCTTCCCGTCACACTCTGGTTATCATTACCCTGCACTATGAGCTTGTCCTTTCTCATTAACTTTCTAAATTTCCCCTCAACTGAACCCTCTCTGCGATTATTTAGTTTAAAGCCCTCTCTACAGCCCTGGTTATACGATTCATCGGGACATTTAAAAGGGAATTGGATAAATATTTGAAAAGGAGGAATATAAAAGGAACAAATCGGTTCTGACTGAGCGTTGAAGTTGTCAATTTCTCACAGAAGTAGAGTCCAAATTCAAGGAGCAAAGTACCGCAGATGCTGGAAATCTGAAACAAAAACAGAAAATGCTGGAAATACTCAGCAGGTCTGGCAGCATCTGTGGAGAGAGAAACAGTTAATGTTTCAGGTCTGTGACCCTTCATCAGAACTATCTAAAGTTAGAGATGTAACAGCTTTTGAGCAAATGGAAGGTGGGAGGGAAATGAAGAACATACGAATTAGGAGCAGGAGTAGGTCACTCGGCCCCTCGAGCCTGCTCTATCAACAAAAGGGCAGGTCTGTGATAGGGTGGAGGGCAGGAGAAATTAAATGACAAAAGCTTTCATGTTGCAAGGCCAGCGAATGTCAAGGGGAGATGGTTAGATACTTTCTTGTTGGAGAAAATGGTCTCCATTCTCCATTCTCCAAATGACATTCAATGGCATTACCATCGCTGAATCCCCCACTATCAACATCCTGGGGGTTACCATTGACCAGAAACTGAACTGGAGTAGCCATATAAATACCGTGGCTACAAGAGCAGGTCAGAGGCTAGGAATTCTGAGGCGAGTAACTCACCTCCTGACTCCCCAAAGCCTGTCCAACATCTACAAGGCACAAGTCAGGAGTGTGATGGAATACTCACCACTTGCCTGGATGGGTGCAGCTCCAACAACACTCAAGAAGCTCGACATCATCCAGGACAAAGCAGCCCGCTTGATTGGCACCCCATCTACAAACATTCACTCCCTCCACCACAGATGCACAGTGGCAGCAGTGTGTACCATCTACAAGATGCACTGCAGCAACGCACCAAGGCTCCTTTGACAGCACCTTCCAAACCCACGACCTCTACCAACTAGAAGGACAAGGACAGCAGATGCATGGGAACACCATCACCTGCAAGTTCCCCTCCAAGTCACACACCATCCTGACTTGGAACTATATCGCCGTTCCTTCACTGTCGCTGGGTCAAAATCCTGGAACTCCCTTCCTAACAGCACTGTGGGTGTACCTACCCCAAATGGACTGCAGCGGTTCAAGAAGGCAGCTCACCACCACCTTCTCAAGGGCAATTAGGGATGGGCGATAAATGCTGGCCCGGCCAGCGACACCCACATCCCATGAATGAATAAAAGAAAACATAGAGACATAGGCAGAGATAGAGACACAAGAGAGAGAGAGAGAGAAAAACAGAGAAAGGGAGAGAAAAAGACAGAGACAGAGAGAAAGACAGAGAAGGAGAAAAAGATAGAGACAGAAAGAGAGACAGAGACACACACACATACAGAGATATGCAGAGATAGAGACAGAGCAGCAGAGAGAGACAGAGATAGAGACCGAGACAGGGATGGTATTTGAGAAGATGGGAGGTTCTGTTGCAGCCCTAACCATGACCAGCTGAGGGCAGCAGAGATAAGGCCTCCACGTCCCAGTGCACAGCTGCCACTCACTCTCCCACCCGGGGAAGCTGAACTTCAAACCCCAGACCCATTGCCCCAATGGAAGACCCCTTGGCCATCATACGACTGCTTGTCACCATGCCCGCCGTATTGCTTGCCTTAATTCCATCCTCCCACTCCGCCAACTCTGAACCCCAGCCACGGACTACTGGCTTCCGCTGCATTCCTTCACTGTGCCTCTCACCGAGTTGCACATCACACTCACCACTTCACATCCCATAATATTCCCCATTCCAATTTCCCCCCCAACCGCATTTCACCCATCACCACATTCCACACTGAGCACCAACTCCAACACACCAACATTGCCGCCGAAACCCAAAAAATCCTCTTTTCCACACAGTGAACTCAAAATTCTCTGCTCAGCAGCCAATGAATACAGACTGTGCCTGTGGGACCCCCAGTGAGAGTCAGTGCCTGTGGGACCCCTACCCCAGTGAGAGTCAGTGTGTGTGGGACCCGTACCCCAGTGAGAGTCAGTGTGTGTGGGACCCCTACCCCAGTGAGAGTCAGTGTGTGTGGGACCCGTACCCCAGTGAGAGTCAGTGTGTGTGGGACCCCTACCCCAGTGAGAGTCAGTGTGTGTGGAACCCGTACCCCAGTGAGAGTCAGTGTGTGTGGGAGCCGTACTCCAGTGAGAGTCAGTGTGTGTGGGACCCCTACCCCAGTGAGAGTCAGTGTGTGTGGGAGCCGTACTCCAGTGAGAGTCAGTGTGTGTGGGACCCCTCCCCCAGTGAGAGTCAGTGCCTGTGGGACCCCTACCCCAGTGAGAGTCAGTGTGTGTGGAACCCGTACCCCAGTGAGAGTCAGTGTGTGTGGGACCCGTACCCCAGTGAGAGTCATTGCCTGTGGCACACCTACCCCAGTGAGTCAGTGTGTGTGGGACCCGTACCCCAGTGAGAGTCAGTGTGTGTGGGACCCCTACCCCAGTGAGAGTCAGTGTGTGTGGAACCTGTACCCCAGTGAGAGTCAGTGTGTGTGGGACCCCTACCCCAGTGAGAGTCAGTGTGTGTGGAACCCGTACCCCAGTGAGAGTCAGTGTGTGTGGAACCCGTTCCCCAGTGAGAGTCAGTGTGTGTGGGAGCCGTACTCCAGTGAGAGTCAGTGTGTGTTGGACCCCTACCCCAGTGAGAGTCAGTGTGTGTGGAACCCGTACCCCAGTGAGAGTCAGTGTGTGTGGGACCCGTACCCCAGTGAGAGTCAGTGTGTGTGGGACCCATGCCCCAGTGAGAGTCAGTGTGTGTGGAACCCGTACCCCAGTGAGAGTCAGTGTGTGTGGAACCCGTACCCCAGTGAGAGTCAGTGTGTGTGGGACCCGTACCCCAGTGAGAGTCAGTGTGTGTGGGACCCATGCCCTAGTGAGAGTCAGTGTGTGTGGAACCCGTACCCCAGTGAGAGTCAGTGCCTGTGGGACCCCTACCCCAGTGAGAGTCAGTGTGTGTGGAACCCGTCCCCCAGTGAGAGTCAGTGTGTGTGGGACCCGTACCCCAGTGAGAGTCAGTGTGTGTGGGACCCGTACCCCAGTGGGAGTCAGTGTGTGTGGGACCCGTACCCCAGTGAGAGTCAGTGTGTGTGGGACCCATGCCCTAGTGAGAGTCAGTGTGTGTGGAACCCGTACCCCAGTGAGAGTCAGTGTGTGTGGGACCCGTACCCCAGTGAGAGTCAGTGTGTGTGGGACCCATGCCCTAGTGAGAGTCAGTGTGTGTGGAACCCGTACCCCAGTGAGAGTCAGTGTGTGTGGGACCCGTACCCCAGTGAGAGTCAGTGTGTGTGGGACCCATGCCCTAGTGAGAGTCAGTGTGTGTGGGACCCATGCCCTAGTGAGAGTCAGTGTGTGTGGAACCCGTACCCCAGTGAGAGTCAGTGTGTGTGGGAGCCGTACTCCAGTGAGAGTCAGTGTGTGTGGGACCCGTACCCCAGTGAGAGTCAGTGCCTGTGGGACCCCTACCCCAGTGAGAGTCAGTGTGTGTGGAACCCGTACCCCAGTGAGAGTCAGTGTGTGTGGGACCCGTACCCCAGTGAGAGTCAGTGTGTGTGGGACCCATGCCCTAGTGAGAGTCAGTGTGTGTGGAACCCGTACCCCAGTGAGAGTCAGTGTGTGTGGGACCCGTACCCCAGTGAGAGTCAGTGTGTGTGGGACCCATGCCCTAGTGAGAGTCAGTGTGTGTGGAACCCGTACCCCAGTGAGAGTCAGTGTGTGTGGGACCCGTACCCCAGTGAGAGTCAGTGTGTGTGGGACCCATGCCCTAGTGAGAGTCAGTGTGTGTGGGACCCCTACCCCAGTGAGAGTCAGTGTGTGTGGAACCTGTACCCCAGTGAGAGTCAGTGTGTGTGGGACCCCTACCCCAGTGAGAGTCAGTGTGTGTGGAACCCGTACCCCAGTGAGAGTCAGTGTGTGTGGAACCCGTTCCCCAGTGAGAGTCAGTGTGTGTGGGACCCCTACCCCAGTGAGAGTCAGTGTGTGTGGGACCCGTACCCCAGTGAGAGTCAGTGTGTGTGGGACCCCTACCCCAGTGAGAGTCAGTGTGTGTGGAACCCGTTCCCCAGTGAGAGTCGGTGTGTGTGGGACCCGTACCCCTGTGAGAGTCAGTGTGTGTGGGACCCCTACCCCAGTGAGAGTCAGTGTGTGTGGGACCCCTACCCCAGTGAGAGTCAGTGTGTGTGGGACCCGTACCCCAGTGAGAGTCAGTGTGTGTGGGACCCCTACCCCAGTGAGAGTCAGTGTGTGTGGAACCCGTTCCCCAGTGAGAGTCGGTGTGTGTGGGACCCGTACCCCAGTGAGAGTCAGAGTGAGTGGGACCCGTACCCCAGTGAGAGTCAGTGTGTGTGGGAGCCGTACCCCAGTGAGAGTCAGTGTGTGTGGGACCCCTACCCCAGTGAGAGTCAGTGTGTGTGGGACCCCTACCCCAGGGAGAGTCAGTGTGTGTGGAACCCGTACCCCAGTGAGAGTCAGTGTGTGTGGGACCCGTACTCCAGTGAGAGTCAGTGTGTGTGGGACCCCTACCCCAGGGAGAGTCAGTGTGTGTGGAACCCGTACCCCAGTGAGAGTCAGTGTGTGTGTGGGACCCGTACCCCAGTGAGAGTCAGTGTGTGTGTGGGACCCGTACCCCAGTGAGAGTCAGTGTGTGTGGGACCCGTACCCCAGTGAGAGTCAGTGTGTGTGGGACCCGTACCCCAGTGAGAGTCAGTGTGTGTGGGACCCCTACCCCAGTGAGAGTCAGTGTGTGTGGGACCCCTACCCCAGTGAGAGTCAGTGTGTGTGGGACCCCTACCCCAGTGAGAGCCAGTGTGTGTGGGACCCCTACCCCAGTGAGAGTCAGTGTGTCTGGAACCCGTACCCCAATGAGAGTCAGTATGTGTGGAACCCGTACCCCAGTGAGAGTCAGTGTGTGTGGGACCCGTACCCCAGTGAGAGTCAGTGTGCATGGAACCCGTACCCCAGTGAGAGTCAGTGTGTGTGGAACCTGTACCCCTGTGAGACTCAGTCAGTGTGGAACCCGTACCCCAGTGACAGTCAGTGTGTGTGGGACCCGGACCCCAGTGAGAGTCAGTGTGTGTGGGACCCGTACCCCAGTGAGAGTCAGTGTGTGTGGGAGCCGTACCCCAGTGAGAGTCAGTGTGTGTGGGACCCGTACCCCAGTGAGAGTCAGTGTGTGTGTGACCCGTACCCCAGTGAGAGTCAGTGTGCGTGGAACCCATACCCCAGTGAAAGTCAGTGTGTGTGGGACCCGTACCCCAGTGAGAGTCAGTGTGCGTGGAACCCGTACCCCAGTGAGAGTCAGTGTGTGTGGGACCCGTACCCCAGTGAGAGTCAGTGTGTGTGGGACCCCTACCCCAGGGAGAGTCAGTGTGTGTGGAACCCGTACCCCAGTGAGAGTCAGCGTGTGTGGGACCCGTACCCCAGCGACAGTCAGTGAGTGTGGGACCCGTACCCCAGTGAGAGTAAGTGTGTGTGGGACCCGTATCCCAGTGAGAGTCAGTGTGTGTGGGACCCGTACCCCAGTGAGAGTCAGTGTGTGTGGAACCCGTACCCCAGTGAGAGACAGTGTGTGTGTGACCCGTACCCCAGTGAGAGTCAGTGTGTGTGGAACCCGTACCCCAGTGAGAGTCAGTGTGTGTGGGACCCGTACCCCAGGTAGAGTCAGTGTGTGTGGAACCCGTACCCCAGTGAGAGTCAGCGTGTGTGGAACCCGTACCCCAGTGAGAGACAGTGTGTGTGGAACCCGTACCCCAGTGAGAGACAGTGTGTGTGTGACCCGTACCCCAGTGAGAGACAGTGTGTGTGTGACCCGTACCCCAGTGAGAGTCAGTGTGTGTGGGACCCGTACCCCAGTGAGAGACAGTGTGTGTGTGACCCGTACCCCAGTGAGAGTCAGTGTGTGTGGAACCCGTACCCCAGTGAGAGTCAGTGTGTGTGGGACCCCTACCCCAGTGAGAGTCAGTGTGTGTGGGACCCGTACCCCAGTGAGAGTCAGTGTGCGTGGAACCCGTACCCCAGTGAGAGTCAGTGTGTGTGGGACCCCTACCCCAGTGAGAGTCAGTGTGTGTGGGACCCCTACCCCAGTGAGAGCCAGTGTGTGTGGGACCCCTACCCCAGTGAGAGTCAGTGTGTGTGGGACCCGTACCCCAGTGAGAGTCAGTGTGTGTGTGACCCCGTACCCTAGTGAGAGCCAGTGTGTGTGGGACCCCTACCCCAGTGAGAGTCAGTGTGTGTGGGACCCGTACCCCAGTGAGAGTCATTGTGCGTGGAACCCGTACCCTAGTGAGAGTTAGTGTGTGTGGGACCCATACCCCAGTGAGAGTCAGTGTGTGTGGAACCTGTACCCCTGTGAGACTCAGTCAGTGTGGAACCCGTACCCCAGTGAGAGTCAGTGTGTGTGGGACCCGTACCCCAGTGAGAGTCAGTGTGTGTGTGACCCGTACCCCAGTGAGAGTCAGTGTGTGTGGGACCCCTACCCCAGTGAGAGTCAGTGTGTGTGGGACCCGTACCCCAGTGAGAGTCAGTGCGTGGAACCCGTACCCCAGTGAGAGTCAGTGTGTGTGGGACCCCTACCCCAGTGAGAGCCAGTGTGTGTGGGACCCCTACCCCAGTCAGAGTCAGTGTGTGTGGGACCCCTACCCCAGTGAGAGTCAGTGTGTCTGGAACCCGTACCCCAGTGAGTCAGTGTGTGTGGGACCCGTACCCCAGTGAGAGTCAGTGTGTGTGGAACCCGTACCCCAGTGAGAGTCAGTGTGTGTGGGACCCGTACCCCAGTGAGAGTCAGTGTGTGTGGAACCCGTACCCCAGTGAGAGTCAGTGTGTGTGGAACCCGTACCCCAGTGAGAGTCAGTGTGTGTGGGACCCGTACCCCAGTGAGTGTCAGTGTGTGTGGGACCCGTACCCCAGTGAGAGTCAGTGTGTGTGGAACCCGTACCCCAGTGAGAGTCAGTGTGTGTGGGACCCGTACCCCAGTGAGAGTCAGTGTGTGTGGGACCCGTACCCCAGTGAGAGTCAGTGTGTGTGGGACCCGTATCCCAGTGAGAGTCAGTGTGTGTGGGACCCGTACCCCAGTGAGAGTCAGTGTGTGTGGAACCCGTACCCCAGTGAGAGTTGGTACCTTCAGTAGTGAAGAAGTGTAAGTATCTCCCACAGTTCTGGATATAGGAGGAAACTGTTGCCGTGTAAACGGGGATTACTATCTCTTAAACCTGTACACCTGAATGTGAATGTGAAGCAATGCCCCCGTACTGTCCGCCCAATGATTTTTCCTGTGTTGCATGAACAAGTGAAGCCATTGGGGGACCCCCCGCTCCAGGGCTGTTTGGTTCCTGATTGTTAATCTCGCTCAGATCAAAGATATCAGCCTTTCAAATCCCGTCACACTCACTGTGTAAAATGGGCCAGTCTGAGATGACAAGCCTCACTCAGAGAGTGTCTCTCTTGCCTCTGAGATACAACGTTGTGAGTTGTTCATCACTCCAGATACTTGAGCACAGAATCCAGGCCAACACTCCCTGTGCACTTCTGAGGGAGTGCTGCACTGTCGGAGGGTCAGTAATGAGGGAGCGCTGCACTGTCGGAGGGTCAGTACTGAGGGAGTGCTGCACTGTCGGAGGGGCAGTACTGAGGGAGTGCTGCACTGTCGGAGGGGCAGTACTGAGGGAGCGCTGCACTGTTGCAGATAGTGTTTTACAGTTGGGATGTTAAACGAAGGCCCCATCTGCCCTCTTCGTTGGATCTAAAATATTCCATGGCTGCTGTTTTGAACAAGTGCAGGTGGGTTCTCCACATTGTCCTGTGCAATATCCATCCCATAATTAACATGACTAAAATAAATGATGATCTGCTTGTTATCGCTTGCTGATTGTGGATTTTGCCGTGCTCTAATTGGCTGCTGTGTTTTCTACATTACAAGAGTGACTACACTTTAAAAAGAATTTTGTTGTCTTTAAAGCACTTTGGGATGTTCTATGATCACCCAGTCCTGTTCACCATCTGCCCTGTGCTTGCTCTCTACACCAGCTTCTGGTCTGGCAATGCCTCGATTTTAAAATTCTCATCCTTGTTTTCGAATCCTTCTATGGCCTCATCCTCCCTATCTCTGTAACCTCCTCCAGCCCCTCAACCCTCCGAGATCTCTGCACTCCTCCAATTCCAGCCTCTTTGCATATCCCCAATATTTTTAAAATTCTTTCATGGGATGTGGGCGTCGTTGGCCAGGCCAGCATTTATTGCCCATCCCTAATTGCCCTTGAGAAGGTGGTGGTGAGTTGCCTTCTTGAACCGCTGCAATCCACTTCTTGCCTTTTTGCAGCAGCGACAGGGAGAGCGAGGTGGCAGCTGGGTAAGTAAGTCCTATATATTTGGGCAGCGGCTGAACCCGAGACACTACACCTGTAGTGTCTCCCACCCGCCCTCCTCCTCTAACCAAAAAAAAAGGACTCGGTGGTGTGCAGATAAGGTAAGGCTTTTTCTATTTATTTTTTTTTCGTGTGTTTGGTAAAAACTTTTCGTTCCTTTTTCATTTATCTAAGTTAAGACTAAGTTAAGCTTAAGATTAAAAATGGCAGGAGATCTCAGACCCGTGTCATGCTCCTCTTGCTCAATGTGGGAGCTCAGGGACACGGCTGATGTCCCTGACTCCTTCACGTGCTGGAAGTGAGTCCAGCTGCAGCTCTTGTTAGACCGCATGACGGCTCTCGAGCTGCGGGTGGACTCACTTTGGAGCATCCGCGATGCTGAGGAGGTCGTGGATAGCACGTTTAGTGAATTGGTCACACCGCAGATTAGGATTGCTGAGGGAGAAAGGGAATGGGTGACCAAAAGGCAGAGAAAGAGCAGGAAGGCAGCGCAGGTGTCCCCTGCGGTCATCTCCCTCCTAAACAGGTATACCGTTTTGGATACTGTTGAGGGAGATGGCTCACCAGGGAAGGCAGCAGTAGCCAGGTTAATGGCACCATGGCTGGCTCTGCTGTTCGGAAGGACGGGAAAAAGAGTGGAAGGGCTATAGTCATAGGGGATTCGATTGTAAGGGGAGTAAATAGGCGGTTCTGTGGTCGAAAACGAGACTCCCGAATGGTATGTTGCCTCCCAGGTGCACGGGTCAGAGATGTCTCAGATCGGCTGCAGAACATTCTGAAGGGGGAGGGTGAACAGCCAGTTGTCGTTGTGCACATAGGCACTAATGATATAGGTAAAAAACGGGATGAGGTCCTACAAGCAGAGTTTAGGGAGTTAGGAGCCAAGTTAAAAGGTAGGGGACCTCAGAGGTAGTAACCTCAGGATTGCTACCAGTGCCACGTGATAGTCAGAGTAAAAATGAAAGAATAGTCAGGATGAATGCGTGGCTTGAGAGATGGTGCAGGAAGGAGGGGTTCAGATTTTTGGGGCATTGGGACCGGTTCTGGGGGAGGTGGGACTATTACAAATTGGACGGTCTACACCTGGGCCGGACTGGAACCAATGTCCTTGGGGGTGCTTTTGCTAACGCTGTTGGGGAGGGTTTAAACTAATGTGGCAGGGGGATGGGAACCAAATGAGGAGGTCAGTGGACAGTAAGGAGGTAGTAACTAAAGCCTGTAAGGAACTAGATAATGAAGTCAGCGTGACGAAGGGGAAGAGTAGACAGGGAGCAGATGATGAACGCAAAGGGACTGGTGGTCTGAGGTGCATTTGTTTTAATGCAAGAAGTGTAGTAGGTAAGGCAGATGAACTTAGGGCTTGGATTAGTACCTGGGAGTATGATGTTATTGCTATTACTGAGACTTGGTTGAGGGAAGGGCATGATTGGCAACTAAATATCCCAGGATATCGATGCTTCAGGCGGGATAGAGAGGGAGGTAAAAGGGGTGGAGGAGTTGCATTACTGGTCAAAGAGGATATCACAGCTGTGCTGAAGGAGGGCACTGTGGAGGACTCGAGCAGTGAGGCAAAATGGGCAGAACTCAGAAATAGGAAGGGTGCGGTAACAATGTTGGGGCTGTACTACAGGCCTCCCAACAGTGAGCGTGAGATAGAGGTACAAATATGTAAACAGATTATGGAAAGATGTAGGAGCAACAGGGTGGTGGTGATAGGAGATTTTAATTTTCCCAACATTGACTGGGATTCACTTAGTGTTAGAGGTCCAGATGGAGCTGAATTTGTAAGGAGCATCCAGGAGGGTTTTCTCGAGCAGTATGTAAATAGTCCAACTCGGGAAGGGGCCATACTGGACCTGGTGTTGGGGAATGAGCCGGGCCAGGTGGTTGAAGTTTCAGTAGGGGACTACTTTGGGAATAGTGATCACAATTCCGTAAGTTTTAGAATACTCATGGACAAAGACGAGAGTGGTCCAAAAGGAAGAGTGCTAAATTGGGGGAAGGCCAACTATACCAAAATTCGGCAGGAGCTGGTGAATGTAGATTGGGAGCAGCTGTTTGAAGGTAAATCCACATTTGATATGTGGGAGGCTTTTAAAGAGAGGTTGATTAGCGTGCAGGAGAGACATGTTCCTGTGAAAATGAGGGATAGAAATGGCAAGATTAGGGAACCATGGATGACAGGTGAAATTGTGAGACTAGCTAAGAGGAAAAAGGAAGCATACATAAGGTCTAGGAGGCTGAAGAAAGACGAAGCTTTGAAAGAATATCAGGAATGTAGGCGCAATCTGAAACGAGGAATTAAGAGGGCTAAGAGGGGACATGAAATATCTTTAGCAAACAGGGTTAAGGAAAATCCCAAAGCCTTTTATTCATATATAAGGAGCAAGAGGGTAACTAGAGAAAGGATTGGCCCACTCAAGGACAAAGGAGGAAAATTATGCGTGGAGTCAGAGAAAATGGGTGAGATTCTAAATGAGTACTTTGCATCGGTATTCACCGAGGAGAGGGACATGACCGATGTTGAGGTTAGGGATAGATGTTTGATTATTCTAGGTCAAGTCGGCATAAGGAGGGAGGAAGTGTTGGGTATTCTAAAAGGCATTAAGGTGGACACGTCCCCAGGTCCGGATGGGATCTATCCCAGGTTACTGAGGGAAGCGAGAGAGGAAATAGCTGGGGCCTTAACAGATATCTTTGCAGCATCCTTCAACACGGGTGAGGTCCCGGAGGACTGGAGAATTGCTAATGTTGTCCCCTTGTTTAAGAAGGGTAGCAGGGATAATCCAGGAAATTATAGACCAGTGAGCCTGACGTCAGTGGTAGGGAAGCTGCTGGAGAAGATACTGAGGGATAGGATCTATTCCCATTTGGAAGAAAATGTGCTTATCAGTGATAGGCAACATGGTTTTGTGCAGGGAAGGTCATGTCTTACCAACTTAATAGAATTCTTTGAGGAAGTGACAAAGTTGATTGATGAGGGAAGGGCTGTAGATGTCATATACATGGACTTCAGTAAGGCGTTTGATAAGGTTCCCCATGGTAGGCTGATGGAGAAAGTGAAGTCGCATGGGGCCCAGGGTGTACTAGCTAGATGGATAAAGAACTGGCTGGGCAACAGGAGACAGAGAGTAGCAGTGGAAGGGAGTTTCTCAAAATGGAGACGTGTGACCAGTGGTGTTCCACAGGGATCCGTGCTGGGATCACTGTTGTTTGTGATATACATAAATGATTTGGAGGAAAGTATAGGTGGTCTGATTAGCAAGTTTGCAGACGACACTAAGATTGGTGGAGTAGCAGATAGTGAAGGGGAATGTCAGAGAATACAGCAGAATATAGATAGATTGGAGAGTTGGGCAGAGAAATGGCAGATGGAGTTCAATCAAGGCAAATGCGAGGTGATGCATTTTGGAAGATCCAATTCAAGAGTGAACTATACAGTAAATGGAAAAGTCCTGGGGAAAATTGATGTACAGAGAGATTTGGGTGTTCAGGTCCATTGTTCCCTGAAGGTGGCAACGCAGGTCAATAGAGTGGTCAAGAAGGCATACGGCATGCTTTCCTTCATCGGACGGGGTTTTGAGTACAAGGGTTGGCAGGTCATGTTACAGTTGTATAAGACTTTGGTTCGGCCACATTTGGAATACTGCGTGCAGTTCTGGTCGCCACATTACCAAAAGGATGTAGATGCTTTGGAAAGGGTGCAGAGGAGGTTCACCAGGATGTTGCCTGGTATGGAGGGCGCTAGCTATGAAGAGAGGTTGAGTAGATTAGGATTATTTTCATTAGAAAGACGGAGGTTGAGGGGGGACCTGATTGAGGTGTACAAAATCATGAGAGGTATAGACAGGGTGGATAGCAAGAAGCTTTTTCCCAGAGTGGGGGATTCAATTACTAGGGGTCACGAGTTCAAAGCGAGAGGGGTAAAGTTTAGGGGGGATATGCGTGGAAAGTTCTTTACGCAGAGGGTGGTGGGTGCCTGGAACGCGTTGCCAGCGGAGGTGGTAGACGCGGGCACGATAGCGTCTTTTAAGATGTATCTAGACAGATACATGAATGGGCAGGAAGCAAAGAGATACAGACCCTTAGAAAATAGGCGACATGTTTAGATAGAGGATCTGGATGGGCGCAGGCTTGGAGGGCCGAAGGGCCTGTTCCTGTGCTGTAATTTACTTTGTTCTTACTTTGTCCCATGTGAGGTAGGTACACCCACAGTGCTGTTAGGAAGGGAGTTCCAGGATTTTGACCCAGTGACAGTGAAGGAACGGCGATATAGTTCCAAGTCAGGATGGTGTGTGACTTGGAGGGGAACTTGCAGATGGTGGTGTTCCCATGCATCTGCTGCTCTTGTCCTTCTAGGTGGTAGAGGTCACGGATTTGGAAGGTGCTGTTGAAGGAGCCTTGGTGAGTTGGTGGCTGTGTTTTCAGCTGCCTGGGCCCTTAACTCTGGAATTCCCTCCCTAAACATCTCTCTCTCTCTCCCCCTTTAAAATGCTCCTTAAAACCTCCCTCTTTGACCAAGCTTTTGGTCACCTGTCCTAATATCTCCTTGTGTAGCTTGGCATCAAATTTTTTTGATAGCGCTCCTGAGCAGCACCTTGAGATGTTTTACTATGTTTAAGGCGCTATGTAAATGCAAGTAGTTGTCTTTCAGTTGGGCAAAGGCACTGAAGGGAGGGAGTTTGTCCAGAGAGTTGGGAATTGGAGCCCAAATATGGAACGTCAATGAGAATGCGATGCCCGTGGCACAGTTTTATTGTTATGAGAACCTTTTACAAAAAGCAGTTAACAGAAAATACACCAGATTTTCAAACGAGCCCGCTCTAACTGGCTGTTATAAAACCAGAAGGTTTTCACATGGATAGTTTGGGGTCTATCAAACACTGTGATGCATGGTCAGGACATGTTTAAATGTCTCACTTACATCATACAGATTTCTTTAACAAAATCTTTTAATAAACATCGTTTATTTACAACGTTTACAGAAATGGGCTCTCTCATCTGAACAGCTGAATCATTCGTTTACACACTCTCTTTTTAAAGGCAACCTCCATGTTTATAATCGGGGGTCACTATGCACCCCCTCTTTACTAATTCCTCCACGCCTTGAAGGATTCAGTGTAAAGGTGTTTGAGTGTCCTGTCTCCCCCCATGCCCCCTGCCACACGTCAACCCCTGCACCCCAGAATCAGGACAGTACCCCTCTCCCAGCCCTGTCCTGTCCCCTTTAAATCTCTCGATGACACTTCCTCCTGCTGATATGGACAGATTTGGTTCCTCATGTCTTGTGTTTATAATTTCAAGAGGCAGCTGAAGGGAGGTCGAGGGCCAGCGGTGGGGGAGGGGTTTGGGAGGAATAGGTGTGGGTGTAGAACCTGCCTGCTAGTTCACAACAGCCCAAACCATTAACTTTCTGTTCCTCCCCTCGTATCTCCATCCTGCCCAGAACAAAGTACGTGCCATTTAAAAAAAAAAATAGTGTCATTATTGAAATAGTTCAGTTAAAGATAAACAAACGTCTTCACAAGGTGGTTACAAAAAAACTAAAGTTAAAGGTAACTGTCCTGGTAACTTTGAGACCACATGTACTCACTTTGCTGGGTTCAATTTCAGGGGCTGAGATCACAAGACTGAGAGCAGAATCTTTAGAAAATGTTGATGTGACAGCTCCACAGGAATACGGAAAGCTACACTTGCATCATTTTCAGAGTATGCAGTCTGCTGAGACTCGCAGAGATGCGAGAACCTTCCGGAACTCCTGCCATTTAATGTGTGGCTGGAGTACTCATCCCCTCACACCACCCGAGTGTCAATGTGAGTACACAGCAGTGAGTGTGCATGTGATTGTGTGTATGAGTGTGTGAGTGTATGAGTGAGTGTGAGTATGTGAGTGTGTGTGTGAGTATGAGTGAGTGTATGAGTGAGTGTATGAGTGAGTGTGTGTGTGAGAGAGTGTGTGAGTGAGTGTGAGCAAGTCTGTGTGTATGGGTGAGAATGAGTGCGAGTGTTAGTGTGTGTGTGTAAATGAGTGAGTGAGTGTGAGTGCGAGTGCATGAGTGAGTGAGTGTGTGAGTGAGAGTGTGCGTGTGCGTGAATGTGTGTAAGTGAGTGTGAGTGTGCGCGCAAGTGTGAGAGTGAGTTCTGGTGAGTGTACACAAGCTTTACATGGGTTCATTTTTAATCCGTTCTGTAGAAGATTCAGAACTCGTATATAAATATAAGTCACACTATTTTTATACATTAATTATTGGCAACAAATCAGTTGGCTAAAAACTCAACGACACAAATACCAGCTATATAATTTTATGTTTTTAAAAAGAAGTGTCAGGCTTCTATGAAAACTACAGTCTCTAACCGCCTGGTTTGTGATGGAGAATCAGCCACCCCATAATAACCAACCAAGTTCTGAAAGACCACACAAAACCCATTGACGTATTAAATAATGAATGCAGTAAAAACAGAAAGTACATAAATAAATTAAACAAAAACACAGAATAAAACTCCGCCCCTTCCTCATTCATTTAAAATCCGGCATTGAACAGAAAGTCGACCAACAGCTCCTTAAAGTCCAATCGAAGGATCTCACATTGTCCCATCAGAAACCTCAGTCATTTTCCCTCTATCTTGCTGAGCTGCCTGAACCCAGGAATGGGGTAGGGTGAGTTTGGGGGAGGGGGAATGTGGGGCAGGCATGGGGGGGTTTTCACTTGAAGACCTGGTCAGAGAGATGTCCCATTTGGGTGTGCATGCTAGTTGGGGGACTGGAGATGCCTTCTGACCAGTCCGACATGTTGGAATGAGGCGAGCAGCTGGACCATTGGTCAGGGGATTCGGGAGAGGGGGTGAGGAAAGGGTGGTCGGCCAGGTGGAACTGGTGGTTGGGCGTGTTGTCCATGGAGGAGGAGTAGCCGTGCTGTGAGGGGGGAGTCAGGAACTGGGTGGTGGCTATCGACTGGCTCATGGAGGTTGGCATTGACGTCTGGACGAGTTGGGTCTCCTGAGCTGAAATCATGTGAATGGGGAGGTTGTTTCCTCCCAAAGGGGGCAAATTGTTCTGTCTTGAATCACCACTGCAGTAGCTTTGAGTCGTGGAGTGAGTGTTTCCATTTGACATGGTGTTGAGTGGTTGCATGCCCTGTGATTGATGCTGCATCAGATGGGGTTGTGACAGGCCGGTGCTGTTGGCCACAGCTTGGTAGTTTACAATCTGAGACAAGGTCGTGTTGGGCATGCCGTTGTGTAAGGAGGTCATCATCCCGTGCTGATTCTGCTGGAGACCACCAGGCTGGGACTGGGCTGGGTTCCTCATGGCGTTGTAAGGGTTCTGGACCATTCCAGCTTGCATCCGAGCCAGCCAATCACACTGACTGCTCATGGTTCCAGCCCCTCCCAAGTTCATGCCCATCGAAGCATTGCTCAGAGGCTGCCCGTTGGCGTTGGGGTGATGAGAGAGGCGAGGGGCCACCGACTCGAAGACCATCCTGTTGGTCCCACTCAGGGTCACCTCCTGCTTGCTGCCCATGCCCAGGTGACTCAGGTTCAGCTGCCCATCCCCAGCTAAGCCTTGCAAATGGTTGAGCTGGATGGAGGGTGACTGCTGGAATGGCGATGTTAAAAGAGGAGGAGAGGCCACGTCCGAGAGATAGGTGTGAGAGGACTCCATGGAATCGACGGGAGACAGGACAGCCGAGCTGTCCAACAGGTTCCCCTTCCCATCCTGGGATTTCTTCCTCTTTGCCTTGGCCTCTTTGGACTCCTTGCCGTTTCCGGCCTTGGTGCCATTCTTCCGAGACTTCTTGCTGTGGCTAGCTGGCTTGAGATTGGCCATGTAGCCATTGGGTGAGCAGATTGGTGGGGAGAGTGTGGTGTTCCCCATCTGTACCTGGGGGCTCCTCACCAGGTTGTACTCATCCAGCAGCCTAACGATGTCATGATGCATGCGGTCCTGGGCGATGTCACGGGGCAACCGATCCATGTGGTCCGTGATCTCGCGGTTTGCAAAGTGCTCGAGCAGGAGCTTGCCGGTCTCGTAACTCCCTTCCCGAGCCGCCAAGAACAGCGGAGTCTCCTCCTGAGGGCAGACGGAAAAACAGGGGCAACACAGATCAACAAGGGTCAACATCAGAAGACTTTTGAAAGTCAAAAGTACAAAAAACCCATCGGGAAACTGTGCATGGCATCAAATCATACAACACACAGGAAACCATTCAGCCCATCGTGCCTGTGTCGGCTCTTTGAAAAAACTATCCAATTAGTCCCACTCCCTGCTCTCTCCCCCATACCCCTACAGATTTTCCATTTTCAAATATTTATCCAATTCCCTTTTGAAAGTTATTATTGAATCTGCTTCCACCGCCCTTTCAGGCAGCGCGTTCCAGATCGCAACAACTCACTGTGTTAATAAAACCTCTCCTCATCTCCCCTCTGGTTCTTTTACCAATTATTGTAAATCCCCTGTATCTATCTATAATGTGTCCCCTGCCACCTGCCTCTCCCCACAGCCCCTGTGTCAGTATAGCTCCAGTCTCCTCACCTTATTGTCCTGCATGTCTTTATTGGCTCCATTCTTCAGCAGGACCATTGTCGCCTCCACATTATTGACGGCAGCTGCCCAGTGCAGAGCCGATTTCCCTGGGAACAGAAACACATCCCGTCAGTGCCCGCAACCCTCAGCTTAATTCTGAGGTTCAATCAGTGACCCACCTCCCCACCCAACCTCAACATTCCACCTCCAATCAGTGACCCACCTCCCCACCCAACCCCAACATTCCAACTCCAATCAGTGACCCACTTCCCCACCCAACCCCAACATTCCAACTCCAATCAGTGACCCACCTCCCCACCCAACCCCAACATTCCACCTCCATTCAGTGACCCACCTCCCCACCCAACCTCAACATTCCACCTCCAGTGACCCACCTCCCCACTCAACCCCAACATTCCACCTCCAATCAGTGAACCACCTCCGCACCCAACCTCAACATTCCACCTCCAGTGACCCACCTCCCCACCCAACCTCAACATTCCACCTCCAATCAGTGACCCACCTCCCCACTCAACCCCAACATTCCACCTCCAATCAGTGAACCACCTCCGCACCCAACCTCAACATTCCACCTCCAGTGACCCACCTCCCCACCCAACCCCAACATTCCAACTCCAATCAGTGACCCACCTCCCCACCCAACCCCAACATTCCACCTCCAATCAGTGACCCACCTCCCCACCCAACCCCAACATTCCACCTCCAATCAGTGACCCACCTCCGCACCCAACCTCAACATTCCACCTCCAGTGACCCACCTCCCCACCCAACCCCAACATTCCACCTCCAATCAGTGACCCACCTCCCCACCCAACCCCAACATTCCACCTCCAATCAGTGACCCACCTCCCCACCCAACCCCAACATTCCACCTCCAATCAGTGACCCACCTCCCCACCCAACCCCAACATTCCACCTCCAATCAGTGACCCACCTCCCCACCCAACCCCAACATTCCACCTCCAATCAGTGACCCACCTCCCCACCCAACCCCAACATTCCACCTCCAATCAGTGACCCACCTCCCCACCCAACCCCAACATTCCACCTCCAATCAGTGACCCACCTCCCCACCCAACCCCAACATTCCACCTCCAATCAGTGACCCACCTCCCCACCCAACCCCAACATTCCACCTCCAATCAGTGACCCACCTCCCCACCCAACCCCAACATTCCAACTCCAATCAGTGACCCACTTCCCCACCCAACCCCAACATTCCAACTCCATTCAGTGACCCACCTCCCCATCCAACCCCAACATTCCAACTCCAATCAGTGACCCACCTCCACACCCTACCCCAACATTCCACCTCCATTCAGTGACCCACCTCCCCACCCAACCCCAACATTCCACCTCCAATCAGTGACCCACCTCCACACCCAACCCCAACATTCCAACTCCATTCAGTGACCCACCTCCCCATCCAACCCCAACATTCCAACTCCAATCAGTGACCCACCTCCACACCCTACCCCAACATTCCACCTCCAATCAGTGAACCACCTCCGCACCCAACCTCAACATTCCACCTCCAGTGACCCACCTCCCCACTCAACCCCAACATTCCACCTCCATTCAGTGACCCACCTCCCCACCCTACCCCAACATTCCAACTCCAATCAGTGACCCACCTCCCCACCCAACCCCAACATTCCACCTCCATTCAGTGACCCACCTCCCCACCCAACCACAACATTCCACCTCCAATCAGTGACCCACCTCCCCACCCAACCCCAACATTCCACCTCCATTCAGTGACCCACCTCCCCACCCAACCCCAACATTCCACCTCCATTCAGTGACCCACCTCCCCACCCAACCACAACATTCCACCTCCAATCAGTGACCCACCTCCCCACCCAACCCCAACATTCCAACTCCATTCAGTGACCCACCTCCACACCCTACCCCAACATTCCAACTCCAATCAGTGACCCACCTCCACACCCTACCCCAACATTCCACCTCCATTCAGTGACCCACCTCCCCACCCAACCCCAACATTCCACCTCCAATCAGTGACCCACCTCCACACCCAACCCCAACATTCCACCTCCAATCAGTGACCCACCTCCCCACCCAACCCCAACATTCCACCTCCATTCAGTGACCCACCTCCCCACCCAACCCCAACATTCCAACTCCAATCAGTGACCCACTTCCCCACCCAACCCCAACATTCCAACTCCATTCAGTGACCCACCTCCCCATCCAACCCCAACATTCCAACTCCAATCAGTGACCCACCTCCACACCCTACCCCAACATTCCACCTCCAATCAGTGAACCACCTCCGCACCCAACCTCAACATTCCACCTCCAGTGACCCACCTCCCCACTCAACCCCAACATTCCACCTCCATTCAGTGACCCACCTCCCCACCCTACCCCAACATTCCAACTCCAATCAGTGACCCACCTCCCCACCCAACCCCAACATTCCACCTCCATTCAGTGACCCACCTCCCCACCCAACCACAACATTCCACCTCCAATCAGTGACCCACCTCCCCACCCAACCCCAACATTCCACCTCCAATCAGTGACCCACCTCCCCACCCAACCCCAACATTCTACCTCCAATCAGTGACCCCTGACCCGCTGCCTCCAATCAGCAACTCCAACCCACCTAGTCGAATGGGATCCCCCACCCCGCCGCGGCCGCACCGCAGTGCTCCCTGTATTCCCGTTAACCCCCCATCTCATGAGACGAGCGGCAGGTCTCGTACCAAAGTCATCCACAGCGTTGACATCAGCATGGCAATTAACCAGCTCCTCCACCATTCCCTCTACCGCCAGGCGGGCTGCCAGGATCAGTGGTGTGGTCCCATCATGCATCCGCGCATCCAGATCTGTTGCTCGGTTCCGTATCAGAATCTGCCAGGTAGACAATAAAACACTGATCAGGAATACTGACACAGGGAGAGCAGGAACAGGAGGGAGGCCATTCTGCGCCTCAAGGCTGCTCCCCCATTTAAGTAGGGTCACGGGTTTTAACTCCAATCACGTGACATTTGGGTTAAACTGGTACCAAGACGGCCTGAACCCACCTGGAAAACGCCCTGAGCGTCGGCGGCCACCGCAGCATGGAGTGGGGTCCGACCCATGTTGTCCTGAATGTTAGCATCTGCACCAGATTCCAGGAGACGTTTGGCAGCGTCGGAACGGGCGTATCGAGCAGCCAAGTGCAGGGCGGTCTCGCCCGTCCGGTCTGTCTGGTTGTGGAGGTTGGCGCCCTGGTAGATAAAATCTGAGATGAGATTGCCGGAGGCGTCGTCTACCTCCTCCTCACTGTTCCCGGTCTCCAGACCCCCCCCACTGCACGAGGCAATCATCAGGGGAGTGAAGCCGTCTGTGGGGGAAAACCAGGGGGTGAGTGTCAGACAGCTGGAGATCACAGCGATGTATCCTTACCTCAAACACCCAATCTCACCCCCCCACCCCCATCCCTGAACCCCAAAACACAATCACGGCCCGAATCCTGACCCCACAGCAAACCTTTGACCCTGCCTACAAACCACATTTACTCAGTAATGCATGGTGTGTTACTATATAATATATAGGGTGTTACACCAGTAACACACGGTGTGTTATTACATTATAGGGTGTTACACTCAGTAACGCACGGTGTGTTATTATATAATATATAGGGCGTTACACCAGTAACACACAGTGTGTTATTACATAATATATAGGGTGTTACACTCAGTAACACATGGTGTGTTACTATATAATATATAGGGTGTTACACCAGCAACACACGGTGTGTTAATATATAATATATAGGGTGTTACAGCAGTAACACATGGTGTGTTACTGTATAATATATAGGGTATTACACCAGTAACACACGGTGTGTTAATATATAATATATAGGGTGTTACAGCAGTAACGCATGGTGTGTTACTATATAATATATAGGGTGTTACACCAGTAACACACGGTGTGTTATTACATAATATATAGGGTGTTACACTCAGTAACACATGGTGTGTTACTATATAATATATAGCGTGTTACACCAGTAACACACGGTGTGTTAATATATAATATATAGGGTGTTACAGCAGTAACGCATGGTGTGTTACTGTATAATAGATGGGGTGTTACACCAGTAACGCACGCTGTGTTACTATATAATATATAGGGTGTTACATCAGTAATGCACAGTGTGTTATTACATAATATATAGGGTGTTACACTCAGTAACGCATGGTGTGTTAATATATAATATATAGGGTGTTACACCAGTAACGTACGGTGTGTTATTACATAATATATAGGGTGTTGCACTCAGTAACGCACGGTGTGTTAAAATATAATATATAGGGTGTGACACCAGCAACGCACAGTGTGTTATTACATAATATATAGGGTGTTACACTCAGTAACGCATGGTGTGCTACTATATAATATATAGGGCATTACAGCAGTAACACACAGTGTGTTATTATATAATATATGAGGTGTTACACTCAGTAACGCACGGTGTGTTATTATATAATATATAGGGTGTTACACCAGTAACACACGGTGTGTTATTATATAATATATAGGGTATTACACTCAGTAACGACGGTGTGTTATTATATAATATATAGGGTGTTACACCAGTAACGCACAGTGTGTTATTACATAATATATGAGGTGTTACACTCAGTAACGCACGGTGTGTTATTATATAATATATAGGGTGTTACACCAGTAATGCACAGTGTGTTATTACATAATATATAGGGTGTTACACTCAGTAACGCATGGTGTGCTACTATATAATATATAAGGCGTTACAGCAGTAACGCACAGTGTTATTACATAATATATGAGGTGTTACACTCAGTAACGCACGGTGTGTTATTATATAATATATAGGGTGTTACACCAGTAACGCACAGTGTGTTGTTACATAATATATGAGGTGGTACACTCCGTGCGTTACTATATAATATATAGAGCGTTACAGCAGTAACGCACAGTGTGTTGTTACATAATATATGAGGTGTTACACCCAGTAACGCATGGTGTGTCATTATATAATATATGCAGTATTACACTCAGTAATGCCTGGTGTATTACCATATAATATATACGGGGTTACACCCCATAACGACATATGTGGGGTTCGTTTCGGGCCAGATCTGAGTCGGATACACACAGTACTCCACAGACTCTGAATCAATGCAGTGAGCGAGTGAGCGTCTCTATGATGTCATCGCGCTCAGACTACAGCTTCCTTCCATCCATCCAAAATAAAGTGGTGCGTACAGTGAGTGCACTATGGTCGGGATGTGGGTCCGATGTGGTTCTGTCGGGTTCGGGCCTTTAACACCTGGTGTGCTATTATATAATACATACAGTGTTATTCCCAGTAACACACAGTGCGTTATTATACCATCAGTGTTACACCCAGTAACCTACCTGGGCCTCTGACGTTGACATCCATACAGTCAGACTCAATCTCCCCCTGGGGAGGGGTGGGGGCCATAGTCGGGAGTCGGAGGTCTGCAGCGTCCAGGTGTTGCTGTGTCCACTGTCTGTGGTCAGTGTGGTCCTCACGGTTCACCAGTATCGCCTGTTCCTCAAACTGTCCAAGATTACAAACATAAAGCAAAAGACACACACATTCACCAAGCTATTTCATGTGTGAGAGAGAGGGGGGGGGTGGCAGGGAAGAGAGAGAGAGAGAGCAGGAGTGACCCAGAGGGAAGAGGTGACTCCACAATGCAGGGGGAAAGGGGGGAGGGGTGGTGAGGTGAGTATTCGATACTCTCCCCACCTGACAGGGGGCTCGCAACAGCCTTCAGGAGCAGAATAACCTGGTTGAATTTCCCTGCCCCAAACAGTTGGGATCAATTATGACACAGACCCGAGGTTGGGCCTGCGATCTTCATGCCCACACTGGCCGGGACAGTTACCCACCCTCTCCCACCCCCCGGGGGGAGACAACACTCGATAGAACCCCATACCTTGAATCTCTTGGTGTCTGTCCCACTGTCAGCGCCCCAGTGCTCATTCTGGTTGTCATCCATGAGAGCTCCATCTGAAACATTCTTCAGAGGCCTGTGAACAGTTCACAGCAGCAATGAGTGACCTCATGTTCTTACTGCTCTGGTTATTTCATCACTTACTCACCAGATCTAGTAAACATCACATCATTTAACTCACAAAACAGAGCCTCAAAGCCAAAGGGGAACGGCATCAACCAGTGTTTCCCAGCACAGAGGGTGGGGTAGAAAGGGAGAGAAGGAGGGGGAGGGGAGAAGGAGGAGGGGAGAAGGAGGGGGGAGAGAGGGAGCGAGAGAGAGGGAGAGTGTGAGGGGAGAGGAGAAGGAGTGGGAGAGAGGGAGGGTGCGAGAGGGAGGGAGAAAGGGAAGGGGAGAGGAGAAGGAGGGGGAGACAGGGAGGGGAAGGTACAAAGGGAGGAGAAGGGAGAGGGGGAGGAAAGGGGAGAAAGGGAGAGAAAGGAAGGGGTAGAGCGGGAAGGGAGGGGAGAAAGAGAGAGGGGAAAGAGGGAGGGAGGGAGGGGAAAGTGAGGAGAGCAAGACATAGTGAGAGATAAAGAAAGAAAAGATGAAATGTGTGAAGTGTAGGAGAGTGAGGAGCTGGGAGAGTGAATGAGGCTTTCACTGTGTGTCTCTGTGTACATATGTGTGTATGTGTGTGATAGAGGACTGATGTTTTTCTTTCAGAATTGATATTTCAAGATTCTACTAAGATTGGAAAAATGTGATGAAGGACTGGGAGTGATTGAAGGAGAGACCACGTCAACATTTAAGAATAAGTTAGATCGTTTGTAACTCATATAATTACAGGCTCATTTGTTTCATGAAGACCTGCAATCTCTAATTAAACATTTAAGTTACTAAATATCTAGAAAACAAAAAGCAAGGCTGTTATCCTAAACCTTTACAAATCACAGTTTAGGCCCCAGCTGGAGAATTGTGTCCAATTCCAGGCTCCGCACTTCAGGAAGGATGTCAAGGCCTTGGAGAGGGTGTGGAGGAGATTTACTAGAATGTTCTCAGGGATGAGTGACTTCAGTTACAGGGAGAGACTGGAGAAGCTGGGATTGTTCTCCTTAAAGCAGAGCAGTTTAAGGGAGATTTAATCGAGGTGTTCAAAATCATGAAGGGTTTTGTTTGAGTAAATGAGGAGAAACTGTTTCCAGTGGCAGGAGGGTCAGTAACCAGAGGGACACAGATTTAAAATAATTGGCAAAAGAACCAGAGGGGAGTGAGAGTGATTTTTTTTTTTACACAGTGAGTTGTTGTGATCTGGAACGCGCTGCCTGAAAGGGAGGTGGAAACAGATTCAATAGTAACTTTCAAAAGGGACTTGGAGAAATACTTGAAGGGGGAAGTTTGCAGGGCTGTGAGGAAAGAGCAGGGGAGTGGGACTAATTGGATAGCTCTTTCAAAGAGCCGGCACAGGCACGATGGGCCGAATGGCCTCCTTCTGTGCTGGAAGATTCTAGGAAGAGAAAGTAATTGGAAGCAGCAAATATGGGTTTCTTTAAGGAGGTGACAGGTGGTATAGTTGGGGAAAATGCAGCGGATGCTGTGTATATGGACATTCAGAAAGCCTTTAACAGAGTTTCACACAGGAATCTACTGGAGAAGATTAAGGTATAGAATTAGGGTAGAAAACTGGATATAAAAACTGGTTAGAAAGGGAGGAAATAGTGGGCATGAGTTAACAGAGGCTTCCCAGAGTGGTTGGAAGTGAGAATTGGTGTCTAGATATATAAACAATACTTAAAGAGGAGATAGAGTAAGTAATCCTGAGGACCATGGAGAGTTTTGGTCAGATGAAGCAATGGGCAGAAAATGGAATTCATTGTCACTAAATATGACGAGTTATACTTTGAATGGACAAAAGGCTGGGTGGTGTTTAGGAGAAACAGAGAGTTTTGGGTTTTTGGTTTATGAGGCATTAGAAACAGCATCTTAAGTGCAAAAAACTAATAGAATACTAGGTTCAATAGCAAGGGATGTAGAATATACAAACTGAGATCTCCACCTTTAAGAAAGGATATACTTGCACTGGAGGCAGTGCAGTGAAGATTTACTAAATTGGTCCCTGGGATGAGGGAGTTGTCCTGTGATGAGAGGCTGAGTAAATTGGGCCAATATTCTCTGGAGTTTAGAAGAATGAGAGGTGATCTCATTGAGACATACAAGATTCTGAAAGGGCTGGATAGGGTAGACACTGAGAGATTGTTTCCACTGGTCAGGGAATCTAGAACACGGGGACACAGTCTCAGGATAAGGGGCCAATCATTCAGGACTGAGATGAGGAGAAATTACTTCACTCAAAGGGTTGTGAATCTTTGGAATTCTCTGTCCCAGAGGGTTGTGGATGCTCCATCATTCAATACATTTAAGACTGGGATAGAGAGATTTTTGGTCTCTCAGAAAATCAAGGGATATGGGTTAGACGACTGTGTGCAGTTTTGAGCTCCATGATACAGGACAGATGTTGAGGCTTTGGAGAGGGAACATGCAGAGTCACTGGGACACTAGTCTGAGCAGCACAAATACAGAAGATAGACTTGGGAAAACTGAGGCTGGCTTCATTAGAACAGAGGAGATAAAGGAGGTGATTGAGTGGAGGTGTTTAAAATGATGAAGGGATGGGACAGAGTAGATAGAAAGAGATTTTTTCCAGTCATCGAGGGATCGAGAGCCATGAACATCAGTATAAGATTAAATGTAAGAGATTTAGGACAGAGAGCAGAGGAGGTTCTTCACACAGAGGCTTTGCAGGCTGTTGTATTCACAACCAGAGTTAGTGTTTGAAGCAGAGACCAGGTCAACTTTTAAGAACAGGTTAGATGGGTGATTGAAGGGAAAGTGGTGGGGGCTGGGGAATAAAAGGATATAGGAACAGAGTGGGCACGTGGGATTAGGATACTGCTCGTGGAGGATAAATACCAACACAGTCTGGAAGGGCTGAATGGCCTGTTTCGTGTTATTCTGCATAGAGAGAGAGAGAGAGAGACCGACAGAGAGGAAGACAGACACTGAATAAAAGAGATACAACGGGACGCAGATACTGAATGTGCACAAATGAGAGAGATGGAGGATAGAGAGAGAAAATAAAGACATGTACAGAAATAAAGTGGTAGAACAGGGGAAGAAAATCCAGACAGACACCCAGACAGATAGACAGACAGACACAAACAGACAGACAGACATAGACACCCAGACAGACAGACACACACACAAACAGACAGACACCAAGATAGACGGACACCTAGACAGACAGACAGACACACACACACACACACACACACACACACAGTAACAGACAGACACCCAGACAGACAAACACAGACACCCAGACAGATAGACACACACACATACACACAAATAGACACACACACACACACAGAAAGACACACAGACAGACAGACAGGTAGACAGGCAGAATCTCTCAGACATAGAACAGAACAGTGTAAAATAGAATTACATCAAATTTATTGCACAGAAACAACTAGTCTCTGCTCGCAATCAGAGGTAAGGTAGAGGATTGGGGGTGGAGGGAGGGGACTGGAGGGATGAAGGGGAGGATGGAGGTGAGGGCGAGGATGGGGATGAGGGAGAGGACATGGGGGTGAGAGGGATGACATGGGTGTGAAGGGGAGGAAGGAGGTGAGGGTGAACGGGGTGACACAGTGAGGGGGCTGTTGTGGTGGTACTGTGCCTCCACTGGGTTCCACAATCCGCTCACCATCAGATGGTGTGGGACCTGCCTGCCAGGGTTCGTTAACCCAGAGATGTGAACATTAACACACACTAGGTTTTGGATGGAGAGGTTATGTTGAGTGACAGTTACACAAACAGGTTGGAAATTTCCCTCGCATCAAAACTCAGCACTGGACAGCAGAAAAACTACCACCAGCAAATGGGTCAAACAGCCAACTTACTTCAACCCAACCGAATCCTCGCCCACTGGCTCCCGACGTTTCTTTTTGCTGGAGTCGGTGACCTCGAAGCCTTCGGGGAACCAGAGCTGACTGTGCTCACGGTGCCTCTTGCGTGACACCAGCACCCCCATCCCAATGAAGGCGAGGAAGATGAGCACAGACACCACAACATACATAGGGTAAAGGTTAACATCAGGAGGTGTCAGATCATCTTTACCTGGAGGGAGGGAAGGAGGAGAAGAATTTATCAAACCAGACTGGGAGTGTACAGAGATTGTGTGTGAGAGAGAAGAGAGAGAGAGAGAGAGAGAGAGAGAGAGAGAGCGAGAGAGAGAGAGCGAGAGCGAGAGCGAGAGCGAGAGCGAGAGAGAGAGAGAGAGAGAGAGAGAGAGAGAGCGAGAGATAGAGAGAAAGAGAGAGAGAGAGAGAGACAGATAGAGAGAGAGAGTCAGAGAGAGAGAGACAGGCAGATGGACAGAGAGAGACAGAGAGAGAGATAAATGGACAGAGAGAGATAAATGGACAGAGAAAGACAGAGACAGAGAGACAGATAGAGAGAGAGAGGCAGAAAGAGAGACAGAGAGAGAGAGACAGAGAGAGAGCTAAAGAGAGAGAGAGAGCGAGAGAGAGAGAGAGACAGAGAGAGAGAGACAGAGAGACAGGCAGATGGACAGAGAGAGACAGAGAGAGAGATAGATAGACAGAGAGAGACAGAGACAGAGAGACAGAGAGAAAGACAGAGAGAGAGATGGAGAGAGACAAAGAGAGAGAAAAACAGAAGAGACAGAGAGACAGAAAGAGAATAGAGAGCAGCAACAAAGAGAGACAAGTGCAAGAGACAGAAAGAGAGAAATGGAAAGAGAGATCGACAGAGGGAAAGATGGAGAGATACAGACGGAGAGAGATGGAAAAAGAGATGGAGAGAGAGAGGTCTACGAGTATGTGCAGATTTGAAAACTGCAAGCATTACATTTTATACACAAGCATGAAAAGAAATTATGATTCAGCCAGTGTTATAAACTCTTAGAGCAAGGTCAGTTAAACGATGGGTAATCAGAATTGCAAAAAAAATAAATAAACGCGAGAGAGAGAAAAACGTCCCAAAACGCTGCCAGGTTTTGTTTGTTTTTTACTTCTTTAGACTCGAAGAAAGTCGAACTCTTGTCTCCCTTGCGAAGGGAAAGGATTTAGCAATCATCAAATTAGCACAGCGGGATTAATCTGTCAAAATCTCAGGAATTAGGGACTGATCCCAACTACAAAGATATCAACTTCTCAACCACTCCAATCAATTCTTTCTTTTGCCTTAATGATTTGGCAGCTGATAATTCGGGGCAGAAGCTGTCCTTGGAGATATTGTTAATTACAGCGTTGGACAATGTATTGTTATTTTCCTGTCCCTCTCCTGCACCCTCCATGTTTTGATGGGGATGGTGCACGTAAAGGTGATGAAGAGATGCCACTTACTCTGCACGACTTCAATGTTGTACGGCAGTTGCAGACTACCGCGGGAAGCCATGGCGCCCAGGAATGCTGCCACATCTGTGGCACTGGTGAAACAGTCGGAGAAAGCCTGGTAACACTGCCGATTGTCAATCTCCAGGTAAACAATCGATCTAACAAAGAAAAGAACAAAGACTTTGCATTTATATAGCAGCTTACACAACCTCAGGGCATCCCAAAAGCTTCACAGCCAATGAAGGACTTTTTGAAGTGTATTCCCTGTTTTTAATGTAGGAAATGCAGCTGTTAATTGCACACAGCAAGATCCCACAAACAGCAATGTGATAAGATCATTTAATCTGTGTTTTTACTGATTTTGGCTGAGGGATAAATATTGGCCCCAGGACACTGGAGAGAACTCCTCCGCCCCCCACCCCCTGCTCCGCTTCCAATAGTGGCCATGGGATCTGAGAAGGGCTGACCGGGCCTCGGTTTAACGTCTCATCTGAAAGATGGCACCTCAGACAGTGCAGCACTCCCTCAGTACTGACCCTCCGACAATGCACACTCCCTCAGTACTGACCCTCCGACAGTGCAGCACTCCCTCAGTACTGACCCTCTGACAGTGCAGCCCTCCCTCAGTACTGACTCTCCGACAGTGCAGCACTCCCTCACTACTGACCCTCCGACAGTGCAGCCCTCCCTCAGTACTGACCCTCCGACAGTGCAGCACACCCTCAGTACTGACCCTCCGACAGTGCAGCACTCCCTCAGTACTGACCCTCCGACAGTGCAGCACTCCCTCAGTACTGACCCTCTGACAGTGCAGCACTCCCTCAGTACTGACCCTCTGACAGTGCAGCAGTCCCTCAGTACTGACCCTCCGACAGTGCAGCACTCCCTCAGTACTGACCCTCCGACAGTGCAGCACTCCCTCAGTACTGACCCTCCGACAGTGCAGCACTCCCTCAGTACTGACCCTCCGACAGTGCAGCACTCCCTCAGTACTGACCCTCTGACAGTGCAGCACTCCCTCACTACTGACCCTCCGACACTGCGGCACTCCCTCAGTACTGACCCTCCGACAGTGCGGCACTCCCTCAGTACTGACCCTCCGACAGTGCGGCACTCCCTCAGTACTGACCCTCCGACAGTGCAGCATTCCCTCAGTACTGACCCTCCGACACTGCGGCACTCCCTCAGTACTGACCCTCCGACAGTGCGGCACTCCCTCAGTACTGACCCTCCGACAGTGCAGCACTCCCTCAGTACTGACCCTCCGACACTGCGGCACTCCCTCAGTACTGACCCTCCGACAGTGCGGCACTCCCTCAGTACTGACCCTCCGACAGTGCGGCACTCCCTCAGTACTGACCCTCCGACAGTGCAGCACTCCCTCAGTACTGACCCTCCGACACTGCGGCACTCCCTCAGTACTGACCCTCCGACAGTGCGGCACTCCCTCAGTACTGACCCTCCGACAGTGCAGCACTCCCTCAGTACTGACCCTCCGACAGTGCAGCACTCCCTCAGTACTGACCCTCCGACAGTGCAGCACTCCCTCAGTACTGACCCTCCGACAGTGCAGCACTCCCTCAGTACTGACCCTCCGACAGTGCAGCACTCCCTCAGTACTGACCCTCCGACAGTGCAGCACTCTCTCAGTACTGACCCTCCGACAGTGCAGCACTCCCTCAGTACTGACCCTCCGACACTGCGGCACTCCCTCAGTACTGATCCTCCGACAGTGCAGCACTCCCTCAGTACTGACTCTCCGACAGTGTGGCACAGCCTGGATTATGGGGCTCATGTCTCTCGAGTGGGGATTGAACCCACAACTTCTGACACTGAGGCCAAAGTGCTGTGCAGTGAGCCAAGAAAGGCAAAGGTAATTGGGGGCTGTTGGGTGACCTTTGGGGTGATGGTGTCCGTACTTACCCTTTGACCTCCTGCTTGTCCAGCTCCCTGCGGTTCCTGGGCTTCACCACCGTGTACAAGGAGTACTTGATGCTGCTGAAAGCAATGGAGACTTGGCTGCTGATGTCCTCCAGTGACCTCTTCACGTGATGTTTGTGCAGTTCCTCCTCGTTCCCGTAGTAGGGGTAAACCATCATGTCGCCCTCTGGGTGCTTCTTGAACTTAATGTTGGTGTGCAGGACACGGCTGAGCTCACGCAGGAAGCTCACCGAGTCATTGTGGAGTTTCTCCGGGGGCACCAGGACGACCAGGACCAGTGTCCCGTCTGCCAGCTTCTGCGGTTTGTCATTGGCGCAGTCCAGACCATCCCACTCGCACTCGATGTTGTTGCAGCCCTGGTCACAGTGCCCATCGCCATAGTGATCTTTACAGTACTGGTCGTACAGGGGGCTGTGAGGGGCGGGAGAGGTAAAAAGAGCCTGTTACATCGCACCAGAGACACAGTGATGTATCACCAACCCCCCAGCTCTATCCCCTCTCCCCCTATAGAGTCATCGAGAGATACAGCACTGAAACAGGCCCTTCGGCCCACTGAGTCAGCACTGACCATCAACCACCTATTTATACTAATCCTACATTAATCCCATTTCCCTCTCACATCCTCACCTTCCCTCAATTCCCCTACCTATACTAGGGGCAATTTACAATGGCCAATTTACCTATCAACCTGCAAGTCTTTGGCTGTAGGAGGAAACCGGAGCACCCGGAGGAAACCCACGTGGTCACAGGGAGAACTTGCAAACTCCACACAGGCAGTACCCAGAACTGAACCCGGGTCACTGGAGCTGTGAGGCTGCGGTGCTAACCACTGCGCCACTGTGCCACCTCACCGGGTTCTTTCCCCCTGCCCCTGGGGGTCTCTTCCCTGCCCCGGGGGTCTCTCCCCCTGCCCCATTGCTTCATCTCCCACTCCCATTCTCGGTCTCTTTTTCTCTCTCTCTCTACTGCTCTCATTTTTTTCTCTCTCCTTTTTCACTTTCCCCTCTCCCCCTATTTCAGTCACTCCTTGTTGCTTCCTTCCTTCCACAGTGACATTGAAATCTCTACACACCGGGGAACAATCCCCTGCCCCTCACAGTGAGCAGTTCCCCCTCTCAGAGTGCAGAGCTAGTAGCAGTCATCCTGCTCACCCCTCACCTCACCCTCTCCCTGCCCTTGCCCTGCTTCGCCCTCACCCCTCTGATGCTCGCCCTGCCCCACCCTCACACTGCTGACCCTCGCCCTGCTGACCCTCGCCCTGCCGACCCTCGCCCTGCCCCACCCTCACACTGCTGACCCTCGCCTTGCCTACCCTCGCCCTCCAGATCCTCTCCCGCCGACCCTCGCCCTCCAGACCCTCGCCCTGCCGACCCTCGCCCTGCCGACCCTCGACGTGCCCCGCTCTCGCCCTGCTGACCCTCGCCCTGCTGACCCTCACCCTGCTGGCCCTCGCCCTGCCCCACCCCCACACTGCTGACCCTCGCCCTGCCGACCCTCGCCCTGCCAACCCTCGATGTGCCCCGCCCTCGTCCTGCTGACCCTCGCCCTACCGACCCTCGCTCTGCCGACCCTCGCCCTCCAGCCCCTCTCCCGCCGACCCTTGCCCTCCAGACCCTCGCCCTGCCGACCCTCGCCCTGCCGACCCTCGACGTGCCCCGCTCTCGCCCTGCCGGCCCTCGCCCTGCTGACCCTCACCCTGCCGGGCCTCGCCCTGCCCCACCCCCACACTGCTGACCCTCGCCCTGCCAACCCTCGATGTGCCCCGCCCTCGCCCTGCTGACCCTCGCCCTACCGACCCTCGCTCTGCCGACCCTCGCCCTCCAGCCCCTCTCCCGCCGACCCTCGCCCTCCAGACCCTCGCCCTCCAGACCCTCTCCCGCTGACCCTCACCCTGTTGACCCTCGCCCTGCCAGCCCTCGCCCTGCCCCACCCTCACACTGCTGACCCTCGCCCTGCCGACCCTCACCCTGCCCCACCCTCACACTGCTGACCCTCGCCCTGCCGACCCTCGCCCTCCAGACCCTCTCCTGCCGACCCTCGCCCTGCCGACCCTCGCCCTCCAGACCCTCTCCCGCCGACCCTCGCCCTCCAGACCCTCTCCCGCTTACCCTCGCCCTCCAGACCCTCGCCCTGCCGCCCCTCGCCCTGCCCCACCCTCACACTGCTGACCCTCGCCCTCCAGACCCTCGCCCTCCAGACCCTCTCCCGCCGACCCTCGCCCTCCAGACCCTCTCCCGCCGACCCTCGCCCGCCGACCCTCGCCCTCCAGACCCTCGCCCTCCAGACCCTCGCCCTCCAGACCCTCGCCCTCCAGACCCTTGCCCTCCAGACCCTTGCCCTCCAGACCCTTGCCTGCCTGCTTGCTTGGGGACTCACTTGCACTGCGACTCTACGCTCTGACAGTCAAATCCATCGTACAGACAGCCTGCGTTGTTGCACTGTTCATCACATTTCCCGTCTCCGAAGTAACGCCAACACTGCAGCGCCTGCGAGCAATTCTTCCAGGGGTCGTTAAAGTTGAGGGAGCAGTCACCTCCATCCCAGTCACAGGCATGCGTGTTACAATGAGCCTCACACACACGGTTTGTGGCCAAGCGGGCACACTGTGGTTTGTCACAACCCAGGTCGATGTTGGGGGGGAGGGTGATGTCCTGCCCACGCCCCCCTTCAAATTCATAATCCAGGATGAAACACTGCAACCCATTGAAGAGCCGCGGGCAGCGGCAGCGATAGAAAGGCTCAGAGGGCACAGTCTCGCACGTCCCTCCGTTATAGCATGGGTTGGACTCGCACGGGCTGCTGGCAGGCAGATGGCAATCCACCCCACCTCGCCCCGCGGGACAGGCACAGCGAGGAGAACCCCCTGGGCTCAGCACACATGTCCCACCGTTACGGCAGAGCAGGTTTCCACAGGTACTTGCATGGTTCTCGCAGGACGCTCCCTCGTAACCCTGCGGGGAGAGAGAGAGTGTGAGAGAGAGTGAGAGAGAGAGAGCGAGAGAGAGTGTGAGAGAGAGCGAGAGAGAAAGAGAGCGAGTGAGAGAGAGCGAGAGAGAGAGAGCGAGAGTGTGAGAGAGAGAGAGCGAGAGAGAGAATGAGGGAGAGTGTGAGAGAGAGTGAGAGAGAGAGAGATAGCGAGAGAGTGTGAGAGAGAGCGAGAGAGAAAGAGAGCGAGAGAGAATGAGAGAGAGAGAGATTCGGAGTGAGAGAGAGAGCGGGAGAGAGAGATATAGAGTGAGAGTGAGTTATGAGCCAAGTGGTACGGGGACTACGTAAACACACGGTAAGGAACATGGGAGTCCTGGTGTGATGGAGACTCACCGGGGGGCACCGGCAGATGAAGCCACGAGCCGTGTTACCAGCGACAGCGCAGGATCCTCCGTTCCGGCATGGGCGACTTTTGCAGCCGTCAAACACCCGGTCGCAGCGGAGACCTTGAGCAAGAGAAAACAATTGGTAATCACCACCGCGAATGAAATCACCCAGTGGCTGGATCTGAGGCCAGTTCCTCCCCTCCCTCACCCTCCACTCCCCTCCGCCCCTCCACTCTCCCATTCTCTCCCTCCCCTCCCTCACCCTCTCCCTCCACTCCCCTCCGCCCCTCCACTCCCCCATTCTCTCCCTCCCCTCCCTCACCCTCTCCCTCCACTCCCCTCCGCCCCTCCACTCCCCCATTCCCTCCCTCCCCTCCTTCACCCTCTCCCTCCAATCCCCTCAGCTCCTCCACTCCCTCACCCTCTCCCTCCACTACCCTCAGATCCTCCACTCCCCCATTCTCTCCCTCCCCTCCCTCACCCTCTCCCTCCACTCCCCTCAGCTCCTCCACTTCCCCATTCTCTTCCTCCCCTCCCTCACCCTCACCTTCCACTCCCCTCAGCCCCTCCACTCCCCCATTCTCTCCCTCCCCTCCACTCCCCTCAGCTCCTCCACTCCCCCATTCTCTCCCTCCCCCTCATCCTCACCCTCCACTCCCCTCAGCCCCTTCACTCCCTCATGTTCTCCCTCCCCCCTCACCCTCCAATCCTCAGCCCCTCCACTCCCCCGTGCTCTCCCTCCCCTCCCTCACCCTCTCGTTCCACTCCCCTCAGCCCCTCCACTCCCCCATGCTCTCCCTCCCCTCTCTCACCTTTCACTCCCCTCAGCCCCTCCACTCCCCCATGCTCTCCCACCTCTCCCTCACCCTCCACTCCCCAGCCCATCCACTCCCCCATGCTCTCCCTCCCCTCCCTCTCCCTCCACTCCCTCATCTCCTCCACTGCCCTATGCTCTCCCTCCCCTCCCCCAACCCTTCCCTCCATTCTCCCCTCCCTCCCTTCATGCCCCTAATCTCCCCTCCCCTCCCCTCTCTCTCAACAAAGAACAGTACAGCATAGGGACAGGCCATTCGGCCCTCCAAGCCTGCGCCGATCTTGATGCCTGCCCAAACTAACACCTTCTGCAATTCCGGGGACCGTATCCCTCTATTCCCATCCTATTCATGTATTTGTCAAGATGCCTCTTAAACGTCGCTATCGTACCTGCTTCCACCACCTCCCCCGGCAGCAAGTTCCAGGCACTCACCACCCTCTGTCCAAAGAACTTGCCTCGCACATCCCCTCTAAACGTTGCCCCTCGCACCTTAAACCTATGTCCCCTAGTAACTGACTCTTCCACCCTGGGAAAAAGCTTCTCACTATCCACTCTGTCCATGCCGCTCATAACTTTGTAAACCTCTATCATGTCGCCCCTCCACCTCCGTCGTTCCAGTGAAAACAATCCGAGTTTATCCAACCTCTCCTCCTAGCTAATGCCCTCCAGACCAGGCAACATCCTGGTAAACCTCTTCTGTACCCTCTCCAAAGCCTCCACGTCCTTCTGGTAGTGTGGCAACCAGAATTGCACGCAATATTCTAAGTGTGGCCTAACTAGAGTTCTGTACAGCTGCAGCATGACTTGCCAATTTTTATACTCTATGCCCCGACCGATGAAGGCAAGCATGCCGTATGCCTTCTTGACTACCTTATCCACCTGCGTTGCCACTGTACTGTCCACTTACCTCACCCCACCCTCACCCACTGCCCTCCCCCACTCCCTCCCCTCCTGCCACCCTCCATTCCCTGCTCCCATCCCCTCCCCTCCCCCGCTGCCCCTTCCCCGCTGCCCCTCCCCCGTTGCCCCTTCCCCGCTGCGCCTCCCCCGCTGCCCCTCCCCCGCTGCCCCTCCCCCGTTGCCCCTCCCCCGTTGCCCCTCCCCCGCTGCCCCTCTCCCGCTGCCCCTCCCCCGCTGCCCCTCCCCCGCTGCCCCTCCCCCGCTGCCCCTCCCCCGCTTACCTGTGTAACCAGGCCGACACTCGCAGTGGAATGCGTTAATCAGCTGTACACAGTTCTGGGTCCCGCGGCTGTCACATGGGTTGGACAGACACTCGTTAACGTCACCCTCGCAATGCTCGCCCACAAATCCCGGTGGACAG
This sequence comes from Heterodontus francisci, assembly GCF_036365525.1. NCBI lineage: Eukaryota > Metazoa > Chordata > Chondrichthyes > Heterodontiformes > Heterodontidae > Heterodontus > Heterodontus francisci. The sequence continues at coordinate 5,291,398 of NC_090402.1, read as the reverse complement.
ATGCAGCTGTAACCCCCAACACGATCAACGCATTGACCCTTGTTAAAACATCGAGGCTCCAGGGTCAGAGAGTCCACCGCACTGTTACAATCATCCAGGTTTATCTCACAGTGTACACCTGTGAGAGGGGAAATAAGAGGTAGGAGGAGGGAGATGGGGGGCAAGGGAGGAGGAGAAGGAGGGAGAGAGAGAGGGGAAGAGGAGAGTGAGAAAGAGGGAGGAAGGGGGAGAGAGACAAAGAGAGGGGGAGACAGCAAGAGGGAGGAACACAAAGTGAGGGAGAGTACAAGTGAGGGGAAGAGATAGAGGGCAGGGGACAGATTGGGGAAGAGAGAGAGGGAGAGAGAAAAGGAGGGAGGGAGAGAGAGAGAGAAAAGATGTTAGGAGATGGGAAAGTGATCACGTGCTCCAGAGATAAGTATTCTATCAACGTGGTGTCGCACCCCACAGTCACTGATAGGACCCAGGGGTGTTTTTGCCACCAATAGATGTCACAACTGAGTGTTAACTTGCATGGAGCTTCTCTGCACCAACACCCATCCCCTCCACCACCCCTCACGGGAAATGATCCTCTCGAGGAATTTCCCCTTTCCCTGCCAAGCCCGAGCCATGGTGCGTCTCGTACCCTGCGTGCCCCGAGGGCAGGAGCACTTGTAGCTGTTGGTGAGGTCGATGCAGGTCCCACCATTCTTGCAGGGCTGTGAGAGGCACTCGTTAATCTCCTCCGAGCAGTTGATTCCGTGAAAGCCAGCGACGCACTGAGGGAGAGGGAGAAACACAAAGAGTTTAAAAACCTATTCCCAACAGCTGCTCCCATCGACAACAAGAAGCCACGTCAGCAACAGGCAGAACATTCCGGACGCATCAGAGCAGGATCTTTCCTGCCCCAGGATAGAAATTTCGGAAAGATCTTGCATTTCTATAGAGCCTTACACCACCTTGGGATGGCCCAAAGCGCTTCACAGCCAATGAAATACTTGTTTGAAGTGTGGTCACTGTTGCAATATAGGAAACTCAGCAGCCAATCTTTGCACAGCAAGATCCCACAAACAGCCATGTGAACAACAACCTGATTTTTAGTGATTTTGGGTGAGGGATAAAGATTAACTCCAGGACTCCGGGGAGAACTCCCTTGTTCTTCTCCCAATACCAGTCATGGGATCATTTAAATCTGCCAGAGGGACGGAGGTGGGTCCTCAGTTTAACAACTCATCCAAACGACAGCACCTCCAATACTGACCCCATAATACCGACCCTCAATACCAACCCATAACACCAACCCGTAATACCTTGCCTGTAATACCTACCCTGCAATACCCACCCTGCAATACCTAACCTGTAATACCTACCCTGTAATACCCACCCTGTATTACCCACCCTGTAATACCTACCCTGTAATACCTACCCTGCAATACCCACCCTGCAATACCTAACCTGTAATACCTACCCTGTAATACCCACCCTGTATTACCCACCCTGTAATACCTACCCTGTAATACCTACCCTGCAATACCCACCCTGCAATACCTAACCTGTAATACCTACCCTGTAATACCCACCCTGTATTACCCACCCTGTAATACCTACCCTGTAATACCCACCCTGTATTACCCACCCTGTAATACCCACCCTGTAATACCCACCTTGCAATACCCACCCTGTAATACCCACCTTGCAACACCCACCCTGTAATACCCACCCTGCAATACCCACCCTGCAATACCCACCCTGCAATACCCACCCTGCAATACCCACCCTGTCATACCCACCCTGTAATACCCACCCTGTAATACCCACTCTGCAATACCCACTCTGCAATACCCACTCTGCAATACCCACTCTGCAATAACCACTCTGCAATACCCACCCTGTAATACCCACCTTGCAATACCCACCCTGTAATACCTACCCTGTAATACCTACCCTGTAATACCCACCCTGTAATACCTACCCTTTAATACCCACCCTGCACTACCCACCCTGTAATACCTACCCTTTAATACCTACCCTGTAATACCAACCCTGTAATACCTACCCTGTAATACCTACCCTGTATTACCCACCCTGTAATACCTACCCTGAAATACCTACCCTGTAATACCCACTCTGCAATACCCACCCTGCAATAACCACTCTGCAATACCCACCCTGTAATACCTACCCTGTAATACCTACCCTGTATTACCCACCCTGTAATACCCACCCTGCAATACCCACCCTGCAATACCCACCCTGTAATACCCACCCTGCAATACCCACCCTGCAATACCCACCCTGTAATACCCACCTTGCAATACCCACCCTGTAATACCCACCCTGCAATACCCACCCTGTAATCCCCTCCCTGCTATATCCACCCTGCAATACCCACCCTGTAATACCCACCCTGCAATACCCACCATGTAATACCCACCCTGCAATACCCACCCTGCAATACCCACCCTGCAATACCCACCCTGTAATACCCACCCTGTATTACCCACCCTGTAATACCCACCCTGCAATACCCACCGACTATTGACATGCTGTTCTCCCTTCGTCAGATACAGGAGAAATGCCGTGAACAACAGATGCCCCTCTACATTGCTTTCATTGATCTCACCAAAGCCTTTGACCTCGTCAGCAGACGTGGTCTCTTCAGACTACTAGAAAAGATCGGATGTCCACCAAAGCTACTAAGTATCATCACCTCATTCCATGACAATATGAAAGGCACAATTCAACATGGTGGCTCCTCATCAGAGCCCTTTCCTATCCTGAGTGGTGTGAAACAGGGCTGTGTTCTCGCACCCACACTTTTTGGGATTTTCTTCTCCCTGCTGCTTTCACATGCGTTCAAATCCTCTGAAGAAGGAATTTTCCTCCACACAAGATCAGGGGGCAGGTTGTTCAACCTTGCCCGTCTAAGAGCGAAGTCCAAAGTACGGAAAGTCCTCATCAGAGAACTCCTCTTTGCTGACGATGCTGCTTTAACATCTCACACTGAAGAATGCCTGCAGAGTCTCATCGACAGGTTTGCGTCTGCCTGCAATGAATTTGGCCTAACCATCAGCCTCAAGAAAACGAACATCATGGGGCAGGATGTCAGAAATGCTCCATCCATCAATATTGGCGACCACGCTCTGGAAGTGGTTCAAGAGTTCACCTACCTAGGCTCAACTATCACCAGTAACCTGTCTCTAGATGCAGAAATCAACAAGCGCATGGGTAAGGCTTCCACTGCTATGTTCAGACTGGCCAAGAGAGTGTGGGAAAATGGCGCACTGACACGGAACACAAAAGTCCGAGTGTATCAGGCCTGTGTCCTCAGTACCTTGCTCTACGGCAGCGAGGCCTGGACAACGTATGCCAGCCAAGAGCGACGTCTCAATTCATTCCATCTTCGCTGCCTTCGGAGAATACTTGGCATCAGGTGGCAGGACTATATCTCCAACACAGAAGTCCTTGAAGCGGCCAACATCCCCAGCTTATACACACTACTGAGTCAGCGGCGCTTGAGATGGCTTGGCCATGTGAGCCGCATGGAAGATGGCAGGATCCCCAAAGACACATTGTACAGCGAGCTCGCCACTGGTATCAGACCCACCGGCCGTCCATGTCTCCGTTATAAAGACGTCTGCAAACGCGACATGAAATCGTGTGACATTGATCACAAGTCGTGGGAGTCAGTTGCCAGCATTCGCCAGAGCTGGCGGGCAGCCATAAAGACAGGGCTAAATTGTGGCGAGTCGAAGAGACTTAGTAGTTGGCAGGAAAAAAGACAGAGGCGCAAGGGGAGAGCCAACTGTGCAACAGCCCCAACAAACAAATTTCTCTGCAGCACCTGTGGAAGAGCCTGTCACTCCAGAATTGGCCTTTATAGCCACTCCAGGCGCTGCTTCACAAACCACTGACCACCTCCAGGCGCGTATCCATTGTCTCTCGAGATAAGGAGGCCCAAAAGAAAAAAGAAAGAATACCCACCCTGCAATACCCACCCTGTAATCCCCTCCCTGCTATATCCACCCTGCAATACCCACCCTGTAATACCCACCCTGCAATACCCACCATGTAATACCCACCCTGCAATACCCACCCTGCAATACCCACCCTGCAATACCCACCCTGTAATACCCACCCTGTATTACCCACCCTGTAATACCCACCCTGCAATACCCACCATGCAATACCCACCCTGTAATACCTACCCTGTAATACCTACCCTGTAATACCCACCCTGTAATACCTACCCTTTAATACCCACCCTGCACTACCCACCCTGTAATACCTACCCTTTAATACCTACCCTGTAATACCAACCCTGTAATACCTACCCTGTAATACCTACCCTGTATTACCCACCCTGTAATACCTACCCTGAAATACCTACCCTGTAATACCCACTCTGCAATACCCACCCTGCAATAACCACTCTGCAATACCCACCCTGTAATACCTACCCTGTAATACCTACCCTGTATTACCCACCCTGTAATACCCACCCTGCAATACCCACCCTGCAATACCCACCCTGTAATACCCACCCTGCAATACCCACCCTGCAATACCCACCCTGTAATACCCACCTTGCAATACCCACCCTGTAATACCCACCCTGCAATACCCACCCTGTAATCCCCTCCCTGCTATATCCACCCTGCAATACCCACCCTGTAATACCCACCCTGCAATACCCACCATGTAATACCCACCCTGCAATACCCACCCTGCAATACCCACCCTGCAATACCCACCCTGTAATACCCACCCTGTATTACCCACCCTGTAATACCCACCCTGCAATACCCACCATGCAATACCCACCATGTATTACCCACCCTGTAATACCCACCCTGTAATACCCACCCTGCAATACCCACCCTGTAATACCCACCCTTTAATACCTACCCTGTAATACCCACCCTGTAATACCCACCCTGCAATACCCACCATGCAATACCCACCATGTATTACCCACCCTGTAATACCCACCCTGCAACACCCACCCTGCAACACCCACCCTGCAACACCCACCCTGCAATACCCACCCTGCAATACCCACCCTGTAATACCCACCCTGTATTACCCACCCTGTATTACCCACCCTGTAATACCCACCCTGCAATACCCACTCTGCAATACCCACTCTGCAATACCCACTCTGCAATACCCACCCTGTAATTCCCACCCTGTAATTCCCACTCTGTAATACCCACCCTGTAATACCCACCCTGTAATACCCACCTTGCAATACCCACCCTGCAATACCCACTCTGTAATACCCACCCTGTAATACCCACCTTGCAATACCCACCCTGCAATACCCACCCCGAAGCATCAACCTTCAATACTGACCCTCAAAACTGACCCATCATGTTGACCCTTCATATGCTGAAACTTGATACTGATCTGACACTGACCCTTGACTCTTAACTCTTAGCGCTGACATTTAGTGCTGAACTTTAGCAGCACTGACCGTTTGACTGCCTCACCTCACAGGAATAGCCGCCCAGGTAATCAGTACAAGTGGCTCCATTCTGGCAGGGATTTGGAGCACATTCATCCACCTGCTCCTCACAGTAACTGCCTGTATAACCCGCCTGGCAACGGCAGTGATGAGTGTTCCCAGCATCGATGCAGAGGCCGCTGTTCCGACAAAGCTGGTCCGATTCCACCCCTGCAGAACAGAGCAGTGAATCTAGATAACAACCAGCTGCAGCAAGGGACAAGCGGAGGGAGTAATGATAGCGGGGCGCGGGGTCGATGGTGGGGGGTCAGGTGACAGAGGGTTTGGGCATGGGGGTTGGGGGGTGCAAGGGGTGAGAGGCGCATGGGGAGATTGCAAGGGTTGTGGGGAGGAGGGGTGTGGGTGGGAGGGATGTGGAGAGAGGGGAGGGGGAGCAGGTTGGGGGAGGGGTTGCAGGGTGGGGGGTTGGGGGTTACCTTGCTGTTTGGCGGCCACCTCACAGGACACGCTGGGCACATCACAGTACAGGCCGGTCCAGCTGCTCCGACACTCACATCGGTAGGTGGTGCCAGTCTGCCAGCAAGTGCCACCGTTCTTACAGGGCGAGGAGTCACACCAGCGCACCAGGTTCTAGAGAGTAAAGAGAGGGACAGGTGGTGAGCCCAGACATCTCACAACCTCACCACCCTATTAGACCCCGAAATGAGCTCCTGACCCTCAGATTCGTGCCATCACTAAGACCGCCTATTTCCACCTCTGTAACATCGCCCGACTCTGCCCCTGTCTCAGCTCATCTGCTGCTGAAAGCCTCATCCTGCATTTGTTACCTCCAGACTCGGCTATTCCAACACATTCTACACTGGCCTCCCAACGCCCGCTCTCTGCAAACTTTAGCTCATCCAAAAGGTTGTGTATTTGAGCTCCTGATACCGACTCGGGGGTGGAGGGTGGATTGAAGGTGTCAGCGATGACTCAACTTTCTTAATCGAGATCACGTGCTTCTGGGTTCAAGCTTTTCACAATCACTAGACACCCCAAAGCACTTTACAGGCAAGGAGATACTTTTTGAAGCGTAGCAACATTTGTAATGTCGGAAAGAAGGCAGCCAATTTGTGCACAGCAAGATCCCGGAAACATCAATGTGATAACGACCAGATCATCCGTTCTTTTGATAATGCTGGTTGAGGGATAAATATTGGCCAGGACACTGAGGGGACACTGACATCCCCTGCTCGTCTATCAAATAGTGCCTGGGATCTTTTACATTCGCCTGAAAGGGCAGACACATCCTGGGTTTAATGTCTCATTTAAAAGATGGCACCTCCAACAGTGCAGCATTCCCTCAGTACTGACCTTCCGACAGTGCAGCACTCCCTCAGTACTGACCCTCCGACAGTGCAGCGCTCCCTCAGTACTGACCCTCCGACAGTGCAGCACTCCCTCAGTACTGACCCTCCGACAGTGCAGCACTCCCTCAGTACTGACCCTCCGACAGTGCAGCGCTCCCTCAGTACTGACCCTCCGACAGTGCAGCACTCCCTCAGTACTGACCCTCCGACAGTGCAGCACTCCCTCAGTACTGACCCTCCAACAGTGCAGCACTCCCTCACTGCTGACCCTCCGACAGTGCAGCACTCCCTCACTGCTGATCCTCCGACAGTGCAGCACTCCCTCACTGCTGATCCTCCGACAGTGTAGCACTCCCTCAGTACTGACCCTCCGACAGTGCAGCACTTCCTCAGTACTGACCCTCCAATAGCGCGGCACTCCCTCAGTACTGACCCTCCGACAGTGAAGCGGGTAGGCGATGGTGTAGTGGTATTGTCACTGGACTAGTAACCCAGAGACCCAGGGTATTTCTCTGGGGGCATGGGTTCGAATCCCACCACATTTGAATTTGAATTTAATTAATAAATCTGGAATTAAAAGCTAGTCTAATGATGGCCATGAAACCATTGTCGATTGTTGTAAAAACCCATCTGGTTCATTAATGTCCTTGAGGGAAGGAAATCTGCTGTCCTTACCTGGTCTGGCCTACATGTGACTCCAGACCCACAGCAATGTGGTTGACTCTTACATGCCCTCTGAAATGGCCTAGCAAGACACTCAGTTATATCTAACTGCTACGAAGTCTATAAAAAGGAATGAAACCGGATGGACCACCCGGCATCGACCTAGGCACCGGAAACGACAACGGCAAACCCAGCCCTGTTGACCCTGCAAAGTCCTCCTTACTAACATCTGGAGGCTTGTGCCAAAGTTGGGAGAGCTGTCCCACAAACTAGTCAAGCAACAGCCTGACATAGTCATACTCACGGAATCATACCTTACAGACAATGTCCCAGACACTGCCATCACCATCCCCGGGTATGTCCTGTCCCACCGGCAGGACAGACCCAGTAGAGGTGGTGGCACAGTGGTATACAGTAGGGAGGGAGATGCCCTGGGAGTCCTCAATGTCGACTCCGGATCCCATGAAGTTTCATGGTATCAGGTCAAACATGGGCAAGGTAACCTCCTACCACCTACCGCCCTCCCTCAGCTGATGAGTCAGTACTCCTCCATGTTGAACACCACTTGGAGGAAGCACTGAGGGTGGCAAGGGCACAAAATGTACTCTGGGTGGGGGACTTCAATGTCCATCACCAAGAGTGGCTCGGTAGCACCATTACTGACCGAGCTGGCCGAGTCCTAAAGGACACAGCTGCAAGACTGGGTCTGCGGCAGGTGGTGGGGGAACCAACAAGAGAGGAAAACATACTTGTCCTCGTCTTCACCAATCTGCCTGTCGCAGATGCTTCTGTCCATGACTGTATTGGTAGGAGTGACCACCGCACAGTACTTGTGGAGACGAAGTCCTGCCTTCACATTGAGGATACTGTCCATCGTGTTGTGTGGCACTATCACCGTGCTGAATGGGATAGATTTCAAACAGATCTAGCAATGCAAAACTGGGCATCCATGAGGCGCTGTGGGCCATCAGCAGCAGCAGAATTGTACTCAACCACAATCTGTAACCTCATGGCCCGGCATATCCCCCACTCCACCATGACCATCAAGCCAGGAGACTAACCCTGGTTCAATGAAGAGTGCAGGAGGGCATGCCAGGAGCATCACCAGGCATACCTCAAAATGAGGTGTCAACCTGGTGAAGCTACAACACAGGACTATCTGCGTGCCAAACTGCGTAGGCAGCATGCGATAGACAGAGCTAAGCGATCCCATAGCCAACGGATCAGATCTAAGCTCTGCAGTCCTGCCACATCCAGCCGTGAATGGTGCTGGACAATTAAACAACTAACTGGAGGAGGTGGCTCTACAAATATCCCCATCCTCAATGATGGGGGAGCCCAGCACATCAGTGCGAAAGATAAGGCTGAAGCATTTACAACAATCTTCAGCCAGAAGTGCCGAGTTGATGATCCATCTTGGCCTCTTCCTGAAGTCCCCAGCATCACAGATGCCAGACTTCAGCCAATTTGATTCACTCCGCATGATATCAAGAAACGACTGAAGGCACTGGATACTGCAAAAGCTATGGGCCCTGACAATATTCCGGCAATAGTACTGAAGAACTGTGCTCCAGAACTTGCTGCACCCCTAGCCAAGCTGTTCCAGTACAGCTACAACACCGGCATCTACCCTGCAATGTGGAAAATTGCCCAGGTATGTCCTGTACACAAAAAGCAGGACAAATCCAACCCGGCCAATTACTGCCCCATCAGCCTACTCTCAATCATCTGTTAAGTAATGGAAGGTGTCATCGACAGTGCCATCAAGCGGCACTTGCTCAGCAATAACCTGCTCAGTGACAGTCAGTCTGGGTTCCGCCAGGGCCACTCAGCTCCTGACCTCATTACAGCCTCGGTTCAAACATGGACAAAAGAGCTAAACTCAAGAGGTGAGGTGAGGTGAGCGTGACTGCCCTTGACATCAAGGCAGCATTTGACCGAGTATGGCATCAAGGAGCCCTAGCAAAACTGAGGTCGATGGGAATCAGGGGGAAAACCCTCCGCTGGCTGGAGTCATACCTAGCGCAAAGGAAGATGGTTGTGGTTGTTGGAGGTCAATCATCTGAGCTCCAGGACATCACTGCACGAGTTCCTCAGGGTAGTGTCCTAGGCTCAACCATCTTCAGCTGCTTCATCAATGACCTTCCTTCAATCATAAAGTCAGAAGTGGGGATGTTCACTGATGATTGCACAATGTTCAGCACCATTCGTGACTCCTCAGATACTGAAGCAGTCCGTGTAGAAATGCAGCAAGACCTGGACAATATCCAGGCTTGGGCTGATAAGTGGCAAGTAACATTCGTGCCACACAAGTGCCAGGCAATGACCATCTCCAACAAGAGAGAATCTAACCATCTCCCCATGACATTCAACAGCATTACCATCGCTGAATCCCCCACTATCAACATCCTAGGGGTTACCATTGACCAGAAACTGAACTGTAGTAGCCATATAAATACCTTGGCTACAAGAGCAGGTCAGAGGCTGGGAATTCTGCGGTGAGTAACTCACCTCCTGACTCCCCAAAGCCTGTCCACCATCGACAAGGCACAAGTCAGGAGTGTGATGGAATACTCTCCACTTGCCTGGATGGGTGCAGCGCCAACAACACTCAAGAAGCTCGACACCATCCAGGACAAAGCAGCCCGTTGGATTGCCACCCCATCTACAAACATTCACTCCCTCCACCACCGACGCACAGTGGCAGCAGTGTGTACCATCTACAAGATGCACTGCAGCAATGCACCAAGGCTCCTCAGACAGCACCTTCCAAACCCGCGACCTCTACCACCTCGAAAGACAAGAGCAGCAGATGCATGGGAACACCACCACCTGCAAGTTCCCCTCCAAGTCACACACCATCCTGACTTGGAACTATATCACCGTTCCTTCACTGTCGCTGGGTCAAAATCCTGGAACTCCCTTCCTAACAGCACTGTGGGTGTACCTACCCCACATGGACTGCAGCGGTTCAAGAAGGCAGCTCACCACCACCTTCTCAAGGGCAATTAGGGATGGGCAATAAATGCTGGCCTGGCCAGTGACGCCCACAACCCATGAATGAATTTTAAAAAACTCCCTCAGTGCTGACCCTCCGACAGTGCAGCATTCCCTCAGTACTGCACTGGAGTGTTAGCTTGGATTATGGGCTCAGGTCTCTGGACTGAGATTTGAACCCACAACCTCTGACTCTAATTATGAGACAGTTTAAGGCTGAGCCACTGCGAGGAGCAGAGGTCAACACTAATTCTCAGTTGAGGACTGCGAGATATTTGACAGTTTCTGTGGCTCCACTCCAACAGAAACATTCTGTCCCTGTTTGTGACGGTCATCTGTTGCTAAGGATGCCCCTTTGGCCCACACATGTTATAGAATCATAGAATGGTTACAGCACAGAAGGACGCCATTCAGCCCACCTTGTCTGTGCTGGCTCTCTGCAAGAGCAACTCACCTAGTCCAACTCCCTCGCCTTTTCCCCACAGCGTGCAAATTTATTCTCTTCATGTGCTTATCTAATTCCCTTTTGAAAGCCACGTTTGAATCTGTCTCCACCACACTCTCCGGCAGCACATCCCAGATCCTAACCACACACTGCGTAAAAATGTTTTTCCTCGTGTCACTGTTGCTTCTTTTGCCAATCACTTTTAAATCAGTGTCCTCTGGTTCTCGATCCTTTCACCAATGGGAACAGTTTCTCTCTATCTACCCTGTCCAGACCCCTCATGATTTTGAACACCTCTATCAAATCTCCTCTCAACCTTCTCCAAGAACAGCCCCAGCTTCTCCAATCTATCCACATAACTGAAGTCCCTCATCCTTAGAACCATTCCCGTGAATCTTTTCTGCACCCTTTCCAATGCCTTCACATCCTTCCTAATGTGCGGTGCCCAGAACTGGACACAAACTCCAGTTGAGGCTGAACCAGTGTTTTATAAAGGTTCACCGTAACTTCCTTGCTTTTGTACCCTATGTCTCTATTAATAAAGCCCAGGATACTGTGTGCTTTTTTAACCACTTTCTCAACCTGCTCTGTCACCTTCAATGATTTGTGCACATATACCCCCAGGTCCCTTTGCTCCTGCACCCCCTTTAGAATTGTACCCTTTGTTTTATATTGCCTCTCCATGTACTTCCTACCAAAATGTATCAATTCACACTTTTCTGCATTCAATTTCATCTGCCACTTGTCCACCCATTCCACCAGCCTGTCTATGTCCTCTTGAAGTCTATCATTATCCTCCTCACAGTTCACAATATTTACAAGATTTGAGTCATCTGCAAATTTTGAAATTGTGCCCTTCACACCAAAGTCTAGGTCATTAACAAAGATCACGAAAAGCAGTGGTCCCGGTACTGACCCCTGGGGAATTCCACTATATACCTTCCTCCAGTCTGAAAAACAACCGTTCACCCCTACTCTCTGTTTCCTGTCACTCAGCCAATTTCGTCTCCATGTTGCTACTGTCCCTTTTATTCCACAGGCTTCAACTTTGCTGCCAAGTCTGTTGTGTGGCACTTTATCGAATGTCTTTTGGAAGTTCATGTAAACCACATCAACAGCATGACTGTCATCAAAAACCTCAATCAAGTTAGTTAAATACAATTTGCCTTTAACAAATCTGTGTTGATTTTCCTTAATTAATCCACAATTATTCAAGCAACTGTTAATTTTGTCCCAGATTATCGTTTCTAAAAGCTTTCCCATCACCGAGGTTAAACCGACTGTCCTGTAGTTGCTCCTTACACCCTTTTTTGAACAAGAGTGTAACATTTGCAATTCTCCAGTCCTCTGGCACCACCCCTGTATCGGAGGAGGATTGGAAGACTATGGCCGGTGCCTCCACGATTTCCACCCTCACTTCCCTCAGTATCCTCGGATGCATCCTATCTGGTCCTCGTGCCTTATCAACGTTAAGTACAGCCAGCCTATCCAATACCTGCTCCTTATCAATTTTTAGCCCATCTAGTGTGTCAATTGCCTCCTCTTTCACCATTCCTGGGTTGCATCTTCTTCCTCAGTAAAGACAGATGCAAAGTATTCATTTAATACCTCAGCTATGCCCTCTGTCTCTGTGTGTAAATCCCCTTTTGGGTCCCTAATAGGCCCCAGCCCTTTCAGTGATAAAATGCTCCTTTGCAGATCTCCCCCCGAATCCCTCAAGCCGCTGACCCTCACTGACCACCCTCATCCTCAGCAACCATTCGGCATGCACAAGGCCGTAGAATGGGCGTTGCCAAACTATTCGACTGTGGACAGCAGCGCATCCAATCCAGATCCTGCCCTTGTCCCAGCCCCCAACCCCCTGACTTCCTCTCACACCGTGATAGTGTTTGGGATCCAACACCCTCGGTCCTCCTCGACCCCCAGTGCCCATCCTCCCCATCACGGGATGTGATACCTAGGCATGGGGAGGGGTTCGGAGAGCTGGAGGTTTGGCGGGTTTGTGTTTACCTGACAGTTGAGGCCAGTGTAGCCCTGAGGACAGGTGCACTTGTAGGTCCCGTAGCTATCCTGACATGTGCCAGCATTGAGACATGGCTTGGAGTCACACTCGTTGATGTCGTGCTGGCAGTAGCTGCCCGTGAAACCAGTCGGACAGAGACAAGTGAAGGTATTAATTCCATCGACACAAGTCCCGCCGTTAAAACAGGAGCTGCGAGAAAGACTCAGATTTAATATACAACCTTGTAGCATGATACTGCACAGAGAATTGATCAACAGACAGGAAACAGAGAGTGAGCATAAACGGGGCATTTTCAAGTTTAAGGCAGTGAATATTGGGGTACCACAAAGATCAGTGCTGGGGCCTCAGCTATTTACAATCTATATTAATGACTTGGATGAAGAGACAGAGAGTAATGTATCCAAGTTTACTGATGATACAAAGCTTGATGGAAAGGTAAGCTGTGGGGAGGATGTAGAGAGGCTGCAAAAAGATATAGACAGGTTAAATGAGTGGGCAACAAGATGGCAAATGGAGTATAATGTAGGGAAATGTGAAGTTGTTCACTTTGGTCGTAAAAATAAAAAATCAGAATATTTTTAAAAGGTGTGAAAGTGGTAAGTGTTGATGTTCAGAGAGACTTGGAGGTACTTGTACAAGGAACGCACAAAGTTAACATGCAGGTGCAGCAGGCTATTAGGAAGGCAAATGGCATGTTGACCTTTATTGCAAGGGGATTGGAGTACAGGAATAAAGAAGTCTTACTAAAATTGTACAGGACTTTGGTGAGATCGCACCTGGAATACTGTGTGCAGTTTTAGTCTCCACATTTAAGAAAGGATATACTTGCACTGGAGGCAGTGCCGCAAATATTCAATAGATTGGTCCCTGGGATGAGGGGGTTGTCCTATGACGAGAGACTGTGTAAATTGGGCCGATATTCTCTGGAGTTTCGAAGAATGAGAGGTGATCTCATTGAGACATACAAGATTGTGAAAGGGTTTGATAGGGTAGAAGCTGAGAGATTGTTCCCACTGATCAGGGAATCTAGAACACGGGGACACAGTCTCCGGATAAGGGATCAATCATTCAGGACTGAGATGAGGAGAAATTACTTCACTCAAAGGGTTGTGAATCTTTGGAATTCTCTACCCCAGAGGGTTGTGGATGCTCCATCATTGAATACATTTAAGGCTGGGATAGACAGATTTTGGTCTCTTGGAATCAAGGAATATGGGGAGCAGGCAGGAAAGTGGAATTGAAGCCCAAGATCAGCCATGATTGTATTGAATGACGGAGCAGGCTCGATGGGCCGAATGGTCTACTCCTGCTCCTATTTCTTGTGTTCTTGCATTCACAGAGGCCATTCGGCCCATCGTGCCTGTGCTGGCTCTTTGAAAGAGCTCTCCAATTAGTCCCCGCTCCCCTCTCCTTTCTCCCGAGCCCTGCAAATTTCTCCTTTTCAAGTATTTATCCAATTCTCCTTTTGAAAGTTACGATTGAATCTGCTTCCACCGCCCTTTCAGGCAGCGCGTTCCAGATCACAACAACTCACTGTGTAAAAAAACATTCTCCTCATCTCCCCCTCTGGTTCTTTTTCCCAATTATCTTCAATCTCTTGTCCTCTGGTTACTGACCCTCCTGCCACTGGAAACAGTTTCTCTTTATTTACTCGATCAAAACCCCTCATGATTTTGAACACACCATTGGTGGCCGAGCCTTCAAATGCTGAGGCCCTAAGCTCTGGAATTCCCTCCCAAACCCTCTCCGCCTCTCTCTCCTCCTCTAAGACACTCCTTAAAACCTTCCTCTTTGACCAAGCTTCTGGTTCCCCCGCCCCCCCACCCCCTTTCCTCCCTTTGATTATCTCCTATCCGGTGAGTGACCAGCCCCTGTCACTCACCACCGCTCTCCCCACCTCCGTCCCTCACTGTTCCCCTTCCCCACTCTCTGTCTCTTGTCCCAGCATTCTCTCCGCTTGCTCTCTCCCTCCCTCATGTCTCCCCCTCTCTCTCCCTCTCCCTCCCTCCGCCTCTCCCAGAGCTCACCTCTCAGTACAATCGGGAGCATTATTCTCACAGTGCATGCCGCTGAACCCCAGTGGGCAGGTACAGGTGTAGCTGTTGACACAGTCCGTGCAGTTACCGTTGTTTTCACACGGGTCACTGGCACACTCGTTGATATCTTCCTCACACTTTGGGCCACGGAATCCGGGGAGACAGGTGCAGAGGAAGCTGTTGACAGCGTCAGAGCAGGAGCCTCCGTTGTGGCACGGATCTGTGGTGGGAAACATTGGGATCATGGTATTTTCCAGCCAGTAAAACCAAAGAACAACTTGCATTTATATAGCACTTATCAGGTGGTAAAACAAATCTGACACCAAACCACATAAGGAGATATAAGGTCAGACGACCAAAAGCTTGATAAAAGAGGCAGTAATGAGGGAGTGCTGCACTGTGTGTGTCTCTCTCTCGGTCTCTCTCTCTGTCACTGTCTTGTCTCTTTCTCTCTCTCGGTCCCTCTCTCTGTCACTGTCTTGTCTCTTTCTCTCTCTCTGTCACTGTCTTGTCTCTTTCTCTCTCTCGGTCTCTCTCTCTGTCACTGTCTTGTCTCTTTCTCTCTCTCGGTCTCTCTCTCTGTCACTGTCTTGTCTCTTTCTCTCTATCTGTCACTGTCTTGTCTCTTTCTCTCTCTCGGTCTCTCTCTCTGTCACTGTCTTGTCTCTTTCTCTCGGTCCCTCTCTCTGTCACTGTCTTGTCTCTTTCTCTCTCTCTGTCACTGTCTTGTCTCTTTTTCTCTCTCGGTCTCTCTCTCCGTCACTGTCTTGTCTCTTTCTCTCTCTCTGTCACTGTCTTGTCTCTTTCTCTCTCTCGGTCTCTCTCTCTGTCACTGTCTTGTCTCTTTCTCTCTCTCGGTCTCTCTCTCTGTCACTGTCTTGTCTCCTTCTCTCTCTCGGTCTCTCTCTCTGTCACTGTCTTGTCTCTTTCTCTCTCTCGGTCTCTCTCTCTGTCATTCTCTGTTTGTCTTGGTTTCGTTTTCTCTCTCCACTTACTAGGCTGACAATCGTCCACATCGGTTTCACAGACAGTCCCAGTGTAGCCCTGACGACACACGCACTGGAATCCTCCCATTGAGTTCTGACAAACTGCTCCATTGCGACACGGGCTTTTCACACACTCATTCACATCCTTCTCGCAGGTCTGGCCTGGAGAGACAGGGAATTCATTCATTAATTCCCCGCAGAATACAGGCTGTGTGACAGATCCAGTTGTAACGCTCTGTGTCTGACGCTTCGTCTGTGACGATCACACTGTGATGCTCTGTGTGTGACGCTTCGTGTGTGACACACTGTGTGTGACGCTTTGTGTGTGACGCTCCGTGTGTGACAATCACACTGTGACGCTCTGTGTGTGACGCTCTGTGTGTGACCACACTGTGATGCTCTGTGTGTGACGCTCTGTATGACGCTCTGTGTGTGATGCTCTGTGTGTGACGCTCTGTGTGTGACGCTCTGTGTGTGATGCTCTGTGTGACGCTCTGTGTGTGATGCTCTGTGTGTGATGCTCTGTGTGTGATGCTCTGTGTGACGCTCTGTGAGTGATGCTCTGTGTGACGCTCTGTGTGTGATGCTCTGTGTGTGATGCTCTGTGTGTGATGCTCTGTGTGACGCTCTGTGAGTGACGCTCTGTCTGTGATGCTCTGTGTGTGATGCTCTGTGAGCGACGCTCTGTGTGTGACGCTCTGTGTGCGATGCTCTGTGTGACGCTCTATGTGTGACGCTCTGTGTGCGATGCTCTGTGTGTGATGCTCTGTGTGTGATGCTCTGTGTGTGACGCTCTGTGTGTGACGCTCTGTGTGTGATGCTCTGTGTGTGATGCTCTGTGTGTGATGCTCTGTGTGACGCTCTGTGAGTGACGCTCTGTCTGTGATGCTCTGTGTGTGATGCTCTGTGAGCGACGCTCTGTGTGTGACGCTCTGTGTGCGATGCTCTGTGTGTGACGCTCTGTGTGTGACGCTCTGTGTGACACTCTGTGTGTGACGCTCTGAGTGACGCTCTGTGTGTGATGCTCTGTGAGTGACGCTCTGTGAGTGACGCTCTGTGTGTGATGCTCTGTGTGACGCTCTGTGTGTGACGCTCTGTGTGTGATGCTCTGTGTGTGATGCTCTGTGTGTGACGCTCTGTGAGAGAAGCACTGTGTGTGACGCTCTGTGTGCGACGCTCTGTGTGCGACGCTCTGTGTGCGACGCTCTGTGAGCGACGCTCTGTGTGTGATGCTCTGTGTGACGCTCTGTGTGTGATGCTCTGTGTGTGACGCTCTGTGTGTGACGCTCTGTGTGCGATGCTCTGTGTGTGATGCTCTGTGTGCGATGCTCTGTGTGCGATGCTCTGTGTGTGATGCTCTGTGTGTGATGCTCTGTGTGACGCTCTGTGTGTGACGCTCTGTGTGTGATGCTCTGTGTGTGATGCTCTGTGTGTGATGCTCTGTGTGCGATGCTCTGTGTGCGATGCTCTGTGTGTGATGCTCTGTGTGTGATGCTCTGTGTGTGATGCTCTGTGTGACGCTCTGTGTGTGACGCTCTGTGTGCGATGCTCTGTGTGCGATGCTCTGTGTGTGATGCTCTGTGTGTGATGCTCTGTGTGTGACGCTCTGTGTGCGATGCTCTGTGTGCGATGCTCTGTGTGTGATGCTCTGTGTGTGATGCTCTGTGTGTGATGCTCTGTGTGACGCTCTGTGTGTGACGCTCTGTGTGCGATGCTCTGTGTGCGATGCTCTGTGTGTGATGCTCTGTGTGTGATGCTCTGTGTGACGCTCTGTGTGCGATGCCCTGTGTGTGATGCTCTGTGTGTGATGCTCGGTGTGCGATGCTCTGTGTGCGATGCTCTGTGTGTGATGCTCTGTGTGTGATGCTCTGTGTGACGCTCTGTGTGTGACGCTCTGTGTGCGATGCTCTGTGTGTGATGCTCTGTGTGTGATGCTCTGTGTGACGCTCTGTGTGCGATGCCCTGTGTGTGACGCTCTGTGTGTGACGCTCTGTGAGTGACGCTCTGTGTGTGATGCTCTGTGTGACGCTCTGTGTGTGATGCTCTGTGTGTGACGCTCTGTGTGTGACGCTCTGTGAGTGACGCTCTGTGTGTGATGCTCTGTGTGACGCTCTGTGTGTGACGCTCTGTGTGTGATGCTCTGTGTGTGATGCTCTGTGTGTGACGCTCTGTGAGAGAAGCACTGTGTGTGACGCTCTGTGTGCGACGCTCTGTGAGCGACGCTCTGTGTGTGATGCTCTGTGTGACGCTCTGTGTGTGATGCTCTGTGTGCGATGCTCTGTGTGCGATGCTCTGTGTGTGATGCTCTGTGTGTGATGCTCTGTGTGACGCTCTGTGTGTGACGCTCTGTGTGCGATGCTCTGTGTGTGATGCTCTGTGTGACGCACTGTGAGTGACGCTCTGTGTGTGATGCTCTGTGTGACGCTCTGTGTGTGATGCTCTGTGTGACGCTCTGTGAGTGACGCTCTGTCTGTGATGCTCTGTGTGTGATGCTCTGTGTGTGACGCTCTGTGTGTGACACTGTGTGTGACATTGTGTGTGACATTGTGTGTGACACTCTGTGTGACGCTCTGTGTGTGACGCTCTGTGTGTGATGCTCTGTGTGACGCTGTGTGTGACGCTCTGTGTGTGACGCTCTGTGTGTGATGCTCTGTGTGTGACGCTCTGTGTGTGACGCTCTGTGTGTGACGCTCTGTGTGTGACGATCTGTGTGACACTCTGTGTGTGACGCTCTGTGAGTGACGCACTGTGAGTGACGCTCTGTGAGTGACGCTCTGTGTGTGATGCTCTGTGAGTGACGCTCTGTGAGTGACGCTCTGTGTGTGACGCTCTGTGTGTGATGCTCTGTGTGTGATGCTCTGTGTGTGACGCTCTGTGTGACGCACTGTGTGTGACGCTCTGTGAGTGACGCTCTGTGAGTGACGCTCTGTGTGTGACGCTCTGTGTGTGACGCTCTGTGTGTGATGCTCTGTGTGATGCTCTGTGTGTTACGCTCTGTGTGTGATGCTCTGTGTGACGCTCTGTGTGACGCTCTGTGTGTGACGCTCTGTGTGTGACGCTCTGTGATGCTCCCCTCACCTTGCCATCCCTCTGGGCAGCCACATGAGAAGTTCTCATAATCCTCAGACTCTTGACAAATGCCACCATTTTTACACGGTTCACTGGAACACGGAGCAAGAACATCCTCGCAGTTCACACCTGTGCACAAGTGTCACCTTGGTTACAAACCTCACATGAAACACAGAGCAAAAATGTAATCACTGACACTGAGAACATCCTGTGGAGCCAGGGCAGCAGCAGTGTTTGGGAAGGGGAAGGGGATGGGGAAGGGGAAGAGGAAGGGTCCACAGTTCGTCCCAGTGAGCAGCAGGGAGGAACGAGGCGAATAGGGAGGAGGTAAATCAAATATGGTTCCCTCCCAGAAGCTCATCCGGTTGACAAGGACAGGATAAGGTTTGATAGTATTCCTCCAGTGGTTGAATAATGAGACCATGCTTACCGTTCGGGCACTGGGAGATAGGAGAGGTTCCACACACACTGACTCTCACTGGGTTACGGGTCCCACACACACTGACTCTCTCTGGGGTACGGGTCCCACACGCACTGACTCTCACTGGGGTACGGGTCCCACACACACTGACTCTCACTGGGGTACGGGTTCCACGCACACTGACTCTCACTGGGGTACGGGTGCCACACACACTGACTCTCACTGGGGTATGGGTCCCACAGACAGTGACTCTCACTGGGGTACGGGTCCCACAGACAGTGACTCTCACTGCGGTACGGGTTCACACACACACTGACTCTCACTGGGGTACGGGTCCCACAGACAGTGACTCTCACTGCGGTACGGGTTCACACACACACTGACTCTCACTGGGGTGTGGGTTCCACACACACTGACTCTCACTGGGGTACCGGTTCACACACACACTGACTCTCACTGGGGTGTGGGTTCCACACACACTGACTCTCACTGGGGTACGGGTCCCACAGACAGTGACTCTCACTGGGGTACGGGTTCACACACACACTGACTCTCACTGGGGTACAGGTTCCACATACACTGACTCTCACTGGGGTAGGGGTCCAACACACACTGACTCTCACTGGGGTACGGGTTCCACACACACTGACTCTCACTGGGTTACGGGTCCCACACACACTGACTCTCACTGGGGTACGGGTTCCACACACACTGACTCTCACTGGGGTACGGGTCCCACACACACTGACTCTCACTGGGGTACGGGTTCCACGCACACTGACTCTCACTGGGGTACGGGTGCCACACACACTGACTCTCACTGGGGTACGGGTCCCACACACACTGACTCTCACTGGGGTACGGGTTCCACGCACACTGACTCTCACTGGGGTACGGGTGCCACACACACTGACTCTCACTGGGGTACGGGTCCCACACACACTGACTCTCACTGGGGTACGGGTTCCACGCACACTGACTCTCACTGGGGTACGGGTGCCACACACACTGACTCTCACTGGGGTACGGGTCCCACAGACAGTGACTCTCACTGGGGTACGGGTTCACACACACTGACTCTCACTGGGGTACGGGTCCCACAGACAGTGACTCTCACTGGGGTACGGGTTCACACACACACTGACTCTCACTGGGGTGTGGGTTCCACACACACTGACTCTCACTGGGGTACGGGTCCCACAGACAGTGACTCTCACTGGGGTACGGGTTCACACACACACTGACTCTCACTGGGGTACAGGTTCCACATACACTGACTCTCACTGGGGTAGGGGTTCACACACACACTGACTCTCACTGGGGTACGGGTTCCACACACACTGACTCTCACTGGGGTACGGGTCCCACACACACTGACTCTCACTGGGGTACGGGTTCACACACACACTGACTCTCACTGGGGTACGGGTTCCACACACACTGACTCTCACTGGGGTACGGGTCCCACAGACAGTGACTCTCACTGCGGTACGGGTTCACACACACACTGACTCTCACTGGGCTGTGGGTTCCACACACACTGACTCTCACTGGGGTACGGGTTCCACACACACTGACTCTCACTGGGGTAGGGGTCCAACACACACTGACTCTCACTGGGGTACGGGTTCCACACACACTGACTCTCACTGGGGTAGAGGTTCCACACACACTGACTCTCACTGGGGTACGGGTCCCACACACACTGACTCTCACTGGGGTAGGGGTTCCACACACACTGACTCTCACTGGGGTACGGGTTCCACACACACTGACTCTCACTGGGGTACGGGATCCACACACACTGACTCTCACTGGGGTACGGGTCCCACACACACTGACTCACACTGGGGTACGGGTCCCACACACACTGACTCTCACTGGGGTACGGGTTCACACACACACTGACTCTCACTGGGGTAGGGGTTCCACACACACTGACTCTCACTGGGGTACGGGTCGCACACACACTTACTCTCACTGGGGTACGGGTTCCACACACACTGACTCTCACTGGGGTACGGGTTCACACACACACTGACTCTCACTGGGGTACGGGTTCACACACACACTGTCTCTCACTGGGGTAGGGGTCCCACACACACTGACTCTCACTGGGGTAGGGGTCCCACACACACTGACTCTCACTGGGGTACAGGTCCCACACACACTGACTCTCACTGGGGTAGGGGTTCCACACACACTGACTCTCACTGGGGTACGGGTCGCACACACACTGACTCTCACTGGGGTACGGGATCCACACACACTGACTCTCACTGGGGTACGGGTCCCACACACACTGACTCACACTGGGGTACGGGTCCCACACACACTGACTCTCACTGGGGTACGGATCCCACACACACTGACTCTCACTGGGGTAGGGGTTCCACACACACTGACTCTCACTGGGGTACGGATCCCACACACACTGACTCTCACTGGGGTACGGGTTCACACACACACTGACTCTCACTGGGGTAGGGGTTCCACACACACTGACTCTCACTGGAGTACGGGTTCACACACACACTGACTCTCACTGGGGTACGGGTTCCACACACACTGACTCTCACTGGGGTACGGGTTCCACACACTGACTCTCACTGGGGTACGGGTTCACACACACACTGACTCTCACTGGGGTACGGGTTCACACACACACTGTCTCTCACTGGGGTAGGGGTCCCACACACACTGACTCTCACTGGGGTAGGGGTCCCACACACACTGACTCTCACTGGGGTACAGATCCCACACACACTGGCTCTCACTGGGGTACGGGTTCACACACACACTGACTCTCACTGGGGTACGGGTTCCACACACACTGACTCTCACTGGGGTACGGGTTCACACACACACTGACTCTCACTGGGGTACGGGTTCACACACACACTGTCTCTCACTGGGGTAGGGGTCCCACACACACTGACTCTCACTGGGGTAGGGGTCCCACACACACTGACTCTCACTGGGGTACAGGTCCCACACATACTGACTCTCACTGGGGTACGGGTTCCACAAACTCTGATTCTCACTGGGGTACGGGTTCACACACACACTGACTCTCACTGGGGTACGGGTTCCACAAACTCTGACTCTCACTGGGGTACGGGTCCCTCACACACTGACTCTCACTGGGGTACGGGTTCCACACACACTGACTCCCACTGGGGTACGGGTTCCACACACACACTGACTCTCACTGGGGTAGGGGTCCCACACACACTGACTCTCACTGGGGTAGGGGTCCCACACACACTGACTCTCACTGGGGTACGGGTTCCACACACACTGACTCTCACTGGGGTAGGGGTCCCACACACACTGACTCTCACTGGGGTAGGGGTCCCACACACACTGACTCTCACTGGGGTAGGGGTCCCACACACACTGAGTCTCACTGGGGTACGGGTTCCACACACACTGACTCTCACTGGGGTACGGGTTCCACAAACTCTGATTCTCACTGGGGTACGGGTTCACACACACACTGACTCTCACTGGGGTACGGGTTCCACAAACTCTGACTCTCACTGGGGTACAGGTCCCTCACACACTGACTCTCACTGGGGTACAGGTTCCACACACACTGACTCTCACTGGGGTACGGGTTCCACACACACTGACTCTCACTGGGGTACGGGTTCACACACACACTGACTCTGACTGGGGTACAGGTTCACACACACACTGACTCTCACTGGGGTACGGGTTCCACACACACTGACACTCACTGGGGTGCAGGTCCCACACACACTGACTCTCACTGGGGTATGGGTCCCACACACACTGAGTCTCACTGGGGTACGGGTCCCACACACACTGACTCTCACTGGGGTACGGGTTCACACACACACTGACTCTCACTGGGGTAGGGGTCCCACACACACTGACTCTCACTGGGTTGAGGGGTCCCACACACACTGACTCTCACTGGGGTACGGGTTCCACACACACTGACTCTCACTGGGGTATGGGTCCCACACACACCGACTCTCACTGGGGTACGGGTCCCACACACACTGACTCTCACTGGAGTACGGGTCCCACACACACTGACTCTCACTGGGGTACGGGTCCCACACACACTGACTCTCACTGGGGTACGGGTCCCACAGACAGTGACTCTCACTGCGGTACGGGTTCACACACACACTGACTCTCACTGGGGTGTGGGTTCCACACACACTGACTCTCACTGGGGTACCGGTTCACACACACACTGACTCTCACTGGGGTACGGGTCCCACAGACAGTGACTCTCACTGGGGTACGGGTTCACACACACACTGACTCTCACTGGGGTACGGGTCCCACACACACTGACTCTCACTGGGGTACGGGTTCCACGCACACTGACTCTCACTGGGGTACGGGTGCCACACACACTGACTCTCACTGGGGTACGGGTCCCACACACACTGACTCTCACTGGGGTACGGGTTCCACGCACACTGACTCTCACTGGGGTACGGGTGCCACACACACTGACTCTCACTGGGGTACGGGTCCCACAGACAGTGACTCTCACTGGGGTACGGGTTCACACACACTGACTCTCACTGGGGTACGGGTCCCACAGACAGTGACTCTCACTGGGGTACGGGTCCCACACACACTGACTCTCACTGGGGTACAGGTTCCACATACACTGACTCTCACTGGGGTAGGGGTTCCACACACACATTGACTCTCACTGGGGTAGGGGTCCCACACACACTGACTCTCACTGGGGTAGGGGTCCCACACACACTGACTCTCACTGGGGTACGGGTTCCACACACACTGACTCTCACTGGGGTAGGGGTCCCACACACACTGACTCTCACTGGGGTAGGGGTCCCACACACACTGACTCTCACTGGGGTAGGGGTCCCACACACACTGAGTCTCACTGGGGTACGGGTTCCACACACACTGACTCTCACTGGGGTACGGGTTCCACAAACTCTGATTCTCACTGGGGTACGGGTTCACACACACACTGACTCTCACTGGGGTACGGGTTCCACAAACTCTGACTCTCACTGGGGTACAGGTCCCTCACACACTGACTCTCACTGGGGTACAGGTTCCACACACACTGACTCTCACTGGGGTACGGGTTCCACACACACTGACTCTCACTGGGGTACGGGTTCACACACACACTGACTCTGACTGGGGTACAGGTTCACACACACACTGACTCTCACTGGGGTACGGGTTCCACACACACTGACACTCACTGGGGTGCAGGTCCCACACACACTGACTCTCACTGGGGTATGGGTCCCACACACACTGAGTCTCACTGGGGTACGGGTCCCACACACACTGACACTCACTGGGGTACGGGTTCACACACACACTGACTCTCACTGGGGTAGGGGTCCCACACACACTGACTCTCACTGGGTTGAGGGGTCCCACACACACTGACTCTCACTGGGGTACGGGTTCCACACACACTGACTCTCACTGGGGTATGGGTCCCACACACACCGACTCTCACTGGGGTACGGGTCCCACACACACTGACTCTCACTGGAGTACGGGTCCCACACACACTGACTCTCACTGGGGTACGGGTCCCACACACACTGACTCTCACTGGGGTACGGGTCCCACAGACAGTGACTCTCACTGCGGTACGGGTTCACACACACACTGACTCTCACTGGGGTGTGGGTTCCACACACACTGACTCTCACTGGGGTACCGGTTCACACACACACTGACTCTCACTGGGGTACCGGTTCCACACACACTGACTCTCACTGGGGTACGGGTCCCACAGACAGTGACTCTCACTGGGGTACGGGTTCACACACACACTGACTCTCACTGGGGTACGGGTCCCACACACACTGACTCTCACTGGGGTACGGGTTCCACGCACACTGACTCTCACTGGGGTACGGGTGCCACACACACTGACTCTCACTGGGGTACGGGTCCCACACACACTGACTCTCACTGGGGTACGGGTTCCACGCACACTGACTCTCACTGGGGTACGGGTGCCACACACACTGACTCTCACTGGGGTACGGGTCCCACAGACAGTGACTCTCACTGGGGTACGGGTTCACACACACTGACTCTCACTGGGGTACGGGTCCCACAGACAGTGACTCTCACTGGGGTACGGGTCCCACACACACTGACTCTCACTGGGGTACAGGTTCCACATACACTGACTCTCACTGGGGTAGGGGTCCAACACACACTGACTCTCACTGGGGTACGGGTTCCACACACACTGACTCTCACTGGGTTACGGGTCCCACACACACTGACTCTCACTGGGGTACGGGTTCCACACACACTGACTCTCACTGGGGTACGGGTCCCACACACACTGACTCTCACTGGGGTACGGGTTCCACGCACACTGACTCTCACTGGGGTACGGGTGCCACACACACTGACTCTCACTGGGGTACGGGTCCCACACACACTGACTCTCACTGGGGTACGGGTTCCACGCACACTGACTCTCACTGGGGTACGGGTGCCACACACACTGACTCTCACTGGGGTACGGGTCCCACAGACAGTGACTCTCACTGGGGTACGGGTTCACACACACTGACTCTCACTGGGGTACGGGTCCCACAGACAGTGACTCTCACTGGGGTACGGGTTCACACACACACTGACTCTCACTGGGGTGTGGGTTCCACACACACTGACTCTCACTGGGGTACGGGTCCCACAGACAGTGACTCTCACTGGGGTACGGGTTCACACACACACTGACTCTCACTGGGGTACAGGTTCCACATACACTGACTCTCACTGGGGTAGGGGTTCACACACACACTGACTCTCACTGGGGTACGGGTTCCACACACACTGACTCTCACTGGGGTACGGGTCCCACACACACTGACTCTCACTGGGGTACGGGTTCACACACACACTGACTCTCACTGGGGTACGGGTTCCACACACACTGACTCTCACTGGGGTACGGGTCCCACAGACAGTGACTCTCACTGCGGTACGGGTTCACACACACACTGACTCTCACTGGGCTGTGGGTTCCACACACACTGACTCTCACTGGGGTACGGGTTCCACACACACTGACTCTCACTGGGGTAGGGGTCCAACTCACACTGACTCTCACTGGGGTACGGGTTCCACACACACTGACTCTCACTGGGGTAGAGGTTCCACACACACTGACTCTCACTGGGGTACGGGTCCCACACACACTGACTCTCACTGGGGTAGGGGTTCCACACACACTGACTCTCACTGGGGTACGGGTTCCACACACACTGACTCTCACTGGGGTACGGGATCCACACACACTGACTCTCACTGGGGTACGGGTCCCACACACACTGACTCACACTGGGGTACGGGTCCCACACACACTGACTCTCACTGGGGTACGGATCCCACACACACTGACTCTCACTGGGGTACGGGTTCACACACACACTGACTCTCACTGGGGTAGGGGTTCCACACACACTGACTCTCACTGGGGTACGGGTTCACACACACACTGACTCTCACTGGGGTACGGGTTCACACACACACTGTCTCTCACTGGGGTAGGGGTCGCACACACACTGACTCTCACTGGGGTAGGGGTCCCACACACACTGACTCTCACTGGGGTACAGGTCCCACACACACTGACTCTCACTGGGGTAGGGGTTCCACACACACTGACTCTCACTGGGGTACGGGTCGCACACACACTGACTCTCACTGGGGTACGGGTCCCACACACACTGACTCACACTGGGGTACGGGTCCCACACACACTGACTCTCACTGGGGTACGGATCCCACACACACTGACTCTCACTGGGGTACGGGTTCACACACACACTGACTCTCACTGGGGTAGGGGTTCCACACACACTGACTCTCACTGGGGTACGGGTCGCACACACACTGACTCTCACTGGAGTACGGGTTCACACACACACTGACTCTCACTGGGGTACGGGTTCCACACACACTGACTCTCACTGGGGTACGGGTTCCACACACTGACTCTCACTGGGGTACGGGTTCACACACACACTGACTCTCACTGGGGTACGGGTTCACACACACACTGTCTCTCACTGGGGTAGGGGTCCCACACACACTGACTCTCACTGGGGTAGGGGTCCCACACACACTGACTCTCACTGGGGTACAGATCCCACACACACTGGCTCTCACTGGGGTACGGGTTCACACACACACTGACTCTCACTGGGGTACGGGTTCCACACACACTGACTCTCACTGGGGTACGGGTTCACACACACACTGACTCTCACTGGGGTACGGGTTCACACACACACTGTCTCTCACTGGGGTAGGGGTCCCACACACACTGACTCTCACTGGGGTAGGGGTCCCACACACACTGACTCTCACTGGGGTACAGGTCCCACACATACTGACTCTCACTGGGGTACGGGTTCCACAAACTCTGATTCTCACTGGGGTACGGGTTCACACACACACTGACTCTCACTGGGGTACGGGTTCCACAAACTCTGACTCTCACTGGGGTACGGGTCCCTCACACACTGACTCTCACTGGGGTACGGGTTCCACACACACTGACTCCCACTGGGGTACGGGTTCCACACACACACTGACTCTCACTGGGGTAGGGGTCCCACACACACTGACTCTCACTGGGGTAGGGGTCCCACACACACTGACTCTCACTGGGGTACGGGTTCCACACACACTGACTCTCACTGGGGTAGGGGTCCCACACACACTGACTCTCACTGGGGTAGGGGTCCCACACACACTGACTCTCACTGGGGTAGGGGTCCCACACACACTGAGTCTCACTGGGGTACGGGTTCCACACACACTGACTCTCACTGGGGTACGGGTTCCACAAACTCTGATTCTCACTGGGGTACGGGTTCCACACACACTGACTCTCCCTGGGGTACGGGTTCACACACACACTGACTCTCACTGGGGTACGGGTTCCACAAACTCTGACTCTCACTGGGGTACAGGTCCCTCACACACAGACTCTCACTGGGGTACGGGTTCCACAAACTCTGATTCTCACTGGGGTACAGGTTCCACACACACTGACTCTCACTGGGGTACGGGTTCCACACACACTGACTCTCACTGGGGTACGGGTTCACACACACACTGACTCTGACTGGGGTACAGGTTCACACACACACTGACTCTCACTGGGGTACGGGTTCCACACACACTGACACTCACTGGGGTGCAGGTCCCACACACACTGACTCTCACTGGGGTATGGGTCCCACACACACTGAGTCTCACTGGGGTACGGGTCCCACACACACTGACTCTCACTGGGGTACGGGTTCACACACACACTGACTCTCACCGGGGTACGGGTTCCACACACACTGACTCTCACTGGGGTAGGGGTCCCACACACACTGACTGTCACTGGGTTGAGGGGTCCCACACACACTGACTCTCACTGGGGTACGGGTTCCACACACACTGACTCTCACTGGGGTATGGGTCCCACACACACCGACTCTCACTGGGGTACGGGTCCCACACACACTGACTCTCACTGGAGTACGGGTCCCACACACACTGACTCTCACTGGGGTACGGGTCCCACACACACTGACTCTCACTGGGGTACGGGTCCCTCACACACTGACTCTCACTGGGGTACGGGTCCCTCACACACTGACTCTCACTGGGGTACGGGTCCCACACACACTGACTCACTCTCATATTGCCTGCACTCTCCAGGGGTCCCTGGCCAGTGAACAGAAGCAGGAATTTCAGCTGTTTTCAGCTGTAACTCGTTCACAGTGGAACCTGAATTCCACTTGACAAGAGATTTCATAACCACTCAAACTCTTGACAAGTTGTTTTTGAAACAAAATTTTTTAAACTGGAGGTTAATT
Organism: Heterodontus francisci; assembly: GCF_036365525.1. Lineage (NCBI taxonomy): Eukaryota > Metazoa > Chordata > Chondrichthyes > Heterodontiformes > Heterodontidae > Heterodontus > Heterodontus francisci. Next base: position 5,262,067 of record NC_090402.1, on the reverse strand, counting down.
CCATTTTGTTGTTGTGGTCACATTTTTGAAAGTATCATTTTTTTTCTCACTGCGTTCCGTAACTGACGACTTTTCCCTCGACCAGTTTCCATGGAAACCTTGCAGGGACAGGAAAGGTGACACCACATCCAGCAATTGTTTCCTATGCGGCTGTGTTTCCAGGGAGCAGGAAGCCGGGAATTAGTGGCCCGTCACGAGCTGCTCCCTCACCAGGAAATCTGCTGTCTGTTTTTCCAGCTCAGGGTTGGCTCGGCCCCTCTCAGTCCCTCTTCCCCCAGACACCGAAGCTCAGTGTGCAAATAGAAACTGCGCGGATACCGCATGTGCGTGTGTGCGCGGGCGGGGGAATGGGAGACAATTAAACTGACTGTTCATGAGCCCATGACATTTTGTTTTTCACGTAGAAAGTTAGGACTGTTCTCCTTGGAACAGAGGTGATGAGCTGGTTTCAACTGAGATAAACTATTCCCTCTGGCAAATGGGTCAATAACCAGAGGTCAGAACTTCAAAATCATTGACAAAATATCTGGATGGGAAATGAAGAGAGTTTTCAGGATCTGGAATGTTCCACCTGAAAAGGTGGTGGAAATGATTCTATGAATAATTTTGAAAGGGAGTTGGACAGGATCCGGAGGAACTTACCGGGTTACAGATAAAAAGCAGGGCCATGAGGGTCAGTACTGAGAGAGTGCTGCACTGTCGGAGGGTCAGTACTGAGAGAGCGCTGCACTGTCGGAGAGTCAGTACTGAGGGAGTGCTGCACTGTCGGAGGGTCAGTACTGAGAGAGCGCTGCACTGTCGGAGAGTCAGTACTGAGAGAGCGCTGCACTGTCGGAGAGTCAGTACTGAGAGAGCGCTGCACTGTCGGAGAGTCAGTACTGAGAGAGCGCTGCACTGTCGGAGGGTCAGTACTGAGAGAGCGCTGCACTGTCGGAGAGTCAGTACTGAGGGAGTGCTGCACTGTCAGAGGGTCAGTACTGAGAGAGTGCGGCACTGTCAGAGGGTCCGTACTGAGGGAGTGCTGCACTGTCGGAGAGTCAGTACTGAGGGAGTGCTGCACTGTCGGAGGGTCAGTACTGAGAGAGCGCTGCACTGTCGGAGGGTCAGTACTGAGAGAGTGCGGCACTGTCAGAGGGTCCGTACTGAGGGAGTGCTGCACTGTCGGAGAGTCAGTACTGAGGGAGTGCTGCACTGTCGGAGGGTCAGTACTGAGAGAGCGCTGCACTGTCGGAGAGTCAGTACTGAGGGAGTGCTGCACTGTCGGAGGGTCAGTACTGAGAGAGCGCTGCACTGTCGGAGAGTCAGTACTGAGGGAGTGCTGCACTGTCGGAGGGTCAGTACTGAGAGAGCGCTGCACTGTCGGAGAGTCAGTACTGAGGGAGTGCTGCACTGTCGGAGGGTCAGTACTGGGGAGTGCTGCACTGTCAGAGGGTCAGTACTGAGGGAGTGCTGCACTGTCGGAGGGTCAGTACTGAGAGAGTGCTGCACTGTCGGACGGTCAGTACTGAGGGAGTGCTGCACTGTCGGAGGGTCAGTACTGAGGGAGTGCTGCACTGTCGGAGGGTCAGTACTGAGAGAGCGCTGCACTGTCGGAGAGTCAGTACTGAGGGAGTGCTACACTGTCGGAGAGTCAGTACTGAGGGAGTGCTGCACTGTCGGAGGGTCAGTACTGAGGGAGTGCTGCACTGTCGGAGAGTCAGTACTGAGGGAGTGCTGCACTGTCGGAGGGTCAGTACTGAGGGACTGCTGCACTGTCAGAGGGTCAGTACTGAGGGAGTGCTGCACTGTCGGAGAGTCAGTACTGAGGGAGTGCTGCACTGTCGGAGAGTCAGTACTGAGGGAGTGCTGCACTGTCGGAGGGTCAGTACTGAGGGACTGCTGCACTGTCAGAGGGTCAGTACTGAGGGGGTGCTGCACTGTCGGAGGGTCAGTACTGAGGAAGCGCAGCACTGTCAGATGGTCAGTACTGTGGGAGAGCTGCACTGTCGGAGGGTCAGTACTGAGGGAGTGCTGCACTGTCGGAGGGTCAGTACTGAGGGAGTGCTGCACTGTCGGAGGGTCAGTACTGAGGGACTGCTGCACTGTCAGAGGGTCAGTACTGAGGGACTGCTGCACTGTCGGAGGGTCAGTACTGAGGGAGTGCTGCACTGTCGGAGGGTCAGTACTGAGGGAGTGCTGCGCTGTCGGAGGGTCAGTACTGAGGGACTGCTACACTGTCGGAGGGTCAGTACTGAGGGACTGCTGCACTGTCAGAGGGTCAGTACTGAGGGAGTGCTGCACTGTCGGAGGGTCAGTACTGAGGGAGTGCTGCACTGTCGGAGGGTCAGTACTGAGGGAGTGCTGCACTGTCAGAGGGTCAGTACTGAGGGAGTGCTGCACTGTCGGAGGGTCAGTACTGAGGGAGTGCTGCACTGTCGGAGGGTCAGTACTGAGGGAGTGCTGCACTGTCAGAGATGTCATCTTTTGGATGAGATGTGAAACTGAGGCCCTGTTTACCCTCTCAGGTATAAAAAGCGACTATTTGAAGAGCACGGCAGTGGGGGTGGTTTCATCCCAGGTGTGCTGGGCACAATGTTTATTCCTCAACAAACATCACAAAAAACAAATTATTTAACCATTATCACATTGCTGTTTGTGGGATCTTGCTGTGCGCACATTGGCTACCACGTTTCCTACATTACAATGGTGCCTTCACTTCAAAAGTATTTCATTAGCTGTAAAGTGCTTTGGGACTTCCTGAGGTTGTGAAAGGTGCTATAGAAATGCAAGTTCTTTCTTTATTATAAAATGCCTTCCCAGACCCGGGACATTCCAAAGTGCTTTAGAGCCAATGAGGTGACACAGTGGGTGAGGCACTGACGCATTGAGCCCAGGTGCCATGGCCCTGACTCTGGTACCTGTATACGGTAAGACACAGTTACACTTGTATCCAGCCACGTCATCAATACAGCTTCCGTGATTGAGGCAGGGGTTGGACGCACACTCATTGATGTTTGTCTGGCAGTTGGGTCCTGAAACAGAAACAAAGGCATCAGCGGAAAAACTATAGAAGTTCCACCACACCCAAGGAGAGTGCGTGTGAGAGGCAGAGACAGAGAGAGAGAGAGAGACAGAGAGAGAGAGACAGAGAGAGAGAGACAGAGAGAGATGGAGAAAGAGAGGGAGAGAGATAGAAACAAAGAGACAGAGAGAGAGAGAGACAAAGAGAGAGGGACAGAGAGACAGAGAGAGAGACAGACAGAGAGAGACAGAGAGAGACAGAGAGAGAGAAAGACAGACAGACGGACAGAGAGAGACAGACAGACAGAGAGGCAGAGAGAGAGAGAGAGAGAGATGGCGAGGGAAAGAGAGAGAGATGGAGAAAGAGAGGGAGCGAGATAGAAACAAAGAGACAGAGAGAGAGAGAGACAAAGAGAGAGGGACAGAGAGACAGAGAGAGACAGACAGAGAGAGACAGAGAGAGACAGAGAGAGAGAAAGACAGACAGACGGACAGAGAGAGACAGACAGACAGAGAGGCAGAGAGAGAGAGAGACAAAGGGAGAGGGACAGAGAAAAACAGACATACAGAGAGAGACAGACTGACAGAGAGACAAAGAAAGAGGGACAGGGACAGACACACAGACAGAGACAGAGAGAGGGAGAGGGAGACAGAGAAAGAGGGAAAGACAGACAAACAGTGGGAGAATCTGTGTGAGAAAAAGAGAGGAGAGAATGTGAGAGACACTGAGAGAGACAAAGACAGTGAGACAGCGACATGCACACATACAGAGACAAAAATCTCAACAGAGAACTGTGATGCCCCACATATTTGAATAGCATACACCACGCACAGCCTGGGCTCCCAGATGAGTACTGCCTGTGGGACTTGAACGCTGTGGAAAACGCTGAAAGTCCAGCCACAAGCCTGTAACATCGAGCACACCGACAGGCAGCAGTGAAAGACCCTTCCCATCCCCCAAGCCTCTCCCAATCCCACCATCTACAGACTGTGGGGGAGGAACTCTCCCTCCTCCTTACCTCGGAACCCCGGGCGACAGTCACACAGGTAGCCATTGTTCATGTCCCGACATGTCCCTCCATTCACACAGGGGTGGGACTCACACTCATTAACATTCAGGTCACAGTTCATGCCCGTCCATCCAGGGCTGCACGCACAGCTGTACCTGTCAGAGGGAAGAACAGAGTCAACCAACAGCCCAGAGAACCCTCCACACTGTCCCCATCAAACACTCCCAGGACAGGTACAGTACGGGGTTAGATATAGAGTAAAGCTCCCTCTACACTGTCCCCATCAAACACTCCCAGGACAGGTACAGCACGGGGTTAGATATAGAGTAAAGCTCCCTCTACACTGTCCCCCATCAAACACTCCCAGGACAGGTACAGCACGGGGTTAGATATAGAGTAAAGCTCCCTCTACACTGTCCCCATCAAACACTCCCAGGACAGGTACAGTACGGGGTTAGATACAGAGTAAAGCTCCCTCTACACTGTCCCCCATCAAACACTCCCAGGACAGGTACAGCACTGGGTTAGATACAGAGTAAAGCTCCCTCTACACTGTCCCCATCAAACACTCCCAGGACAGGGACAGTACGGGGTTGACTGCTGCCTGATTGGGACTACTGAGAGCATCAACTGACAATGCTGCAGTCAGTTGGAGAGAGGGGCTGAGAAGGGAGAGTTACAGTTTCTACAACTACTTTTACTGAAAGAAGTGACTTTTGGACACAAGGCTGTATTTGGAGGTGGGTCAAAGAGCACCTGATGTTTTACTCGTTTTGGACTGTTGGGGGAGGAAGAAGAGGCCGGAACAACAAGGAATGGGGCTGTCCAACACTGCAGGGAGCTGTGCACTTTCATAAAGCACAGAGGGAAGCTCCCTCCCCACCATAATAACTGGCCTGAGACAGATGGAGCTGTCCAGGTGAAGTGTCCTTTCTTGCATAACATTGGAAGAAGAGTGTGACTGGGCAGCTTCAGCTGACCTAGGTGAAGACATCTCCCCACATCCCCCCACTCCCCCCACTACCTCCCCCCCACCTCCCCCCACTACCTCCCCACCATCTCCCCACCACCACCCCATCACCCCCCCCACCTCCCCACCATCTCCCCCCACCTCCCGCCCACCTCCCCCCACTACCCACCATCTCCCCCCACCTCCGCCCACCTCCCCCCCACCTCCCCCACTACCCACCATCTCCCCACCTCCCCCCCACCTCCCCACCATCTCCCCCCACCTCCCGCCCACCTCCCCCCACTACCCACCATCTCCCCCCACCTCCGCCCACCTCCCCCCCACCTCCCCCACTACCCACCATCTCCCCACCTCCCCCCCATCTCCCCCCCCCCACCTCCCCACCATCTCCCACCTCCCCCCCACCTCCCCACCATCTCCCCCCACCACCTCCCCACTACATCTCCCCACCCCCCCACCACCTCCCCCCCTCCCCCAACCCCAGCCGACAATTAGAAAACCAGCTAAAAGACAGCTCGGTTTAAGCTACTTTATTCCTCCTGGAATTCCTCTCCCTCAACCTCTGCCCCCTTTCCCATAACCCCCACTACAATGAAGCACTTGTGTTACTAAATTATTTTCTATTTTCCCCCAACAAACGGTGGGTGTAGCTCTTCTACCCCATGGCTTCTCCATCCTCTCCGGTGGCGGGATCTTCCTATGCTGCAGCAGCTTTTAGATTTATTTAGATTTAGATTTAGAGATACAGCACTGAAACAGGCCCTTCGGCCCACCGAGTCTGTGCCGACCACTAACCACCCATTTATACTAATCCTACACTAATTCCATATTCCGACCACATCCTCACCTGTCCCTATATTCCCCTACCACCTACCACCTACTAGGGGCAATTTATAATGGCCAATTCACCTATCAACCTGCAAGTCTTTTGGTTGTGGGAGGAAACCCACGCAGACACAGGGAGAACTTGCAAACTCCACACAGGCAGCACCCAGAATTGAACCCAGGTCGCTGGAGCTGTGAGGCTGCAGTGCTAACCACTGCGCCACTGTGCCGCCCACAACAAAGCCTGGAGTGCAGAGCTATAACCAACCAGAAATGATTACTGAGGCCTGCGTAAAGGCAATGACTGAGATTGTCGGCCTCTCGGCCATTGTCACAGCCTCAAGAATGTACGGCAAGGCTGTATTTTTCCGAAAGACCAAGTGGGCAGTGTCCCTGGCCCTGAGCAAGGGGCTCACTATGGGCGGGACCTCCCTGCCAGTGGACTCTCTGGGCGCCACTGCACAGCAGATTGTATTATCCAACATCCCGCCCTTCATTCCCAGTGATCTCCTCCTCCCCCACTGGCACCATCCGGGGGAGGCGAGGTTGGGGATCACCCCAGTCCCGCTCGGTCTGCAGGAGAACAACCTCCGACATATCTACTCCTTCTGCCACCAGCCGTTTATGTAGCTGGCGCAGGAGGAGGTCACGGAGGGCCATTACAGAGTAGAGTTCTAGAGGTGGCCTTTCGCATCTTCTGGAACTTAGATGGGGTGCGGTGCCATGCCTGTAAGAGAGCGAGGCGCGTTTGCAGGAGCTGTCCCAAACTCCGGACCACCCTAGGCCCAATCCCAGGAAGCCCACCTGCCCCAGGACTGAGTTCAGGTACAAGGAAAATGGGCCTGAGGGTACTGGGGTAGAAGCGGAGACCTCTACTGAGATGGAGGTCTCTGAGCCTCCCCGCCCTTCCTGGAAGAAAGGAGGTGCCCTCCTCTGAGGAGGACCCTGAGGTGCAGGGTCCATCTCCTGTTTGGGTCCTGGGTTTCCCCCACCACCAGCACCATCAAGGCCTTAAGCCCTGGGAGTCCTCAGTCCCCTGTCTCAGATAGGGTGACGGGGGAAGGCCCTCCAGATTCAGTAACTCCCAGGGAGGGGAGTGGGGGGGGGCTGCCTGTGCTGGGGAGACAGGGGACCCCCCCCCACCCCGCAGGAGACAATTCTCTATCCACCACTGGGCCGGGTGCCCTGGGTGGGGATGGGGAATGGGGAATGGGCCCTTCCAACAACCAGCCACTGCTGCCCGGGAAGTACCCGATCCAGCAGGTGACGAAAATATTACAGACAGCCCCCTGTCTGCTGTGCTCGTGGGTGCTGGCGGAGTGGGAGATGGCCTCCTCTCTCCGCCTCCGATCCCGGCTCCAACTGGATTGCCAGAGTTGGGAACAACCGTCTCCCCTGGGTCCCTCACTGGCCTGGGGACAGAAGCAGGGGGTGGGGTGGGGTCCTGAACCTCTGGCGCCCATAGACCCAGTTTCCCACAAGAACCCAGAGAGGACTCCTCCGCCATCGATCCTAGGGTGGGATCGTGATGGAGGCGGGACCAGCTGGCGCGGCCGGGACGTCCGTCCCACAGTGTGTAGTGGGTGTATCGGCCGCTTGCGGTGACGACCCGGAGGAGGATGGGGATTCGGTGTGGGGCACGGAGGATGACCTTGATTCCATCGCCAGTGAGGTGGTGGAGTCCCTCGTGCCTCCCATCGAGTCTCCTCTCATCCCCACTGCGGAACTCCGGGATTTCCTCGTGGCTTGCAGGGGTTGCCACAATAAAGTTCAGCTGGCCCTCGACCGTTAGTCGAATCTGGCGCTGATCATCCAGTCCGTCCGTGCCGCCCTCAAGAAAGTAGGCAAGGGTGCGGGCCTGAAACTGGTTGAGAGGCACCAATTTAACGTGTTCCTCAATGGGTTGCTGGGGGAGTGAGGTGTTGGTGACGGGTTTTAAGTACCTTTGACATGAAGATAACCATAGCCAGCCTCAACATCAACGGCAGCAGGGGGTCTCACCGCAGATTTCACAATCTCTCAGTCCTCAGCGAAGGGAGATACGCGGTGAGCTTTCTGCAGGAAACCCACACCGTTCCGAGAGACGAAGCCACCTGGCTCCTGGAGTGGCAGGGTGGGGTCTACATGAGTCACCTCACCCCTATTTCTAGTGGGGTGGCTATCCTGTTGGCCCCGACTTTTCAGCCAGAGATCTTGGGGGGGTCAAGCAGCTTTGCCAGGCCGCTTGCTCCACCTTGCCGTTCACCTGGGTAGCGTGCCGCTCCACTTTGTGAACGTGTATGTGCCCAGACCCGGCGCATTGCTTTAAAGAAGTATCCGCTCTCTTGAGCTCTATCGATAGCAACGAGTGCATCATCCTCGGGGGGGGGTTTTAACTGTACCCTCGAGATGAGGGATCGCTCTGGCTCCCTGCGTGGCCAAGTGTCGGATTGGTCGACATCTGGCGGAATCTCCATCCCGACTCCATTTGGGAGAAATGTTCCAGACTCCTGGTGGGTCAGTGGCGGGTGGACTCCCTGCCGGAGGAGTTGACACCTTTTGCGTGGAGCACCACACACCTCCCCTCTCTGGGAGTCCACCTTAGCCCCGCTGAGGAAGCCTGGCCGGCAAACTGGCAGGAGTTGGAGGCGAAAGTCACCACTTGGCTGGGGCGCTGGACAGGACTGCTCCGAGTGCTTTCCTACAGGGGCCGATCGCTGGTCATAAACCAACTGGTGGCCTCGATGCTGTGGTACTGGTTGGTCACTTTGGCCCCGCCCCCTGTATTTGCTACCAAGATCCAGAAGAAGCTTGTCAATTTCTTCTGGGGAAGGAGGAAACACTGGGTCTCTGCCGCGGTCCTGAGTCTCCCGATTGAGGAGGGCGCCCAGTCGCTGGCGTGCGTCCGCACCCAGGCTGCGACTCTCCGCCTTCGGACCCTGCAGAGATACCTGTACGTCGAACGTCCTCCCAGATGGTGTACGCTGGCGATGTATTTTTTCTACCGGGGCATTGCATTCAAGACGACACGCAGCTCCCGGTGGAGAACGTTAACCGCGCTTCTCTGAGGGATTTGCCTGTCTTTTACTGGGATTGATTCAGAGTCTGGAACACGGTCGCCTCCAGTCAGGGCGCTCCCCCGCCGGCGGAGGAAAGGGCCTCAGCTGTCTGGGTGGCCGTATCTATGGACAGACGAATGGGCGGGGGATTAGCCGAAGTCTCTGGGATACGCCTCACTGCAGGTGGCGAGGGGGCTCGGGGGAGCGGAGCGCTCCCGGCCGAGCTGACCCCCACTTGGCTAGAACTGCTGATCGGACCCAGGCACCAAAACCCTCCTCGGGAGCCGGTCCCTCACAACCCGAGCCACCTCTCGGAAATGCCCTCTGTGCCATTCCAATCGGCACGGAGGGGTTTCCTGTACGGGCTGCTACTGCACACTCTCCACTTCCTCGCCCTTGTCAGCCTGCTGGACACACTGTGGCGGTCTGCGTTGCCATCTGGCGGCGAGGGGAAGCCCCGATGGAGGTCTCTGTACATGGGAATCCTCCCCCTTTACATCGGGGACCTGGGGTGGAGGGTGCTGCACAGGGCAGTCCCGTGCAATAGACTTTTAAGTAGGTTCACGGACTCCCAGGCCGCCTGTAATTTCGGCAGCCTGGACGAGTCCGTGTTCCACGTATATACAGAGTGTGCGAGGTTGCAGCCCCTCTTTGAGTATTTGACGGGGCTGCTCCTCAAATTCTGGCTGCACTTCAGTCCCACGCTCCTGATCTTTGGGCACCCGGTGCGGAGGGGCGTGGGCCGGGAGGAGGATCTCCTCGTCAGTCTGCTCCTGGGCCTGGCCAAGGTGGCAATTCACAGGTCCAGGCTGCGGGCCGTCGGGGGGTCCGTCCTCCCCGATTGCCTGCCCCTCTTCCGCGGTTACGTTCGCGCCCGGGTGTCCCTGGAGAAGGAGCATGCGGTGTCCGCCGGTACGCTTGAGGCCTTCCGCGACCGGTGGGCATCACGGGGATTGGAGTGCATTGTCGAGGCTGAGAATGGCATTTTAATTTGAGTTTTGTTTTATTGATTAATGAAGTTATTTAATGTATATAAAGGGGGCCTGGGAAATAAAGGCCCCATCAACATAATAAAAGGGTCCTGAGCTATTAGGGCAACCTTGGGGAAAAAAAGGTAAAAAAAAAGCCGGGGTTAGGTATGGAGTAAATCTCCCCTTCATTCTCCCCACCCCACACTCCCCTGGTCACGCCTGCGTGTACAAATGGAACAATGAAGTGATACGCACCCATTGAGGTTATCTCTGCACTCTCCGTGTATACAGGGGTTGCTGTTACACTCATTCACCTCGGAGAAACACACCAGGTCATGGTAACCCTCCGGGCAGACACACGTGAAGCTGTTGATATCGTCTTTGCACGTTCCCCCATTGTGGCAGGGATTTGATGCACACTCATCAATGTTAATGTTACACATGGGGCCTGAAACACACGGGAACAACATGAATGTTCAGAAGGGTGGTGGCGAGTAATTGAATATTAATAAACACCATCATTGTGGTTTCATGAATATTAATAAGGGTATTGTGGTGAAACATGAATATTAATAAAGTTAAAACTGAATAATTAAACATTAATCAAGAGCATCATGGTGATTTCATGAATATTAATGAGGACAATGATAAATAATTGAATATTAAAGAGCATCATGGTGATTTAATGATTATTAATAAGGACATTGTGGTGAATGTATGAATATTAACAAGGAAATATAGTGGCAAATAAATGACTATTAGTAAGGATGTGGATGTGGTGTTGGACGCTGTATCAGTTTGAAACGGTGCAGTTTTTAAAGGCGAGGTAGATTGTGAGGAGGATATAGAGGATGTTGTCAGAGAGGGGGTTTAAGGAGCATGTCCCAGAATCAGGACAGCTAGGGGAAAGACAGAGAGAAAGAAAGAACTTACAATTCAACAGCACCTTTCAGATACCAAACATTCCCAAAGCATCTTATAAACAGTAAAATACCTGTTTCAGACAACATTATAATGTGAGATGGAGATGATGAATTCACAGTGCCGAGGAGATAGCAAAGGTAAGTGGGAGTTACTGGAACACAGTTATTGTGGGACAGGCTTCTCAGGTGTTAGGGTCCATCCACGGAATTGTCCTGGAGGAACTTTGGAATGTGATTCCCCCACAGTTGGATAGTCCCTCGACACCCACTGTTTGGACTAACAAATAAGAAGGGGCACTCAGGGGATATAGCAGAGGGTGTTCAACAAACAAGCCCCAGTGAGAGTCAGTGTGTGTGGGACCCGTACCCCAGTGAGAGTCAGTGTGTGTGGAACCCGTACCCCAGTCAAAGTCAGTGTGTGTGGGACCCGTACCCCAGTGAGAGTCAGTGTGTGTGGGACCCGTACCCCAGTGAGAGTCAGTGTGTGTGGGACCCGTACCCCAGTGAGAGTCAGTGTGTGTGGAACCCGTACCCCAGTGAGAGTCAGTGTGTGTTGGACCCGTACCCCAGTGAGAGTCAGTGTGTGTGGGACTCGTACCCCAGTGAGAGTCCGTGTGTGTGGAATCCGTACCCAAGTGAGAGTCAGTGTGTGTGGGACCCATACCCCAGTGAGAGTCAGTGTGTGTGGACCCCGTACCCCAGTGAGAGTCAGTGTGTGTGGAACCCGTACCCCAGTGAGAGTCAGTGTGTGTGGAACCCGTACCCCAGTGAGAGTCAGTGTGTGTTGGACCCGTACCCCACTGAGAGTCAGTGTGTGTGGGACTCGTACCCCACTGAGAGTCAGTGTGTGTGGGACTCGTACCCCAGTGAGAGTCAGTGTGTGTGGGACCCGTACCCCAGTGAGAGTCAGTGTGTGTGGAACCCGTACCCCAGTGAGAGTCAGTGTGTGTGGGACCCGTACCCCAGTGAGAGTCAGTGTGTGTGGGACTCGTACCCCAGTGAGAGTCAGTGTGTGTGGAACCCGTACCCCAGTGAGAGTCAGTGTGTGTGGAACCCGTACCCCAGTGAGAGTCAGTGTGTGTGGGACCCGTACCCCACTGAGAGTCAGTGTGTGTGGAACCCGTACCCCAGTGAGAGTCAGTGTGTGTGGAACCCGGACCCCAGTGAGAGTCAGTGTGTGTGGGACCCCACCCCACTGAGAGTCAGTGTGTGTGGAACCCGTACCCCAGTGAGAGTCAGTGTGTGTGGAACCCGTACCCCACTGAGAGTCAGTGTGTGTGGAACCCGTACCCCAGTGAGAGTCAGTGTGTGTGGAACCCGGACCCCAGTGAGAGTCAGTGTGTGTGGGACCCCACCCCACTGAGAGTCAGTGTGTGTGGAACCCGTACCCCAGTGAGAGTCAGTGTGTGTGGAACCCGTACCCCACTGAGAGTCAGTGTGTGTGGAACCCGTACCCCAATGAGAGTCAGTGTGTGTGGGACCCGTACCCCAGTGTGATTCAGTGTGTGTGGGACCCGTACCCCAGTGAGAGTCAGTGTGTGTGGAACCCGTACCCCAGTGAGAGTCAGTGTGTGTGGAACCCGTACCCCAGTGAGAGTCAGTGTGTGTGGAACCCGTACCCCAGTGAGAGTCAGTGTGTGTGGGACCCATACCCCAGTGAGAGTCAGTGTGTGTGGAACCCGTACCCCAGTGAGAGTCAGTGTGTGTGGGACCCATACCCCAGTGAGAGTCAGTGTGTGTGGGACTCGTACCCCAGTGAGAGTCAGTGTGTGTGGAACCCGTACCCCAGTGAGAGTCAGTGTGTGTGGAACCCGTACCCCAGTGAGAGTCAGTGTGTGTGGGACCCATACCCCAGTGAGAGTCAGTGTGTGTGGGACTCGTACCCCAGTGAGAGTCAGTGTGTGTGGAACCCGTACCCCAGTGAGAGTCAGTGTGTGTGGAACCCGTACCCCAGTGAGAGTCAGTGTGTGTGGGACCCATACCCCAGTGAGAGTCAGTGTGTGTGGGACTCGTACCCCAGTGAGAGTCAGTGTGTGTGGAACCCGTACCCCAGTGAGAGTCAGTGTGTGTGGGACCCGTACCCCAGTGAGAGTCAGTGTGTGTGGGACCCGTACCCCAGTGAGAGTTAGTGTGTGTGGGACCCGTACCCCAGTGAGAGTTAGTGTGTGTGGGACCCGTACCCCATTGAGAGTCAGTGTGTGTGGAACCCGTACCCCAGTGAGAGTCGGTGTGTGTGGGACCCGTACCCCAGTGAGAGTCAGTGTGTGTGGGACCCGTACCCCAGTGAGAGTTAGTGTGTGTGGGACCCGTACCCCAGTGAGAGTTAGTGTGTGTGGAACCTGTGTCCCAGTGAGAGTCAGTGTGTGTGGAACCCGTACCCCAGTGAGAGTCAGTGTGTGTGGAACCCGTGTCCCAGTGAGAGTCAGTGTGTGTGGAACCTGTGTCCCAGTGAGAGTCAGTGTGTGTGGGACCCGTACCCCAGTGAGAGTCAGTGTGTGTGGGACCCGTACCCCAGTGAGAGTCAGTGTGTGTGGGACCCGTACCCCAGTGAGAGTCAGGGTGTTTGGAACCCGTACCCCAGTGAGAGTCAGTGTGTGTGGGACCCGTACCCCAGTGAGATTCAGTGTGTGTGGAGCCCGTACCCCAGTGAGAGTCAGTGTGTGTGTGAACCCGTACCCCAGTGAGAGTCAGTGTGTGTGGGACCTGTACCCCAGTGAGAGTCAGTGTGTGTGGAACCCGTACCCCAGTGAGAGTCAGGGTGTGTGGAACTCGTACCCCAGTGAGAGTCTGTGTGTGTGGAACCCGTACCCCAGTGAGAGTCAGTGTGTGTGGGACCCGTACCCCAGTGAGAGTCAGTGTATGTGGGACCCGTACCCCAGTGAGAGTCAGTGTGTGTGGGACCCATACCCCAGTGAGAGTCAGTGTGTGTGGGACCCGTACCCCAGTGAGAGTGTGTGTGGGATCCATACCCCAATGAGAGTCAGCACCCTCAAAAGGGAGATGGAAAATCAGAGAGAAAGAGAACTTAACAGTTGGTTGTTGAGATACACAGTCAGTCCGTCCTGTGGCCTCTCAACTCTTCAAATTGAACTTCCAAAGGTTGCTATACAATGTGCTCAGGAGTGAGCCAAAGTGAAATGATTCCCTTCAGCATTAAAATCCCTCCGCATCCCAGATACAAAAGGACACTGGGCTGAGGCCTTGATTTTCTCAGGTTACATAATTGTTTGTTGCTCCACCTGCCCCAGATCTTTGAAAGCAGCATCTCGATCCTGTAACCTGAGACGCCAGATGGGCTGCCCACAGCATAATGGATCCTTTATCTGGGAGCCAGCCTCCCTCCCCGGAGGCAGCTGTACCCGTTCCTGAGGCCTGGTAGGGCCAGGGGCGGCCTGTGATTCAGGTGCAGTGCGATGTCAGGGGGAGACTCACTGAATGGCTCCACTTCACTGAGACAGAGAGAGAGCAGCCAGGCCGGGTGAAGGAACACGATACTCCTGAGAATTAGTGTCGTCCTGCCTGACTGCTGACAGTCACTGCTTTCACACAGACTCCTCTATTTACCTGCTCCCATTGACCAGGCCGGGCAGAGGCACCGTTGCCCTGGCAATGCAAACTGCAATGTTTTCACTTGGCCTTTAGGCCTGCACAGATTCTCTACGTGCCCACAGATTGTGGGGTTTAAAGGGGCCTGTTAAAATTACAGATTAAGATATAAACTTATAAAATTATGATTTTATTTTTAAATGGCGCTTAAATATAATTTTAACAGGCCCCTTTAAACTCCGCAAACTGTGGGCACACACATAATGGGGGTGGGAGTGGAGGCACATGGGTGCCTTTGTGACTGAAGCACGCCACTGATATTCAACTGTGAGAATCAAGCACACCGAGACAGAAGAAGCTTTTTACCTCTCCGGTTTTGGAGTTTTCAAGGTCAAGATGAGAGTAAAGGGATGGGGAACGAAAGGAGAGGGGAGACGAGAGGGGAAGGGGGAAAGGGGGACAGGGGGAGAGGGACAACAAGCTGGGGGATGAGGGTGAGGTAGAATGAGGGGGTAGGGGCTAAGGGGGGAGGGGGCAGGGGAATGAGGGATGACGGGGGAATGAGGGACGGGGAATGACGGACGGCAGGATGAGAAACTGGGGGGATGAGGGCCAGGGGAGATGAGGGACGGGGGAATGAGGGACCAGGGGGATGAGGGACAATGGACATGAGGGACAGTGGAGCTGAGGGGCAGGGGAGATGAGGGATGATCTCCCATGGAAACAATGGGAGACTGGGCAGTGAGTGTGAGCTGTTGGGATCGCGCTAAGATACTGTAAAGAGCGGGAACAGAACAGAAAATAAAATCTCTTTCAATAAAAGTGAAACTTTGTCCCGGATTAACTTTCACAAGAAGCTGATGAAAGCAAAGTGGTAATGAATCAGGGTGAGGTGTTTGAGCCTGTGCAGGCAGTGTAACACTCTCATTGTCAACGGAGTTTAAACTGATCCTGTAACCATGGGGTGTGGGCTGGTGATTCTGTCACGGCTAGTGCAGCTGGGGAGAACATTATTAACAACTTGCATTTACATAGCGCCTTCAACAATGGAAAAATCCCAAGGAGCTTCACAGGAACAAATATCAAACAAAATTTAACACTGAGCCACATAAGGAGATATTCGGACAGGTGACCAAAAGCTTGGTCAAAGAGGGAGGTTTTAAGGAATGTCTTATAGGAGGAGAGAGAGAGGCGGAGAGTTTTAGGGAGGGAATTCCAGAGCTTCGGGCCCCAGGCAGCTGAAGGCACGGCCGCCAATGGTGGAGTGATTAAAATCAGGAAAACGCAAGAGGCCGGAATTGGAGGAGCCGAGAGACCTCAGAAGGTTATGGGTCTGGAGGAGGTTACAGAGATAGGGAGGGTTGTGGGTCTGGAGGAGATTACAGAGATAGGGAAGGTTGTGGGGCTGGAGGAGATTACAGAGATAGGGAGGGTTGTGGGGCTGGAGGAGATTACAGAGATAGGGAGGGTGTAGGGGCTGGAGGAGATTACAGAGATAGGGAGGGTGTAGGGGCTGGAGGAGGTTACAGAGATAGGGAGGGTTGTGGGGCTGGAGGAGGTTACAGAGATAGGGAGGGTTGTGGGTCTGGAGGAGGTTACAGAGATAGGGAGGGTTGTGGGGCTGGAGGAGATTACAGAGATAGGGAGGGTTGTGGGGCTGGAGGAGGTTACAGAGATAGGGAGGGTTGTGGGGCTGGAGGAGGTTACAGAGATAGGGAGGGTTGTGGGGCTGGAGGAGGTTACAGAGATAGGGAGGGTTGTGGGGCTGGAGGAGGTTACAGAGATAGGGAGGGTTGTGGGGCTGGAGGAGGTTACAGAGATAGGGAGGGTTGTGGGGCTGGAGGAGATTACAGAGATAGGGAAGGTTGTGGGGCTGGAGGAGATTACAGAGATAGGGAGGGTTGTGGGGCTGGAGGAGATTACAGAGATAGGGAGGGTTGTGGGGCTGGAGGAGGTTACAGAGATAGGGAGGGTTGTAGGTCTGGAGGAGGTTACAGAGATAGGGAGGGTTGTGGGGCTGGAGGAGATTACAGAGATAGGGAGGGTTGTGGGGCTGGAGGAGATTACAGAGATAGGGAGGGTTGTGGGGCTGGAGGAGGTTACAGAGATAGGGAGGGTTGTGGGGCTGGAGGAGGTTACAGAGATAGGGAGGGTTGTGGGGCTGGAGGAGGTTACAGAGATAGGGAGGGGCGAGGCCATGGAAGGATTTGAACACAAGGATGAGAATTTTATAATTAGTCATCGAGTCATCGAGTTATTCAGCACAGAAACAGGCCCTTCAGCCCATCGAGTCTGTGCCGGTCATCAAGGTGTTGCCGGACTGGGAGCCAGAGTAGGGTCAGCGAGCACAGGGGGAACAGGAGCAAGTTAGGACACACGCATCAGAATTTTGGATGACCTGAAGTTTAGAGAGGGTAGAATGTGGGAGAGCAGCCAGGAGTGCGTTGGAATAGTCAAGTCTCGAGGTAATAAAGATATGGATGAAGGTTTCAACAGCTGATGAGCTGAGGCAGGGACGGAGTCGGGCGATGTTACGGAGGTGGAGTTAGGGGGCATGTCTTACCTGTGTAGCCCATCTCACAGACACAGTCGTAACTATTAATCTGATCAATGCAGTTGCCGTATTCGCAGGGGTTACTCGCACAATCATCCAAGTTTGTTTCACAGTTCACACCTGCAGGAAAAATAATAATTCCAGTGATTAAAACATAAGAACTCAAAGCTCAATCACAACTATATATGATTAGAAGAAGCTTTAAAAAGATATCAAGAAAGATTTGCATTTCTGTAGCACCTTTCATGACTTTAGGATGTCTCAAAGGAGGACAGAGGTGAGGTTTTGAACGATTACTTTTCATCGGTGTTCACTATGGAGAAGGACGATGCAGGTGTAGTGATCAGGGAGGGGGATTGTGATATACTTGAACATATTAGCATTGAAAAGGGAGGAAGTATTGGCTGTTTTAGCGGACTTAAAAGTGGATAAACCCCCAGGCCCAGATGAGATGTATCCCAGGCTGTTATGTGAGGCAAGGGAGGAAATAGGGGCTTTGACACAAATTTTCAAATCCTCTCTGGCGACAGGAGAGGTACCAGAGGACAGCGAATGTGGTACCATTATTCAAGAAGGGTAGCAGGGATAAACCAGGTAATTACAGGCCAGTGAGTCTAACATCAGTGGTTGGGAAAATATTGGAAAAAATTCTGAAGGACAGGATTAATCTCCACTTGGAGAGGCAGGGATTAATCAGGGATAGACAGCATGGCTTCATCAGGGGGAGATCGTGTCTAACTAACTTGATTGAATTTTTTGAGGTGGTGACTAGATGTGTAGATGAGGGTAAAGCAGTTGATGGAGTCTACATGGACATCAGTAAGGCTTTTGATAAGGTCCCGCATGGGAGATTGGTTAAGAAGGTAAGAGCCCATGGGATCCAGGGAAATTTGGCAAATTGGATCCAAAATTGGCTTAATGGCAGAGGGTGATGGTCGAGGGTTGTTTTTAGGAATGGAAACCTGTGACCAGTGGTGTACCACAGGGATCGGTGCTGGGACCCTTGCTGTTTGTAGTGTACATTAATGATTTAGACACGAATATAGGAGGTATGATCAGTAAGTTCGCAGACGACACGCAAATTGGTCGTAAATAGTGAGGAGGAAAGCCTTAGATTACAGGGAGATATAGATGGGCTGGTAAGATGGGCAGAGCAGTGGCAAATGGAGTTTAATCCTGAGAAGTGTGAGGTGATGCACTTTGGGAGGACTAACAAGGCAAGGGAATATACAATGGATGGTAGGACCCTAGGAAGTACAGAGGGTCAGAGGGACCTTGGTGTACTTGTCCATAGATCACTGAAGGGAGCAACACAGGTAGATAAGGTGGTTAGGAAGGCATATGGGATACTTGCCTTTATTAGCCGAGGCATGGAGTATAAGAGCAGGGAGGTTATGATGGAGCTGTAAAAAACGCTGGAGTACTGTGTACAGTTCTGGGCACCACACTTTGGGAAGGATGTGATTGCCCTGGAGAGGGTGCAGAGGAGATTCACCAGGATGTTGCCTGGGCTGGAGCATTTCAGCTATGAAGAGAGACTGGATAGGCTAGGGTTGTTTTTCTTAGAGCAGAGAAGGCTGAGGGAGGACCTGATTGAGGTATCCAAATAATGAGGGGCATAGATAGGGTAGATAGGGGCGGCACAGTGGCGCAGTGGTTAGCACCGCAGCCTCACAGCTCCAGGGACCCGGGTTCGATTCTGGGTACTGCCTGTGCGGAGTTTGCAAGTTCTCCCTGTGTCTGCGTGGGTTTCCTCCGGGTGCTCCGGTTTCCTCCCACATGCCAAAGACTTGCAGGTTGATAGGTAAATTGGCCATTATAAATTGCCCCTAGTCTAGGTAGGTGGTAGGGAAATATAGGGACAGGTGGGGATGTGGTAGGAATATGGGATTAGTGTAGGATTAGTATAAATGGGTGGTTGATGGTCGGCACAGACTCGGTGGGCCGAAGGGCCTGTTTCAGTGCTGTATCTCTAAACTTTTTCCCTTAGTGGAGGTGTCAATAACAAGGGGGCATAGATTTAAGGTAAGGGGCAGGAGGTTTAGAGGGGATTTGAGGAAAAAAACTTTCTCCTGGAGGGTGGTTGGAATCTGGAACACACTGTGTGAAGGGGTGGTAGAGGCAGGAACCCTCACAACATTTAAGAGGTATTTAGATGAGCACTTGAAACGTCATAACATACAAGGCTACGGGCCAAGTGCTGGAAAATGGGATTAGAATGGACGGGTGCTTGATGGTCGGCGCAGGTGCGTTGGGCCGAAGGGCCTGTTTCTGTGCAGGATGACTCTATGACTCTATGACAAAGTGCTTTACAGCCAATGAAGGACTTACTGAATTGCAGTCACTGTTGTAATGTAGGAAACGCAGCAACCAATTTGCACACAGCAAGATCCCACAAACAGCAGTGATAAAAATGACCAAATCATCTGATTTTTTTCCATGTGTTTACTGAGCTGAGGAATGAATATTTTCCCAGGACACCAGGACGAACAAGAGGAAAACACTAGGGAGTCAGAGAGGAGGAGGTGAGGGAGTGGGGAGAGAATGGATGTGATATTGATTGAGCGTGAGGAAGAGGGTGAGGAAGGGTGTGAGGAAGAGGATGAGGAAGGGAGTGAGGAAGAGGGTGAGGAAGCGGGTGAGGCAGAGAATGAGGAAGGGAATGAGGCAGAGGATGAGGAAGGGAGTGAGGAAGAGGGTGAGGATGAGGGTGAGGATGAGGGTGAGGACGAGGGTGAGCAAGAGGGTGAGGAAGGGAGTGAGGAAGGGAGTGAGGAAGGGAGTGAGGAAGGGAGTGAGGAAGAAGGTGAGGGAGGGAGAGCAGTCAGTACCTGTGGTTCCCTTGAGACAGGCACACAGGTACCCGTCTACCTTGTCCTGGCACGTCCCTCCGTTGTGGCATGGTTGGCTTTGACACTCGTTGATATTGATGTCACAGACACGGCCGGTGTAACCCGGGTTACAGACACAGTTAAAAGTTGCGATGCCATCTGTACATTTCCCATAGTGACAGGGGTCCTGCTGACACTCATTGATGTCAGTCTCACAGAAAGTCCCAGTGAAACCTGTAGGTCAAACAAAACAGCACAAAAAACAGCAATCAGAAAGCAGAGAATGCTGAGCAGAGAGAGAGAGAGACTGAGGGAGGGAGAGAGACTGAGGGCGGGAGAGAGGGGGAGAGAGAGAGACTGAAGGAGGGAGAGAGGGGGAGAGAGAGAGACTGAGGGAGGGAGAGAGAGACTGAGGGAGAAAGAGAGACTGAGGGAGGGAGAGAGGGGGAGAGAGAGAGACTGAAGGAGGGAGAGAGGGGGAGAGAGAGAGACTGAGGGAGGGAGAGAGAGACTGAGGGAGAAAGAGAGACTGAGGGAGGGAGAGAGAGACTGAGGGAGGGAGAGAGAGACTGAGGGAGGGAGAGAGGGGGAGAGAGAGAGACTGAAGGAGGGAGAGAGGGGGAGAGAGAGAGACTGAGGGAGGGAGAGAGAGACTGAGGGGGGGAGAGAGAGGAAGAGACTGAGGGAGGGAGAGAAAGACTGAGGGAGGGAGAGAGGGGGAGAGAGAGAGACTGAGGGAGGGAGAGAGAGACTAAGGGAGGGAGAGAGGGAGAGAGACTGGGGGAGGGAGAGAGAGACTGAGGGAGGGAGGGGGAGAGAGAGAGACTGAGGGAGGGAGAGAGAGACTGAGGGAGGGAGAGAGGGGGAGAGAGAGAGACTGAAGGAGGGAGAGAGGGGGAGAGAGAGAGACTGAGGGAGGGAGAGAGACTGAGGGGGCAAGAGAAAGACTGAGGGAGGGAGAGAGGGGGAGAGAGACTGAGGGAGAGAGAGACTGAGGGAGGGAGAGAGGGAGAGAGACTGGGGGAGGGAGAGAGAGACTGGGGGAGGGAGAGAGAGACTGAGGGAGGGAGAGAGGGGGAGAGAGAGAGACTGAGGGAGGGAGAGAGAGACTGAGGGAGAAAGAGAGACTGAGGGAGGGAGAGAGAGACTGAGGGAGGGAGAGAGGGAGAGAGACTGGGGGAGGGAGAGAGAGACTGAAGGAGGGAGAGAGGGGGAGAGAGAGAGACTGAGGGAGGGAGAGAGGGGGAGAGAGAGAGACTGAGGGAGAGAGAGACTGAGGGAGGGAGAGAGGGAGAGAGACTGGGGGAGGGAGAGACTGAGGGAGGGAGAGAGGGGGAGAGAGAGAGACTGAAGGAGGGAGAGAGGGGGAGAGAGAGAGACTGAGGGAGAGAGAGACTGAGGGAGGGAGAGAGGGAGAGAGACTGGGGGAGGGAGAGACTGAGGGAGGGAGAGAGGGAGAGAGACTGGGGGAGGGAGAGAGAGACTGGGGGAGGGAGAGAGAGACTGAGGGAGGGAGAGAGGGGGAGAGAGAGAGACTGAGGGAGGGAGAGAGGGGGAGAGAGAGAGACTGAGGGAGGGAGAGAGGGGGAGGGAGAGAGACTGAGGGAGAGAGAGACTGAGGGAGGGAGAGAGGGAGAGAGACTGGGGGAGGGAGAGAGAGACTGGGGGAGGGAGAGAGAGACTGAGGGAGGGAGAGAGGGGGAGAGAGAGAGACTGAGGGAGGGAGAGAGAGACTGAGGGAGAAAGAGAGACTGAGGGAGGGAGAGAGAGACTGAGGGAGGGAGAGAGGGAGAGAGACTGGGGGAGGGAGAGACTGAAGGAGGGAGAGAGGGGGAGAGAGAGAGTCTGAGGGAGGGAGAGAGAGACTGAGGGAGGGAGAGAGGGAGAGAGAATGGGGGAGGGAGAGAGAGACTGAGGGAGGGAGAGAGGGGGAGAGAGAGACTGAGGGAGGGAGGGAGAGACTGAGGGAGAAAGAGAGACTGAGGGAGGGAGAGAGGGAGAGAAAGATAGAGAGAGACTGAGGGAGGGCGAGAGAGAGACTGAGGGAGGGAGAGAGGGAGAGAAAGAGAGAGAGACTGAGGGAGGGAGAGAGAGACTGAGGGAGGGAGAGAGGGAGAGAGAGATACGGAGAGACTGAGGGAGAGAGGGAGAGATTGAAGGATGGCGAGGGAAAGACAGAGAGGGAGAGAGAGACTGTGGAGGGACAGAGGGAGAGAAGGAGACTGAGGGAGTGAGAGAGAGGGGAAGAGCGGGTGGCAGTGAGAGAGGGGAGTGAGAGTGAGGGACTGAGGGAGGGAGAGAGAGGGAGAGGCTGAGGGAGTGAGAGTGATGGAATGAGAGTGATGGAGTGAGAGAGAGTGAGGAGACTCTGTCTCTCTCACACATGATGGTGGTCTGTTGATCATGAGTGAGGTTCCAGTTTCTGGGGAACACGGTGTTGATGAGTGAATAACAAACCCTTTCTAAATCAGGCAGAGGGGCAGGTTTGATCTTTATTTAACAGAGAGACTGGGTGAAGAGTGCACGATCTGAGAGAGTCACAGCTGAGCATGAAAACATTAACAAGTGGGAAGGAGGTAAATCCGGAAGTGATGATGAGGTGAAGCCGAGGTCGGGATGTGAAAAACCAGGAGAATGTTAGTGGCTGGGAAGCTGGGAGAGAGGAGGAGGAGGAAAGGGGAAGGAGGATGGAGGGTGAAGAGCGAGCAGCGAGATGAACAGCACTGACCTTCCAAACATTCACAGTGATATTTATTGGGTCCGTCCACACAGCGAGCTGCATTCTGACAGGGCGTGCTCGCACACTCATCCACATCAATCTGACACAGATTCCCATTGAATCCTGAAACGTTAACCAGACAAAGTGATTAGCTCACAAATCAGACACACTGGAGCACAATTCCAGCGGCAGGATAACAAAGGATGGGCAGGGTATGGGGTGGAGGGGGGGGGAATGGCAGGTTGTCGGGGGGTATTCAGGGTGGGGGAGGGGAGGTGGGTTGTGTGTGTGGTGTATGGTGAGATGTGGAGGGTGTCACAAAGCAAACCTAAGAACTGTTGTCCAGCCAGGGAGTAAGGCAATCAGTCCCTGTGGCCTCGTCAGTGATTTTTAAAAATTCATTCATGGGATGTGGGTGTCGCTGGCCAGTATTTATTGCCCATCCCCAATTGCCCTTGAGAAGGTGGTGGTGAGCTGCCTTCTTGAACCACTGCAGTCCATGTGGGGTAGGTACACTCACAGTGCTGTTAGGAAGGGAGTTCCAGGATTTTGACCCAGCAACAGTGAAGGAACGGCGATATAGTTCCAAGTCAGGATGGTGTGTGACCTGGAGGGGATCTTGCAGGTGGTGGTGTTCCCATGTATTTGCTGCCCTTGTCCTTCTAGTTGGTAGAGGTCGCGGGTTTGGAAGGTGCTGTCTAAGGAGCCTTGGTGCATTGCTGCAGTGCATCTTGTAGATGGTACACACTGCTGCCACTGTGCGTCGGTGGTGGAGGGAGTGAATGTTTGTAGATGGGGTGCCAATCAAGCGGGCTGCTTTGTCCTGGATGGTGTCGAGCTTCTTGAGTGTTGTTGGAGCTGCACCCATCCTGGCAAGTGGAGAGTATTCCATCACACTCCTGACTTGTGCCTTGTAGATGGTGGACAGGCTTTGGGGAGTCAGGAGGTGAGTTACTCACTGCAGAATTCCCAGCCTCTGACCTGCTCTTGTAGCCACAGCATTTATATGTTTAGTCCAGTTCAGTTTCTGGTCAATGGTAGCCCCTGGGATGTTGATAGTGGGGGATTCAGCGATGGTAATGCCATTGACTGTCAAGGGGAGATGGTTAGATTCTCTCTTGTTGGAGATGGTCATTGCCTGGTACTTGTGTGGCGCGAATGTTACTTGCCACTTATCAGCCCAAGCCTGGATATTGTCCAAGTCTTGTTGCATTTCTAGACAGACTGCTTCAGTATCTGAGGAGTCACGAATGGTGCTGAACATTGTGCAATCATCAGCGAACATCCCCACTTCTGACCTTATGATGGAGGGAAGATCATTGATGAAGCAGCTGAAGATGGTTGGGCCTCGGACAGGACCCTGAGGAACTCCTGCAGTGATTGATATTGTTAGTCCAGTCAGTACAGAGTCTTGGATAAGAGTTCAGACAGGAACTGGATGGACTCCTGTCAGAGTCAGGAGAGGAATCCCGTGAGACAGAGAGTGTGTGATTTATGTAACAGACACCATGGGTGTACAGGGGTATCTGAGATGCCACTTTCAGTCAAATAGCTTGCAGATACTCCTCTGACAGGGCTCACACACATGCACAGAGCCAAACATGGCCACTTGAGTGAGGGACTGTAGGCAGTCAGGGCCAATGCAAGGCAGTGCCCAAAGGAGAGCAGGGAGGGAGTAAGGATGAGGGGAAAGAGTGTGTGGAGGGAGCAGAGGCTGACTGGAGAGATATGAGACTCGTTGGAAATGTATCAGGACTGGGGGGAGTGAAAGCAAAATCCTTCAGTCAAAATAATAGGTTCAGCCTGAGCACTGAATCAGGAAATCCACTGGTCAACCACTGACCTCTAAATCATTTTAACAATCTGCTGGGTGTGGCTGTGAGTTTGAGTGTGACTGGGTAGCAGTGGCAAGACCAGCTGTTCTTGTCCATCCCTAATTGCCCTTGTACTGAGTGGCATGCCAGGCTATTTCAGTGTGTGTGGGACCTGTACCCCAGTGAGAGCCAGTGTGTGTGGGACCCGTACCCCAGTGAGAGTCAGTGTGTGTGGAACCCGTACCCCAGTGAGAGTCAGTGTGTGTGGAACCCGTACCCCAGTGAGAGTCAGTGTGTGTGGAACCCGTACCCCAGTGAGAGTCAGTGTGTGTGGAACCCGTACCCCAGTGAGAGTCAGTGTGTGTGGAACCCGTACCCCAGTGAGAGTCAGTGTGTGTGGAACCCGTACCCCAGTGAGAGTCAGTGTGTGTGGGACCCGTATCCCAGTGAGAGTCAGTGTGTGTGGGACCCGTACCCCAGTGAGAGTCAGTGTGAGTGGGACCCGTACCCCAGTGAGAGTCAGTGTGTGTTGAACCCGTACCCCAGTGAGAGTCAGTGTGTGTGGAACCCGTACCCCAGTGAGAGTCAGTGTGTGTGGAACCCGTACCCCAGTGAGAGTCAGTGTGTGTGGGACCCTTACCCCAGTGAGAGTCGGTGTGTGTGGAACCCGTACCCCAGTGAGAGCCAGTGTGTGTGGGACCCGTACCCCAGTGAGAGTCAGTGTGTGTGGGACCCGTACCCCAGTGAGAGTCAGTGTGTGTGGGACCCGTGCCCCAGTGAGAGTCAGTGTGTGTGGGACCCTTACCCCAGTGAGAGTCGGTGTGTGTGAAACCCGTAACCCAGTGAGACTCAGTGTGTGTGGAACCCGTACCCCAGTGAGAGTCGGTGTGTGTGGAACCCGTACCCCAGTGAGTGTCAGTGTGTGTGGGACCCGTACCCCAGTGAGAGTCAGTGTGCACGGAACCTGTGCCCCAGTGAGAGTCAGTGTGTGTGGGACCCCTACCCCAGTGAGAGTCAGTGTGTGTGGGACACGTACCCCAGTGAGAATCAGTGTGCGTGGAACCCGTACCCCAGTGAGAGTCAGTGTGCACGGAACCCGTACCCCAGTGAGAGTCAGTGTGCGTGGAACCCGTACCCCAGTGAGAGTCAGTGTGTAGGACCCGTACCCAAGTGAGAGTCAGTGTGTGTGGAACCCGTACCCCAGTGAGAGTCATTGTGCGTGGAACCCGTACCCCAGTGAGAGTCAGTGTGTGTGGAACCTGTACCCCAGTGAGAGTCAGTGTGTGGGACCCGTACCCCAGTGAGAGTCAGTGTGTGTGGAACCCGTACCCCAGTGAGAGTCAGTGTGTGTGGAACCCGTACCCCAGTGAGAGTCAGTGTGTGGGACCCGTACCCCAGTGAGAGTCAGTGTGTGGGACCCGTACCCCAGTGACAGTCAGTGTGTGGGACCCGTACCCCAGCGAGAGTCAGCGTGTGTGGGACCCGTACCCCAGTGAGAGTCAGTGTGTGTGGGACCCATACCCCAGTGAGTGTCAGTGTGTGTGGGACCCGTACCCCAGTGAGAGTCAGTGTGCACGGAACCCGTACCCCAGTGAGAGTCAGTGTGTGTGGGAGCCATACCCCAGTGAGAGTCAGTGTGTGTGGGACCCGTACCCCAGTGAGAGTAAGTGTGTGTGGGACCCGTACCCCAGTGAGAGTCAGTGTGTGTGGGACCCGTACCCCAGTGAGAGTCAGTGTGTGTGGGAGCCATACCCCAGTGAGAGTCAGTGTGTGTGGGACCCGTACCCCAGTGAGAGTCAGTGTGCGTGGAACCCGTACCCCAGTGAGAGTAAGTGTGTGTGGGACCCGTACCCCAGTGAGAGTCAGTGTGTGTGGGACCCGTACCCCAGTGAGAGTCAGTGTGTGTGGGAGCCATACCCCAGTGAGAGTCAGTGTGTGTGGGACCCGTACCCCAGTGAGAGTCAGTGTGCGTGGAACCCGTACCCCAGTGAGAGTAAGTGTGTGTGGGACCCGTACCCCAGTGAGAGTCAGTGTGTGTGGGACACGTACCCCAGTGAGAATCAGTGTGCGTGGAACCCATACCCCAGTGAGTGTCAGTGTGTGTGGGACCTGTACCCCAGTGAGAGTCAGTGTGTGTGGGACCCGTACCCCAGTGAGTGTAAGTGTGTGTGGGACCCGTACCCCAGTGAGTGTAAGTGTGTGTGGGACCCGTACCCCAGTGAGAGTCAGTGTGCGTGGAACCCATATACCAGTGAGTGTCAGTGTGTGTGGAACCCATACCCCAGTGAGTGTCAGTGTGTGTGGGACCCGTACCCCAGTGAGAGTCAGTGTGCATGGAACCTGTACCCCAGTGAGAGTCAGTGTGTGTGGGACCCGTACCCCAGTGAGTGTCAGTGTGTGTGGGACCCGTACCCCAGTGAGAGTCAGTGTGCATGGAACCTGTACCCCAGTGAGAGTCAGTGTGTGTGGGACCCGTACCCCAGTGAGTGTAAGTGTGTGTGGGACACGTACCCCAGTGAGAATCAGTGTGCGTGGAACCCATACCCCAGTGAGTGTCAGTGTGTGTGGGACCTGTACCCCAGTGAGAGTCAGTGTGCACGGAACCCATACCCCAGTGAGTGTCAGTGTGTGTGGGACCCGTACCCCAGTGAGAGTCAGTGTGCACGGAACCCATACCCCAGTGAGAGTCAGTGTGTGTGGAACCCGTACCCCAGTGAGAGTCAGTGTGTGGGACCCGTACCCCAGTGAGAGTCATTGTGCGTGGAACCCGTACCCCAGTGAGAGTCAGTGTGTGTGGAACCTGTACCCCAGTGAGAGTCAGTGTGTGGGACCCGTACCCCAGTGAGAGTCAGTGTGTGGGACCCGTACCCCAGTGAGAGTCAGTGTGTGTGGAACCCATACCCCAGTGAGAGTCAGTGTGTTTGGAACCCGTACCCCAGTGAGAGTCAGTGTGTGGGACCCGTACCCCAGTGAGAGTCAGTGTGTGGGACCCGTACCCCAGTGAGAGTCAGTGTGTGCGGGAGCCATACCCCAGTGAGAGTCAATCCTTACTGGTGGGGGGGTGGGTCTGGAGGGGAAAAATCCCCATTAATATTGAAGGGAGGATGAAGTGCGTCTGCTTTTGAAAGCAACAACAGAAAGAAAGGCCTCGAGGGCTGAGTGCAGTCATACTCTGCATCCCCAGAGGCTGTGATTATCATTTCTGTTGGACACACCCTGGTATTTTATCAGGGAAATGAATGGACTTGATTTTCTAAAGTTCTTTTCACTTTCCTGGATTTCAGTTGCTCTGAGAGGAATGATCCTGGCAACAAACAGTATCCCAGAGGCTGAAGGATGGGAGTGAAATAGGCCGTGTCTTGGTAAATAAAGCCTGCCCGCAGGCCAGGATTAATCACAGGCCCAGCTCACAGCGCCCAGGAAATGCGGGGAAGGTTTTTTTGAACACTGGCACTTACCTGAGGGGCATTCGCACTCAAACTTATTGATTTTGTCGACACAGTTGCCCTTGTTTAAGCAGGGATTACTGGCACATTCATCGATATCAATTTCACAGTAGATTCCCTCATATCCTGTAATTTTAAAACACACAAAATTAACCGTTTCTATCTGGGATGTCAGTGCAGGGGAATTGGGATGTTTCTCACACAGAGACCAGTGGAAATCTGGAACTCTCTCCCCCAAAACGCTGTTGAAGCTGGGGGTCCATCTGGATTTTTCAGGACTGAGAGGTTTCGAGTTTTTTTTGGTCGATGTTTTGAGTGGGCGTCAGGGAGACGGTCGAGAAAACTTTCAGCTCTTCAGTTAAAGAATTTCATAGCAAACTAGAAATCCGGAATAATGCCTTTTCCATGTCAGTAACTACGGGACTTTTCCTCAGATTTATTGGAACAGAAGGAAGCCATTCAGCCCCTCTGTTAGATCATGGCTGACCTGCACCAACTCTATTTACCCACCTTGGGTCTGGAACCCTTAATCCCCTCACCCAATAAAAATCTATCAATCTCAGGTTTGACATTTTCAATTGACCTCCAGCCTCAGCAGCTTTTCTGTGGGGGGGGGGGGAGAGTTCCAGATTCCCACTCCCCTCGGTGTGAAGAATTGCTTCCTGACATCACCCCTGAACGGCCTGGCTCGAATTTTAAGATCCTGTCCCCTTGTTCTGGACTCCCCCACCCCCCCCCACCCCCACCCCCCAGAGGAAATAGTTTCTCTCGATTGACCCGATCCAATTCTTTAATCATCATAAACCCCTCAGTTAGATTCACCCTTTAATCTTCTAAACTTGAGGGACTACAAGCCTAGTCTGTGTAACCTGCCCGTAATGTCCATCCTCATTGCTCCGATGCCAAGTGAGGGCCTTGCTGGACTGCTTCAAAGGGGAGTTAAGAGTCAACCGTGTTGGTGTGGGACTGGAGTCACAAATAGGCCAAATATAACAAGTACCATTCTGCAAAGGGAGCAGTTATAGAATGATCCAGCACAGAGGGAGGCCATTCGCCCCATTGTGTCTGTGCTGGCTCTTTGAAACAGCCATCCAATTACCTCGATTCCCCTCCTGCTCTTTCGACATAACCCTGCAAAATTCTCCTGCCATGTGTCTGCCGATTTTGCCAGCCTGTCTATGTTGTCTGGAGTCTGTTACTATCCTCCTCACTGCTTATCACATTTCTGAGTTTCATACTATCTGCAAACGTGGAATTTCTGCCCTGTATACACAAGTCCAGTTTGTTAAGAAGAGCAGTGAAGCTAATAGCGAGGCCTGGGGAACCCCAGTGCACTTTTCACTCTGATAAACAGCTGTTTGCCTCGACTCTCTGCTTCCAGTTCCCATGTCCCTATAATCCCATCAGTTTCTATACCTACCGGACATACAGATGCACTGGAATTTTCCAATCAGGTCGAGGCAGGTAGCGTCATTCTGGCAGGGACTGGACATGCACTCGTTAATGTCCAGTTCACATCGAGGCCCATGGTACCCGGGCAGGCACTGACACACGAAGGAGCCCAGTGTGTTGATGCACTTTCCAGAATGTTCACAGGGGTTGGAACCTACAGGAGGTCACCAGGAAAGGAACGTTAAAGTGATGAAAACAGGCAGACAGGCGACACCTCGGACAAACCTCCCTCGCTCCTCCCTCTCCTCCCCTTCTCCCCATGGAGATAAATAACCAGATAACCTGTTTCAGTGAAGTTGCTTTTGGGATAAATATTTGCCACAAAACAGGGGAGAACTCTTCCCCAGAGTGCAGAGGGAGACACAGTTTAACGTCTCAGCAGAAAGACAGCACCTCCGACACTGCAGCTCAGTACTGACCCTCTGACAGTGCAGCACTCCCTCAGTACTGACCCTCCGACAGTGCAGCACTCCCTCAGTACTGACCCTCTGACAGTGCAGCACTCCCTCAGTACTGACCCTCTGACAGTGCAGCACTCCCTCAGTACTGACCATTCAACAGTGCAGCACTCCCTCGGTAGTGACCCTCTGACAGTGCAGCACTCCCTCAGTACTGTCCCTCTGACAGTGCAGCACTCCCTCAGTACTGACCCTCTGACAGTGCAGCACTCCCTCAGTACTGACCCTCTGACAGTGCAGCGCTCCCTCAATACTGACCATTCGACAGTGCAGCACTCCCTCGGTAGTGACCCTCTGACAGTCGGCACACCCTCAGTACTGACCCTCTGACAGTGCGGCACTTCCTCAGTACTGACCCTCTGACAGTCGGCACACCCTCAGTACTGACCCTCTGACAGTGCGGCACTCCCTCAGTACTGACCCTCTGACAGTGCGGCACTTCCTCAGTACTGACCCTCTGACAGTCGGCACACCCTCAGTACTGACCCTCTGACAGTGCGGCACTCCCTCAGTACTGACCCTCTGACAGTCGGCACTCCCTCAGTACTGACCCTCTGACAGTGCGGCACTTCCTCAGTACTGACCCTCTGACAGTCGGCACACTCTCAGTACTGACCCTCTGACAGTGCGGCACTCCCTCAGTACTGACCCTCTGACAGTGCAGCACTCCCTCAGTACTGACCCTCTGACAGTGCAGCGCTCCCACAGTACTGACCCTCCGACAGTGCAGTGCTCCCTCAGTACTAACCCTCCGACAGTGCAGCACTCCCTCAGTACCGATCCTCTGACAGTACAGCGCTCCCTCAGTACTGACCCTCTGACAGTGCAGCACTCCCTCAGTACTGACCATCTGACAGTGCAGCACTCCCTCAGTACTGACCCTCTGACAGTGCAGCACTCCCTCAGTACTGACCCTCCGACAGTGCAGCACTCCCTCAGTACTGACCCTCTGACAGTGCAGTGCTCCCTCAGTACTAACCCTCTGACAGTGCAGCACTTCCTCAGTACTGACCCTCTGACAGTGCAGCACTCCCTCAGTACTGATCCTCTGACAGTGCAGCACTCCCTCAGTACTACACTGGGAGTGTCAGTACTGAATTATGGGGTTTAAGCGTCTGGAGTGGGACTTGAACCTACATCTTTCTGACTCGGAGGTGAGAGGGAGAGTTTCCCAATGACGTCAGTGACGAGAGGAACATAAAGAAAGTAAGAGACAGCAGGGAGGAGACATGGGTTCCTGTATTACCCAGAGAACACTCGTCATCATCCTGCTTGCAGGCAGCTCCAGAGAATCCAGCTGGGCAGGTGCAGATTGCTTTGCCGTTGACAGGGTTCGTGCTGCAGTTGGCCTCCTCGTGGCAGGGGTTACTGATACACGCATCATCGAGGTGACAGAGCAGCCCTGCACAGTAAAAACAAGGGAAAGGATCAATAAGGAGAACAAAACCCCACACAAACAGAGGCCATTCAGCCCCTCCAGTCAGTGCTAGCACTTATCTCCAACATGAGCAGTATCCGAATCCCTTGTGCCCACTCTGTTCTCTAACTCCTCTTTACAACAACAACCCATCTAACCTCTTCTCAAACGTTCACTTCACATTGACTTTTACAACACAGAAACTGGCAATTTCACCTCAGTTTGGTTTCCCCCACAAGTTTAAACATTGTCTCTGTGTCTGCCTCTCAAAACCCTTCCATCATTTTAAAGACCTCTATCAGGTCACCCCTCGGCCTTCTCTTTTCTGGAGAAAAGACCCCCAGCCTGCTCGGTCTTTCCTGATGGTTCTAACCTCTACGTTCTGGTGCACAGTGCTCTAAGTGTGGATGACCAAGGTTCAATATAAGTCCAGTATAATTTCCCTGCTTTTGAATTCCATCCCTCTGGAAATGAATCCCAGTGATTGGTTTGTTTTTTATGGCCTTATTAACCTGAGTGGTTTCTGTAAGTGATTTGTGTATTTGTACCCTG
Source organism: Heterodontus francisci (assembly GCF_036365525.1). Classification (NCBI taxonomy): domain Eukaryota; kingdom Metazoa; phylum Chordata; class Chondrichthyes; order Heterodontiformes; family Heterodontidae; genus Heterodontus; species Heterodontus francisci. The sequence goes on along the minus strand of NC_090402.1, from coordinate 5,230,541 downwards.
ATCCCTCTGCTCCTCAATCCTATTTAGACACTTGGGACAGAATATTCCCAGTTCCATGTTGGTGGGAGTGGAGGCGTGGGTGCCAGGAAAATAGTGGGGAGCATTCCTGCCTCCGGGGTCTGGACAGTCAATGAGCATTTTTAAGGCCCCCAATTAGGGGCCACTTTGAGCATTGGCTGGCATTTTGCCAGGGGTGAAGTGCCCCCCCCACCCCTCCCCCCACCAGGTGCAGAAGCTGCCAACCCAATGGAGGCAGCTTCCCTGTGGCAATCTGCGGGGAGGGCCATCAGAGCTGGAGGCTTCATCCCTCAAAGAGGGGGCCAGCAGCAGGAAAGGCCACACGCACTGCCACCTGAGGGGGCACCGACCAGCTTGGCCCCTCTGACAGCCAATTTTAAACTTACCCCCACATCCCCCCACCCCTGCTATCTCCCCCAGTGAGGGTGTCGCTTGGCCGACCCACCTCCGCAGTGCCCACCTCTCCCGGAGACTTCAGAGCTGTGGGCCCTCTGATTGGGCCGGCAGCCTCGGGAGCCCGTAATGGGACGGTGAGCGTGGAGGCAGCCTATCAAGAGGCTGCTCTGGGAAAATGGCTCCCCCGGTAACGATGCCACCAATTGTGGACCTGGGACCCCCAGGTCTGGTGTCAGGGTCCCGGGGCTCGCGGGAAAATTCTGCTCTTATTCTCCAAGGCTTCCTTATTCATCCTATCAAACTGTACCACCTCACTCTTAGAGATCGGTGTGAAAGGTCAGAGGTGGCGAAAGGTCAAAGGTGGTGCGTGAAGACATCCCATTCGTACCGGTCCTGCCGTGGGGACACTCGCAGTAGAAGGAGGCGACACGATCGTGGCATGTGGCGCCGCTGTAACAGGCCGCGTTGGCGCAGTCGTCAATGTTCTCACTGCAATCGTCGCCGGTCCAGCCATTGACACAGACGCAGTTATATCCCCCATTGGTGTTGTGGCACGTCCCCCCGTTCTGGCAAGCATTCGGCTGCAGCTGACACTCATCCACATCCTCGGTACAGTACTGGCCTGGGGAGCGGGGCACAGAACAAACATTTCTCAAATAACCATTCAATTAAACCCCCTCCGCTCTTCCACACAATTGAGGGAGTGCCTTCCCCACCCAGACACCCTCTCACCGGTGAGGGGGGAGGGAGGAGGTTCCACAAACACTTACAGCCCCCCTTGGGCTAGGGAAGCTGAGGGGCAAGGGGCACTGACTCAAGTTCAGACAGGGTTCCTGCTCCCGATCACTGCCCGTGACCCGATCACCGCTGGGTGTGGATTTCAGCTGAGGACTGCGATGCCATCCATGGGCGAATATCCCACCGCTGTTTCTGGATTTGCACCGAGGACTCCTTGTGAGGGAGAAGGGTCTCAAGTTGAGCACATTGTTTCACAATGACAGAGGTTTAAGGAGGGAATTCCAGAGCTTAGGGCCCAGGCAGCTGAAGGCATGGCCGCCAATGGTGGAGCGATGAAAATTGGAGATGTGCAAGAGGCTGGAATTAGAGGAGCACAGAGGGTATCACTCAGAGGGCCTTGACTAATGAGGGGGGTCCTAACCAGACTAGTCCCTTTTGTTGGAAGGCGGGTACGGTGTCTCTTTGGAGAAAAGTAGGAGACCAGCGAGACGGGGGAGTGGTAACCACGACGAGGGCCCAGGTGGGTTGATCTATCGGAGTGTTTACCTGTCCACTCTGGGGGGCATTGGCAGTTGTAGGTATTTACACCATCCACACACAGTCCTCCATTCTGGCACTGATGCTCTGTACAATCATCTACATTCAGCTCACAGTGCTGGCCAGAAAAACCTGCAATAAAGAGAGAATCGTCATTCAGAAATGCTCGGTTACAGACCGTGCATCAGACTTGAGCTCCTTCCTGGGTGAATTCATGGGCTTCCTGGATTAAATTTGGTATTAAATAGAATTTACAGCACAGAAACAGGCCATTCGGCCCATCTGCTATGTGCTGGTGTTTCTGCTCCACACGACCCTCCTCCCACCCCCTCTCCATCTCCCCCTATCACCATATCCTTCTATTCCTTTCTCCCTCATGTGTTTATCCAACTTCTCCTTAAATGTATCGATACTATTCACCTAAACCACTCCCTGTGGGAGCGAGTTCCACATTCCCACCACTCTCTGGGGAAAGAAGTTTCTCCTGAATTCCCCATTGGATTTATCTTATATTTATGGCCCCTAGTTTTAGAGCAGGAGGAAGCCATTCGGCCCTTCGAGCCTGCTCCACCATTCAATAAGATCATGGCTGATCTTCCATCTCAATTCCACCTTCCCGAATCTCCATATCCCTTGATTTCCTCAGTGTCCAAAAATCTATCAATCTCAGTCTTGAATAAACTCAATGATGGAGCATCACAGCTCTCTGGGGCAGAGAATTCCAAAGATTTACAACCCTCTGAGTGAAGGAATTTCTCCTCATCTCAGTCCTAAATGGCCAACCCCTTCTCCCGAGACTGTGACCCCGTGTTCTAGACTCTCCAGCCGGGGGGAAACAGCCTCTCACCATCGATCCTGTCGAACCCTCTGAGAATTTTATATTTCAATAAGATCCTCTCTCATTCTTCTAAACTCTGGAGAGTGAGTATTGGCCCATTCGATGCAATCTCTCCCCAGGGACCTTTTCCACTTTAATAAATGAATCCCACAGAGTAAAGCCACCTCTCACTCCACACCGAGCTGGCTGTCTCACACAAAGCAAGGGCAGGCAACACTTGGTGCAGGAAAGGGAGAGCGGGGACTCCTGAGGCTGTGGCTCAGGCCTATTGACCCCTTGACCTTCGGACTCGGGCACACATGTGGCAGCATGGGGGAAGTGAAGAATATTGGGGTGCAGTAGTGCACAGGGCTATCGGAGTGACCTTGGTGATTGTGTTACTCGGCTATCAGCAAAAGTGACTGTGACAAAGAAAAGATTTGCATTTCTATAGCACCTTTCACAACCTCAGGATGTCCCAAAGAGTTTTAAAGCCAATGCAATACTATTGTAATGTAAGAAACAGGTAGCCAACTTGTGCACAGCAAGCTCCCACAACAGCAATGTGGTAACGACCCAATGATTTGTTGGTCAGTGATGTTCATTCAGGGATAAGTATTGGCCAGGACACAGAGAGGTCCCCTGCTCTTCTCCACAATAGCGGCCATGAGTCCCTTTACACCCACCCAGGAAAGCAGATGAGGCCTCAGCCTTAGTTTAACGTCTCATCCATAAGACAGCGCTACTGACAGTGCAGCACCCCCTCAGTACTTTCAGCCTTGATCATGCTCAGTTCTTTGGACTGCAGCTTGATCTCACAAGCTTCTGGCTCCAGAGCCCTATCCTCTGAGCCACAGTGAAACTGCTTAAAGCCATCAGCTTGTCATAAAAACCTAACCGGTTCAATAACGTCCTTTATGCAAGGAACCCTGAGGCCTATACGTGACTCCAGTCCTACACCAATGTAGTTAACTTTTAACTGAGGGGGGGACTAGTAAACCATTCAGTCACATGATCGATAAATGCCAACTGCGCTGGCAAAGCCCATGTTGCATGAATGAATTAATGAAAAGGCTGAGATAAGGGCAGGTTCATGTTCTGTTGATATGTCTCAATTTAACTTGACCTTATCTCTCCCAGAGGCTGACTAATTTGTAACATATTTTCAGTAGTTTCCGGTTTTATTTGTGTGTGTGTGTGTTTAAAGTTAGAATTGAACACAGTCAGGAACAAGGTCAGGAAGCTGGGAATGGCTGATTAGATGGCTGGTTCCTGGTTTCTCAAAGAAGGCTAAGCTGTTTCACACCGAGAATCTGTGTAAAAGATTCCAGAACTGTCCCCACCTCAGAAACACTCTGGGTTTCTTCAGAACAGACAGATTAAGATATCAAATATCAAGAGATTTAAAAAAAAAAAATTTGAGCCTGTAAGGGAATAATAGTTTGTGTCAATTGCTGTTAACAGGAAAGTGCACTATATAGAGCTCGGAAACAGGAAGTTAAGCTGTCAAAGCCCAAACTTCCTGCGGTTCGTATATTTAACCTTTGATTGCAATGTTCTAACACCTTGTGGGTTGTTGTAACTCAGCTCCATCCCCTCCACATGTCACTCCCTCTCTCACTCAGCATCTAAGCTTGCCCCCTTCCCTTGTCCCTGGAAAGCAGAGTCATTGAGTCATTTATGGCACAGACTCACTTTCGAGATCATATCTCCCTCTCCTTCTCAGAACACAGGAACAGGAGGAGGCCATTCAGCCCCTCGAGCCTGTTCTGACATTCAATTAGATCATGGCTGATCTGTGTCTTAACCATCTCCCCGCATTGCTTTCGTTATCAGGAACACCCAACAGAAATCTATCAATCTCAGTTTTGAAATTTCTAATTGACCCCCAGCATCAACAGCTTTCTGGGGGGAGAGAGTTCCAGATTCCCACTCCCCTCTGTGTGAAGAAGTGCTTCCTCACATCACCCCTGAACGGCCTGGCTCGAATTTTAAGGTTCTGCCCCCTTGTTCAGGACTCCCCCCACCAGAGGAAATAGTTTCTCTCGATATATCCTATCAAATCCTTTAATCATCTTAAACACATTTCTCTCTGTCCTGTCTCACTCCTTCCTGGAACGCAAAAGATTTGAACTTCAACCCCACAAAGTGTTTCAATAAAACTTTTATCTGAGAAAAACGGATATCCTTTAATTCTAATAAAGGCACAGCTCGCCAACAACAACAACAACAACAACAACAACTTGTATTTCAAAAGTATCGTTAACATAATAAAACATACTTCGCAGGAACGTTATCAATAGAATATGACACCGAGCCACATAAGGAGATATTAGAACAGGCGGCCAAAAGCTCCGTCAAAGAGGGAGGTTTTAAGGAGCGTCTTAGAGGAGGAGAGAGAGGCGGAGAGGTTTAGGGAGGGAATTCCAGAGCTCAGGGCCCAGGCAGTTGAAGACACGGCTGCCAATGGTGATTAAAATATGGGAGGAGCAAGAGGCCAGAATTGGAGGAGTGCAGAGTTCCTGGAGGGTTGTGGGGCTGGAGGAGATTACAGAGATAGGGAGGTGCGAGGCGATGGAGGGATCTGAAAAACAAGGATGAGAATTTTATAATCGAGGTGTTGCTGGACTGGGAGCCAGTGTAGGTCAGTGAGCACAGGGGGTGATGGGTGAACAGGACTTGATGCGAGTGGGGACACAGTCAGCAGAGCTTCGGATGAGCTGAAGGTTATGGAGCTGCCCAAGGGGAGCGTTGGAATAGTTGGAGGATGGAGGTAATGAGAATACGGACAAGGAGTGTCGGTGAAGTGGTCGGACAAGATGCAGCCTAGCTGACAGCAAGAAGCCTCTGTTGTAATTGTTTATTGTCTCTCCTGGGATTGCCTCCCAGATACTCACACTATCCCACTCTGCTTTCTCTCTTTTCTTTAACACTGCTCCTACTCTCCCTCACTCAGTGTTTCCCATGGTCACCCCTTCACCCTCTGCAGCTCCACCCACACAAGCCAAGCACAGTTTGGTACCTGGCGGGCTATTCGACTGCATGTCCATCACAGCTAGGGTGGATGCTGTTCAGAACTCCGCCTGGCCTGGTTCCTTTCCTGCTCTCACTGCTCCCATTTGCTCACCTGTGACCAATAAGGAGAGACAGTGCCCGTGTGTATATCAGTTGTAGTTGGGATGGGCCGCAATGCCCCTGCAGTTGAATAGCCAGTCGCCATTCAGAAGCTGATTGGTGTTGCGAGAAGACAGATCAGGAGAGCCAGGCTTCAGCATCGCGATTCACATCAGAATTAGAACAACCCACAGCAAGTGGCAATGGGAACTGAGGCCCAGGCAGAGGGAGGACGTGCGGAGGGGAATGGGTGGGTTTCAAGAGTAAATGAGGAGAAATTGTTTCCAGTGGTGGGAGGATTGGGAACTGGAGGATACAGATTTCAGGTGATTGGAAAAAGAACCAGAGGCGAAACACAGAAACATCATTTTACACAGCATTCATTACCTGAAAGGGCGGTGGAAGCAGATTCAATAGTAACTTACAAAAAGGGAATTGGATAAATACTTGAAAAGGAGAAATATGCAGGGCAGAGTGGGGATAATTGGACAGTGCTTTCAAAGAGCCAGCACAGACATAATGGGCTGAATGGCCTCCTTCTGTGATGTATGAGAACAGGTCAGAAAAAAAAGAGGAACGAGAAAGAATTTTCTACGAAATGAAAGAGGTGCTGCTCGATGAATCTCAGGCGTTGGAGAGAATAAACAACAAAGTTTATCAAAATGTCAGGTTGTAAAATAAACAAGACAGACTTCCTTTACTCAGCAGCTGCTGCACTCAAAACCAAACAATACTCACAACTGAATCTCACTGCGGTGCTGCGGTGCTGACCAATGCTTCTCAGAGCCAGAACCAAGGTTATGGTGAGTGGGAGGGAGGGGGGGGTGGGATAAGGGGGAGCGGTGCAGGGTGCCCAACACCCACTCCATGCGCCAGCCTAGTGCCCATCGCTGTCAGCAGCTGGAGACGGTAAAGGAGGCAAACAGCCAGATGCTTCCTCTGAGATTAGCAGCTTCAATCACAGTACCCTGTAGCAGCGACACAATGAGGCAGTCTTGTCCCAGAGCCAGGATTCCGTTCTCTGTCTTTCCCCAGCTGCCCTTAATCCAACACAACACAGTCCCAAACATTAAACACTTCCCCTGTCAAACACAGTCCTGTATTCTACAGATGAACCACTCCACTCCAAGACACTCGATTAGATTCCAGTCTGTATCTCACTCCCGGGTATCTGTTATTCTATATATAAACCACCCCGAACCCCTCGATTAGATTCCAGTCTGTAACTCACTCCCGGGTATCTGTTATTCTATATATAAACCACCCCGAACCCCTCGATTAGATTCCAGTCTGTAACTCACTCCCGGGTATCTGTTATTCTATATATAAACCACCCCGAACCCCTCGATTAGATTCCAGTCTGTAACTCACTCCCGGGTATCTGTTATTCTATATATAAACCACCCGACCCCCTCGATTAGATTCCAGTCTGTAACTCACTCCCGGGTATCTGTTATTCTATATATAAACCACCCGACCCCCTCGATTAGATTCCAGTCTGTAACTCACTCCCGGGTATCTGTTATTCTATATATAAACCACCCCAAACCCCTCGATTAGATTCCAATCTGTAACTCACTCCCGGGTATCTGTTATTCTACATATAAACCACCCCGAACCCCTCGATTAGATTCCAATCTGTAACTCACTCCCGGGTATCTGTTATTCTATATATAAACCACCCCAAACCCCTCGATTAGATTCCAGTCTGTAACTCACTCCTGGGTATCTGTTATTCTATATATAAACCCCCCGAACCCCTCGATTAGAATCCAGTCTGTATCTCACTCCCGGGTATCTGTTATTCTATATATAAACCACCCCAAAACCCTCGATTAGATTCCAATCTGTATCTCACTCCCGGGTATCTGTTATTCTACATATTCTTTTGGGCCTCCTTATCTCGAGAGACAATGGATACGCGCCTGGAGGTGGTCAGTGGTTTGTGAAGCAGCGCCTGGAGTGGCTATAAAGGCCAATTCTGGAGTGACAGGCTCTTCCACAGGTGCTGCAGAGAAATTTGTTTGTTGGGGCTGTTGCACAGTTGGCTCTCCCCTTGCGCCTCTGTCTTTTTTCCTGCCAACTACTAAGTCTCTTCGACTCGCCACAATTTAGCCCTGTCTTTATGGCTGCCCGCCAGCTCTGGCGAATGCTGGCAACTGACTCCCACGACTTGTGATCAATGTCACACGATTTCATGTCGCGTTTGCAGACGTCTTTATAACGGAGACATGGACGGCCGGTGGGTCTGATACCAGTGGCGAGCTCGCTGTACAATGTGTCTTTGGGGATCCTGCCATCTTCCATGCGGCTCACATGGCCAAGCCATCTCAAGCGCCGCTGACTCAGTAGTGTGTATAAGCTGGGGATGTTGGCCGCTTCAAGGACTTCTGTGTTGGAGATATAGTCCTGCCACCTGATGCCAAGTATTCTCCGAAGGCAGCGAAGATGGAATGAATTGAGACGTCGCTCTTGGCTGGCATACGTTGTCCAGGCCTCGCTGCCGTAGAGCAAGGTACTGAGGACACAGGCCTGATACACTCGGACTTTTGTGTTCCGTGTCAGTGCGCCATTTTCCCACACTCTCTTGGCCAGTCTGAACATAGCAGTGGAAGCCTTACCCATGCGCTTGTTGATTTCTGCATCTAGAGACAGGTTACTGGTGATAGTTGAGCCTAGGTAGGTGAACTCTTGAACCACTTCCAGAGCGTGGTCGCCAATATTGATGGATGGAGCATTTCTGACATCCTGCCCCATGATGTTCGTTTTCTTGAGGCTGATGGTTAGGCCAAATTCATTGCAGGCAGACGCAAACCTGTCGATGAGACTCTGCAGGCATTCTTCAGTGTGAGATGTTAAAGCAGCATCGTCAGCAAAGAGGAGTTCTCTGATGAGGACTTTCCGTACTTTGGACTTCGCTCTTAGACGGGCAAGGTTGAACAACCTGCCCCCTGATCTTGTGTGGAGGAAAATTCCTTCTTCAGAGGATTTGAACGCATGTGAAAGCAGCAGGGAGAAGAAAATCCCAAAAAGTGTGGGTGCGAGAACACAGCCCTGTTTCACACCACTCAGGATAGGAAAGGGCTCTGATGTTATTCTACATATAAACCACCCCAAAACCCTCGATTAGATTCCAATCTGTATCTCACTCCCGGGTATCTGTTATTCTACATATAAACCACCCCGAACCCCTCAATTAGATTCCAGTCTGTAACTCACTCTGGGTATCTGTTATTCTATATACAAACACCCCCCGAACCCCTCGATTAGATTCCAGTCTGTAACTCACTCCCGGGTATCTGTTATTCTATATCGAAACCCCCCGAACCCCTCAATTAGATTCCAGTCTGTAACTCACTCTGGGTATCTGTTATTCTATATATAAACCCCCAAACCCCTCGATTAGATTCCAGTCTGTAACTCACTCCCGGGTATCTGTTATTCTATACATAAACCCCCCCCGAACCCCTCAATTAGATTCCAGTCTGTAACTCACTCCCGGGTATCTGTTATTCTGTATATAAACCCCCAAAACCCCTCGATTAGATTCCAGTCTGTAACTAACTCCCGGGTATCTGTTATTCTATATATAAATCCCCCCGAACCCCTCAATTAGATTCCAGTTTGTAACTCACATCCGGGTATCTGTTATTCTATATATAAACACCCCGAACCCCTCGATTAGATTCCAGTCTGTAACTCACTCCCTGGTATCTGTTATTCTATATATAAACGCCCTGAACCCCTCGATTAGATTCCAGTCTGTAACTCACTCCCGGGTATCTGTTATTCTATATCTAAACCCCCCGAACCCCTCGATTAGAATTCAGTGTGTAACTCACTCCCGGGTATCTGTTAATCTATATATAAACCCCCCGAACCCCTCGATTAGAATCCAGTCTGTAACTCACTCCCGGGTAACTGTTATTCTATATATAAACCCCTGAACCCCTCGATTAGATTCCAGTCTGTAACTCACTCCTGGGTATCTGTCATTCTATATATAAACCCCCCGAACCCCTCGATTAGATTCCAGTCTGTAACTCACTCCCGGGTATCTGTTATTCTATATATAAACCTCCCCGAGCCCCTCGATTAGATTCCAGTCTGTAACTCACTCCCGGGTATCTGTCATTCTATATATAAACCCCCCGCACCCCTCGATTAGATTCCAGTCTGTAACTCACTCCCGGGTATCTGTTATTCTATATATAAACCCCCCGAACCCCTCGATTAGAATCCAGTCTGTAACTCAATCCCGGGTATCTGTCATTCTATATATAAACCTCCCTGAACCCCTCGATTAGAATCCAGTCTGTAACTGACTCCCGGGTATCTGTTATTCTATATATAAACCCCCCGAACCCCTCGATTAGATTCCAGTCTGTAACTCACTCCCGGGTATCTGTTATTCTATATCTAAACCCCCCGAACCCCTCGATTAGAATTCAGTGTGTAACTCACTCCCGGGTATCTGTTAATCTATATATAAACCCCCCGAACCCCTCGATTAGAATCCAGTCTGTAACTCACTCCCGGGTATCTGTCATTCTATATATAAACCCCCCGAACCCCTCGATTAGATTCCAGTCTGTAAATCACTCCCGGGTAACTGTTATTCTATATATAAACCCCTGAACCCCTCAATTAGATTCCAGTCTGTAACTCACTCCCGGGTATCTGTCATTCTATATATAAACCCCCCGAACCCCTCGATTAGATTCCAGTCTGTAACTCACTCCCGGGTATCTGTTATTCTATATATAAACCTCCCCGAGCCCCTCGATTAGATTCCAGTCTGTAACTCACTCCCGGGTATCTGTCATTCTATATATAAATCCCCCGAACACCTCGATTAGATTCCAGTCTGTAACTCACTCCCGGGTATCTGTTATTCTATATATAAACCCCCCGAACCCCTCGATTAGAATCCAGTCTGTAACTCAATCCCGGGTATCTGTCATTCTATATATAAACCTCCCTGAACCCCTCGATTAGAATCCAGTCTGTAACTGACTCCCGGGTATCTGTTATTCTATATATAAACCCCCCGAACCCCTCGATTAGATTCCAGTCTGTAACTCAGTCCCGGGTATCTGTTATTCTATATATAAACCCCCCGAACCCCTCGATTAGAATCCAGTCTGTAACTCAATCCCGGGTATCTGTTATTCTATATATAAACCTCCCTGAACCCCTCGATTAGAATCCAGTCTGTAACTGACTCCCGGGTATCTGTTATTCTATATATAAACCCCCCCGAACCCCTCGATTAGATTCCAGTCTGTAACTCACTCCCGGGTATCTGTTATTCTATATATAAACACCCCGAACCCCTCAATTAGATTCCAGTCTGTAACTCACTCCCGGGTATCTGTTATACTATATATAAATCCCCCCGAACCCCTCAATTAGATTCCAGTCTGTAACTCACTCCCGGGTATCTGTTATTCTATATACAAACACCCCCCGAACCCCTCAATTAGATTCCAGTCTGTAACTCACTCCCGGGTATCTGTTATTCTATATATAAATCCCCCCGAACCCCTCAATTAGATTCCAGTCTGTAACTCACATCCGGGTATCTGTTATTCTATATATAAATCCCCCCGAACCCCTCAATTAGATTCCAGTCTGTAACTCACTCCCGGGTATCTGTTATTCTATATATAAATCCCCCCGAACCCCTCAATTAGATTCCAGTCTGTAACTCACTCCCGGGTATCTGTTATTCTATATATAAACCACCCCGAACCCCTCAATTAGATTCCAGTCTGTAACTCACTCCCGGGTATCTGTTATTCTATATACAAACACCCCCCGAACCCCTCAATTAGATTCCAGTCTGTAACTCACTCCCGGGTATCTGTTATTCTATATAGAAACACCCCCCGAACCCCTCAATTAGATTCCAGTCTGTAACTCACTCCCGGGTATCTGTTATTCTATATATAAACCCCCCCGAACCCCTCAATTAGATTCCAGTCTGTAACTCACTCCCGGGTATCTGTTATTCTATATATAAACCCCCCCGAACCCCTCAATTAGATTCCAGTCTGTATCTCACTCTCGGGTATCTGTTATTCTATATATAAACCTCCCTGAACCCCTCGATTAGAATCCAGTCTGTAACTCACTCCCGGGTATCTGTCATTCTATATATAAACCCCCCCAACCCCTCGATTAGATTCCAGTCTGTATCTCACTCCCGGGTATGTTATTCTACATATAAACCACCCCGAACCCCTCGATTAGATTCCAATCTGTATCTCACTCCCGGGTATCTGTTATTCTATTTATATATCCCTCCGAACCCCTCAATTAGATTCCAGGCTGTAACTCACATCCGGGTATCTGTTATTCTATATATAAACCACCCGAACCCCTCGATTAGAATCCAGTCTGTAACTCACATCCGGGTATCTGTTATTCTATATATAAACCACCCGAACCCCTCGATTAGAATCCAGTCTGTAACTCACTCCCGGGTATCTGTTATTCTATATATAAATCCCCCCGAACCCCTCAATTAGATTCCAGTCTGTAACTCACTCCCGGGTATCTGTTATTCTATATATAAATCCCCCCGAACCCCTCAATTAGATTCCAGTCTGTAACTCACTCCCGGGTATCTGTTATACTATATATAAATCCCCCCGAACCCCTCAATTAGATTCCAGTCTGTAACTCACTCCCGGGTATCTGTTATTCTATATATAAATCCCCCCAAACCCCTCGATTAGATTCCAGTCTGTAACTCACTCCCGGGTATCTGTTATTCTATATATAAACCCCCCGAACCCCTCGATTAGATTCCAGTCTGTAACTCACTCCCGGGTATCTGTTATTCTATATATAAACCCCCAAACCCCTCGATTAGATTCCAGTCTGTAACTCACTCCCGGGTATCTGTTATTCTATACGTAAACCCCCCCCCGAACCCCTCAATTAGATTCCAGTCTGTAACTCACTCCCGGGTATCTGTTATTCTGTATATAAACCCCCAAACCCCTCGATTAGATTCCAGTCTGTAACTAACTCCCGGGTATCTGTTATTCTATATATAAATCCCCCCGAACCCCTCAATTAGATTCCAGTTTGTAACTCACATCCGGGTATCTGTTATTCTATATATAAACACCCCGAACCCCTCGATTAGATTCCAGTCTGTAACTCACTCCCTGGTATCTGTTATTCTATATATAAACGCCCTGAACCCCTCGATTAGATTCCAGTCTGTAACTCACTCCCGGGTATCTGTTATTCTATATCTAAACCCCCCGAACCCCTCGATTAGAATTCAGTGTGTAACTCACTCCCGGGTATCTGTTAATCTATATATAAACCCCCCGAACCCCTCGATTAGAATCCAGTCTGTAACTCACTCCCGGGTATCTGTCATTCTATATATAAACCCCCCGAACCCCTCGATTAGATTCCAGACTGTAAATCACTCCCGGGTAACTGTTATTCTATATATAAACCCCTGAACCCCTCAATTAGATTCCAGTCTGTAACTCACTCCCGGGTATCTGTCATTCTATATATAAACCCCCCGAACCCCTCGATTAGATTCCAGTCTGTAACTCACTCCCGGGTATCTGTTATTCTATATATAAACCCCCCGAACCCCTCGATTAGAATCCAGTCTGTAACTCAATCCCGGGTATCTGTCATTCTATATATAAACCTCCCTGAACCCCTCGATTAGATTCCAGTCTGTAACTCACTCCCGGGTATCTGTTATTCTATATCTAAACCCCCCGAACCCCTCGATTAGAATTCAGTGTGTAACTCACTCCCGGGTATCTGTTAATCTATATATAAACCCCCCGAACCCCTCGATTAGAATCCAGTCTGTAACTCACTCCCGGGTATCTGTCATTCTATATATAAACCCCCCGAACCCCTCGATTAGATTCCAGACTGTAAATCACTCCCGGGTAACTGTTATTCTATATATAAACCCCTGAACCCCTCAATTAGATTCCAGTCTGTAACTCACTCCCGGGTATCTGTCATTCTATATATAAACCCCCCGAACCCCTCGATTAGATTCCAGTCTGTAACTCACTCCCGGGTATCTGTTATTCTATATATAAACCCCCCGAACCCCTCGATTAGAATCCAGTCTGTAACTCAATCCCGGGTATCTGTCATTCTATATATAAACCTCCCTGAACCCCTCGATTAGAATCCAGTCTGTAACTGACTCCCGGGTATCTGTTATTCTATATATAAACCCCCGAACCCCTCGATTAGATTCCAGTCTGTAACTCACTCCCGGGTATCTGTTATTCTATATCTAAACCCCCCGAACCCCTCGATTAGAATTCAGTGTGTAACTCACTCCCGGGTATCTGTTAATCTATATATAAACCCCACGAACCCCTCGATTAGAATCCAGTCTGTAACTCACTCCCGGGTATCTGTCATTCTATATATAAACCCCCCGAACCCCTCGATTAGATTCCAGTCTATAAATCACTCCCGGGTAACTGTTATTCTATATATAAACCCCTGAACCCCGATATTAGATTCCAGTCTGGAACTCACTCCCGGGTATCTGTTATTCTGTATATAAACCCCCAAACCCCTCGATTAGATTCCAGTCTGTAACTAACTCCCGGGTATCTGTTATTCTATATATAAATCCCCCCGAACCCCTCAATTAGATTCCAGTTTGTAACTCACATCCGGGTATCTGTTATTCTATATATAAACACCCCGAACCCCTCGATTAGATTCCAGTCTGTAACTCACTCCCTGGTATCTGTTATTCTATATATAAACGCCCTGAACCCCTCGATTAGATTCCAGTCTGTAACTCACTCCCGGGTATCTGTTATTCTATATCTAAATCCCCCGAACCCCTCGATTAGAATTCAGTGTGTAACTCACTCCCGGGTATCTGTTAATCTATATATAAACCCCCCGAACCCCTCGATTAGAATCCAGTCTGTAACTCACTCCCGGGTATCTGTCATTCTAGATATAAACCCCCCGAACCCCTCGATTAGATTCCAGTCTGTAACTCACTCCCAGGTATCTGTTATTCTATATATAAACCTCCCCGAGCCCCTCGATTAGATTCCAGTCTGTAACTCACTCCCGGGTATCTGTCATTCTATATATAAACCCCCCGAACCCCTCGATTAGATTCCAGTCTGTAACTCACTCCCGGGTATCTGTTATTCTATATATAAACCCCTGAACCCCTCAATTAGATTCCAGTCTGTAACTCACTCCCGGGTATCTGTCATTCGATATATAAACCCCCCGAACCCCTCGATTAGATTCCAGTCTGTAACTCACTCCCGGGTATCTGTTATTCTATATATAAACCTCCCCGAGCCCCTCGATTAGATTCCAGTCTGTAACTCACTCCCGGGTATCTGTTATTCTATATATAAACCCCCCGAACCCCTCGATTAGAATCCAGTCTGTAACTCAATCCCGGGTATCTGTTATTCTATATATAAACCTCCCTGAACCCCTCGATTAGAATCCAGTCTGTAACTGACTCCCGGGTATCTGTTATTCTATATATAAACCCCCCCGAACCCCTCGATTAGAGTCCAGTCTGTAACTCACTCCCGGATATCTGTTATTCTATATATAAACCCCCCGAACCCCTCGATTAGAATCCAGTCTGTAACCCAATCCCGGGTATCTGTCATTCTATATATAAACCTCCCTGAACCCCTCGATTAGAATCCAGTCTGTAACTGACTCCCGGGTATCTGTTATTCTATATATAAACCCCCCGAACCCCTCGATTAGATTCCAGTCTGTAACTCACTCCCGGGTATCTGTTATTCTATATATAAACCCCCCGAGCCCCTCGATTAGAATCCAGTCTGTAACTCAATCCCGGGTATCTGTTATTCTATATATAAACCACCCTGAACCCCTCGATTAGAATCCAGTCTGTAATTGACTCCCGGGTATCTGTTATTCTATATATAAACCCCCCCGAACCCCTCGACTGGATTCCAGTCTGTAAATCACTCCCGGGTATCTGTTATTCTATATATAAACCCCCCGAACCCCTCGATTAGAATCCAGTCTGTAACTGACTCCCGGGTATCTGTTATTCTATATACAAACCCCCCGAACCCCTCGATTAGAATCCAGTCTGTAACTGACTCCCGTGTATCTGTTATTCTATATATAAACCCCCGAACCCCTCGATTAGAATCCAGTCTGTAACTCAATCCCGGGTATCTGTTATTCTATATATAAACCTCCCTGAACCCCTCGATTAGAATCCAGTCTGTAACTGACTCCCGGGTATCTGTTATTCTATATATGAACCCCCGAACCCCTCGATTAGATTCCAGTCTGTAACTGACTCCCGGGTATCTGTTATTCTATATATGAACCCCCGAACCCCTCGATTAGAATCCAGTCTGTAACTCAATCCCGGGTATCTGTTATTCTATATATAAACCTCCCTGAATCCCTCGATTAGAATCCAGTCTGTAATTGACTCCCGGGTATCTGTTATTCTATATATAAACCCCCCCGAACCCCTCGACTGGATTCCAGTCTGTAACTCACTCCCGGGTATCTGTTATTCTATATATAAACCCCCCGAACCCCTCGATTAGAATCCAGTCTGTAACTGACTCCCGGGTATCTGTTATTCTATATACAAACCCCCCGAACCCCTCGATTAGAATCCAGTCTGTAACTGACTCCCGGGTATCTGTTATTCTATATATAAACCCCCGAACCCCTCGATTAGAATCCAGTCTGTAACTCAATCCCGGGTATCTGTTATTCTATATATAAACCTCCCTGAACCCCTCGATTAGAATCCAGTCTGTAACTGACTCCCGGGTATCTGTTATTCTATATACAAACCCCCCGAACCCCTCGATTAGAATCCAGTCTGTAACTGACTCCCGGGTATCTGTTATTCTATATATGAACCCCCGAACCCCTCGATTAGATTCCAGTCTGCAACTGACTCCCGGGTATCTGTTATTCTATATTTAAACCCCCGAACCCCTCGATTAGAATCCAGTCTGTAACTCAATCCCGGGTATCTGTTATTCTATATATAAACCTCCCTGAACCCCTCGATTAGAATCCAGTCTGTAAATCACTCCCGGGTATCTGTTATTCTATATACAAACCCCCCGAACCCCTGGATTAGAATCCAGTCTGTAACTGACTCCCGGGTATCTGTTATTCTATATACAAACCCCCCGAACCCCTCGATTAGAATCCAGTCTGTAACTGACTCCCGGGTATCTGTTATTCTATATATGAACCCCCGAACCCCTCGATTAGATTCCAGTCTGCAACTGACTCCCGGGTATCTGTTATTCTATATTTAAACCCCCGAACCCCTCGATTAGAATCCAGTCTGTAACTCAATCCCGGGTATCTGTTATTCTATATATAAACCTCCCTGAACCCCTCGATTAGAATCCAGTCTGTAAATCACTCCCGGGTATCTGTTATTCTATATACAAACCCCCCGAACCCCTCGATTAGAATCCAGTCTGTAACTCACTCCCGGGTATCTGTTATTCTATATATGAACCCCTGAACCCCTCGATTAGATTCCAGTCTGTAACTGACTCCCGGGTATCTGTTATTCTATATATGAACCCCCGAACCCCTCGATTAGATTCCAGTCTGTAACTGACTCCCGGGTATCTGTTATTCTATATATGAACCCCCGAACTCCTCGATTAGATTCCAGTCTGTAACTGACTCCCGGGTATCTGTTATTCTATATATGAACCCCCGAACCCCTCGATTAGAGTCCAGTCTGTAACTGACTCCCGGGTATCTGTTATTCTATATACAAACCCCCCGAACCCCTCGATTAGAATCCAGTCTGTAACTGACTCCCGGGTATCTGTTATTCTATATATGAACCCCCGAATCCCTCGATTAGATTCCAGTCTGTAACTGACTCCCGGGTATCTGTTATTCTATATATGAACCCCCGAACCCCTCGATTAGATTCCAGTCTGTAACTGACTCCCGGGTATCTGTTATTCTATATATGAACCCCCGAACCCCTCGATTAGATTCCATTCTGTAACTGACTCCCGGGTATCTGTTATTCTATATACAAACCCCCCGAACCCCTCGATTAGAATCCAGTCTGTAACTGACTCCCGGGTATCTGTTATTCTATATATAAACCCCCCCGAACCCCTCGATTAGATTCCAGTCAGTAACTCACTCCCGGGTATCTGTTATTCTATATTTAAACCCCCGAACCCCTCGATTAGATTCCAGTCTGTAACTCACCATCGGGTATCTGTTATTCCATATATAAACCCCCCCGAACCCCTCGATTAGATTCCAGTCAGTAACTCACTCCCGGGTATCTGTTATTCTATATTTAAACCCCCGAACCCCTCGATTAGATTCCAGTCTGTAACTGACTCCCGGGTATCTGTTATTCTATATATAAACCCCGCCGAACCCCTCGATTAGATTCCAGTCAGTAACTCACTCCCGGGTATCTGTTATTCTATATATAAACCACCCGAACCCCTCGAATAGATTCCAGTCTGTAACTGACTCCCGGGTATCTGTTATTCTATATTTAAACCCCCGAACCCCTCGATTAGATTCCAGTCTGTAACTCACTCCCGGGTATCTGTTATTCTATATATAAACCACCCGAACCCCTCGAATAGATTCCAGTCTGTAACTCACTCCCGGGTATCTGTTATTCTATATTTAAACCCCCGAACCCCTCGAATAGATTCCAGTCTGTAACTCACTCCCGGGTATCTGTTATTCTATATATAAACCACCCGAACCCCTCGATTAGAATCCAGTCTGTAACTCACATCCGGGTATCTGTTATTCTATATATAAACCACCCGAACCCCTCGATTAGAATCCAGTCTGTAACTCACTCCCGGGTATCTGTTATTCTATATATAAATCCCCCCGAACCCCTCAATTAGATTCCAGTCTGTAACTCACTCCCGGGTATCTGTTATTCTATAAAAAATCCCCCCGAACCCCTCAATTAGATTCCAGTCTGTAACTCACTCCCGGGTATCTGTTATACTATATATAAATCCCCCCGAACCCCTCAATTAGATTCCAGTCTGTAACTCACTCCCGGGTATCTGTTATTCTATATATAAATCCCCCCAAACCCCTCGATTAGATTCCAGTCTGTAACTCACTCCCGGGTATCTGTTATTCTATATATAAACCCCCCGAACCCCTCGATTAGATTCCAGTCTGTAACTCACTCCCGGGTATCTGTTATTCTATATATAAACCCCCAAACCCCTCGATTAGATTCCAGTCTGTAACTCACTCCCGGGTATCTGTTATTCTATACGTAAACCCCCCCCCGAACCCCTCAATTAGATTCCAGTCTGTAACTCACTCCCGGGTATCTGTTATTCTGTATATAAACCCCCAAACCCCTCGATTAGATTCCAGTCTGTAACTAACTCCCGGGTATCTGTTATTCTATATATAAATCCCCCCGAACCCCTCAATTAGATTCCAGTTTGTAACTCACATCCGGGTATCTGTTATTCTATATATAAACACCCCGAACCCCTCGATTAGATTCCAGTCTGTAACTCACTCCCTGGTATCTGTTATTCTATATATAAACGCCCTGAACCCCTCGATTAGATTCCAGTCTGTAACTCACTCCCGGGTATCTGTTATTCTATATCTAAACCCCCCGAACCCCTCGATTAGAATTCAGTGTGTAACTCACTCCCGGGTATCTGTTAATCTATATATAAACCCCCCGAACCCCTCGATTAGAATCCAGTCTGTAACTCACTCCCGGGTATCTGTCATTCTATATATAAACCCCCCGAACCCCTCGATTAGATTCCAGACTGTAAATCACTCCCGGGTAACTGTTATTCTATATATAAACCCCTGAACCCCTCAATTAGATTCCAGTCTGTAACTCACTCCCGGGTATCTGTCATTCTATATATAAACCCCCCGAACCCCTCGATTAGATTCCAGTCTGTAACTCACTCCCGGGTATCTGTTATTCTATATATAAACCCCCCGAACCCCTCGATTAGAATCCAGTCTGTAACTCAATCCCGGGTATCTGTCATTCTATATATAAACCTCCCTGAACCCCTCGATTAGAATCCAGTCTGTAACTGACTCCCGGGTATCTGTTATTCTATATATAAACCCCCGAACCCCTCGATTAGATTCCAGTCTGTAACTCACTCCCGGGTATCTGTTATTCTATATCTAAACCCCCCGAACCCCTCGATTAGAATTCAGTGTGTAACTCACTCCCGGGTATCTGTTAATCTATATATAAACCCCACGAACCCCTCGATTAGAATCCAGTCTGTAACTCACTCCCGGGTATCTGTCATTCTATATATAAACCCCCCGAACCCCTCGATTAGATTCCAGTCTATAAATCACTCCCGGGTAACTGTTATTCTATATATAAACCCCTGAACCCCGATATTAGATTCCAGTCTGGAACTCACTCCCGGGTATCTGTTATTCTGTATATAAACCCCCAAACCCCTCGATTAGATTCCAGTCTGTAACTAACTCCCGGGTATCTGTTATTCTATATATAAATCCCCCCGAACCCCTCAATTAGATTCCAGTTTGTAACTCACATCCGGGTATCTGTTATTCTATATATAAACACCCCGAACCCCTCGATTAGATTCCAGTCTGTAACTCACTCCCTGGTATCTGTTATTCTATATATAAACGCCCTGAACCCCTCGATTAGATTCCAGTCTGTAACTCACTCCCGGGTATCTGTTATTCTATATCTAAATCCCCCGAACCCCTCGATTAGAATTCAGTGTGTAACTCACTCCCGGGTATCTGTTAATCTATATATAAACCCCCCGAACCCCTCGATTAGAATCCAGTCTGTAACTCACTCCCGGGTATCTGTCATTCTAGATATAAACCCCCCGAACCCCTCGATTAGATTCCAGTCTGTAACTCACTCCCAGGTATCTGTTATTCTATATATAAACCTCCCCGAGCCCCTCGATTAGATTCCAGTCTGTAACTCACTCCCGGGTATCTGTCATTCTATATATAAACCCCCCGAACCCCTCGATTAGATTCCAGTCTGTAACTCACTCCCGGGTATCTGTTATTCTATATATAAACCCCTGAACCCCTCAATTAGATTCCAGTCTGTAACTCACTCCCGGGTATCTGTCATTCGATATATAAACCCCCCGAACCCCTCGATTAGATTCCAGTCTGTAACTCACTCCCGGGTATCTGTTATTCTATATATAAACCTCCCCGAGCCCCTCGATTAGATTCCAGTCTGTAACTCACTCCCGGGTATCTGTTATTCTATATATAAACCCCCCGAACCCCTCGATTAGAATCCAGTCTGTAACTCAATCCCGGGTATCTGTTATTCTATATATAAACCTCCCTGAACCCCTCGATTAGAATCCAGTCTGTAACTGACTCCCGGGTATCTGTTATTCTATATATAAACCCCCCCGAACCCCTCGATTAGAGTCCAGTCTGTAACTCACTCCCGGATATCTGTTATTCTATATATAAACCCCCCGAACCCCTCGATTAGAATCCAGTCTGTAACCCAATCCCGGGTATCTGTCATTCTATATATAAACCTCCCTGAACCCCTCGATTAGAATCCAGTCTGTAACTGACTCCCGGGTATCTGTTATTCTATATATAAACCCCCCGAACCCCTCGATTAGATTCCAGTCTGTAACTCACTCCCGGGTATCTGTTATTCTATATATAAACCCCCCGAGCCCCTCGATTAGAATCCAGTCTGTAACTCAATCCCGGGTATCTGTTATTCTATATATAAACCACCCTGAACCCCTCGATTAGAATCCAGTCTGTAATTGACTCCCGGGTATCTGTTATTCTATATATAAACCCCCCCGAACCCCTCGACTGGATTCCAGTCTGTAAATCACTCCCGGGTATCTGTTATTCTATATATAAACCCCCCGAACCCCTCGATTAGAATCCAGTCTGTAACTGACTCCCGGGTATCTGTTATTCTATATACAAACCCCCCGAACCCCTCGATTAGAATCCAGTCTGTAACTGACTCCCGTGTATCTGTTATTCTATATATAAACCCCCGAACCCCTCGATTAGAATCCAGTCTGTAACTCAATCCCGGGTATCTGTTATTCTATATATAAACCTCCCTGAACCCCTCGATTAGAATCCAGTCTGTAACTGACTCCCGGGTATCTGTTATTCTATATATGAACCCCCGAACCCCTCGATTAGATTCCAGTCTGTAACTGACTCCCGGGTATCTGTTATTCTATATATGAACCCCCGAACCCCTCGATTAGAATCCAGTCTGTAACTCAATCCCGGGTATCTGTTATTCTATATATAAACCTCCCTGAATCCCTCGATTAGAATCCAGTCTGTAATTGACTCCCGGGTATCTGTTATTCTATATATAAACCCCCCCGAACCCCTCGACTGGATTCCAGTCTGTAACTCACTCCCGGGTATCTGTTATTCTATATATAAACCCCCCGAACCCCTCGATTAGAATCCAGTCTGTAACTGACTCCCGGGTATCTGTTATTCTATATACAAACCCCCCGAACCCCTCGATTAGAATCCAGTCTGTAACTGACTCCCGGGTATCTGTTATTCTATATATAAACCCCCGAACCCCTCGATTAGAATCCAGTCTGTAACTCAATCCCGGGTATCTGTTATTCTATATATAAACCTCCCTGAACCCCTCGATTAGAATCCAGTCTGTAACTGACTCCCGGGTATCTGTTATTCTATATACAAACCCCCCGAACCCCTCGATTAGAATCCAGTCTGTAACTGACTCCCGGGTATCTGTTATTCTATATATGAACCCCCGAACCCCTCGATTAGATTCCAGTCTGCAACTGACTCCCGGGTATCTGTTATTCTATATTTAAACCCCCGAACCCCTCGATTAGAATCCAGTCTGTAACTCAATCCCGGGTATCTGTTATTCTATATATAAACCTCCCTGAACCCCTCGATTAGAATCCAGTCTGTAAATCACTCCCGGGTATCTGTTATTCTATATACAAACCCCCCGAACCCCTGGATTAGAATCCAGTCTGTAACTGACTCCCGGGTATCTGTTATTCTATATACAAACCCCCCGAACCCCTCGATTAGAATCCAGTCTGTAACTGACTCCCGGGTATCTGTTATTCTATATATGAACCCCCGAACCCCTCGATTAGAT
Organism: Heterodontus francisci; assembly: GCF_036365525.1. Taxonomy (NCBI): domain Eukaryota; kingdom Metazoa; phylum Chordata; class Chondrichthyes; order Heterodontiformes; family Heterodontidae; genus Heterodontus; species Heterodontus francisci. Next base: position 5,207,685 of record NC_090402.1, on the reverse strand, counting down.
TCCAGTCTGCAACTGACTCCCGGGTATCTGTTATTCTATATTTAAACCCCCGAACCCCTCGATTAGAATCCAGTCTGTAACTCAATCCCGGGTATCTGTTATTCTATATATAAACCTCCCTGAACCCCTCGATTAGAATCCAGTCTGTAAATCACTCCCGGGTATCTGTTATTCTATATACAAACCCCCCGAACCCCTCGATTAGAATCCAGTCTGTAACTCACTCCCGGGTATCTGTTATTCTATATATGAACCCCTGAACCCCTCGATTAGATTCCAGTCTGTAACTGACTCCCGGGTATCTGTTATTCTATATATGAACCCCCGAACCCCTCGATTAGATTCCAGTCTGTAACTGACTCCCGGGTATCTGTTATTCTATATATGAACCCCCGAACTCCTCGATTAGATTCCAGTCTGTAACTGACTCCCGGGTATCTGTTATTCTATATATGAACCCCCGAACCCCTCGATTAGAGTCCAGTCTGTAACTGACTCCCGGGTATCTGTTATTCTATATACAAACCCCCCGAACCCCTCGATTAGAATCCAGTCTGTAACTGACTCCCGGGTATCTGTTATTCTATATATGAACCCCCGAATCCCTCGATTAGATTCCAGTCTGTAACTGACTCCCGGGTATCTGTTATTCTATATATGAACCCCCGAACCCCTCGATTAGATTCCAGTCTGTAACTGACTCCCGGGTATCTGTTATTCTATATATGAACCCCCGAACCCCTCGATTAGATTCCATTCTGTAACTGACTCCCGGGTATCTGTTATTCTATATACAAACCCCCCGAACCCCTCGATTAGAATCCAGTCTGTAACTGACTCCCGGGTATCTGTTATTCTATATATAAACCCCCCCGAACCCCTCGATTAGATTCCAGTCAGTAACTCACTCCCGGGTATCTGTTATTCTATATTTAAACCCCCGAACCCCTCGATTAGATTCCAGTCTGTAACTCACCATCGGGTATCTGTTATTCCATATATAAACCCCCCCGAACCCCTCGATTAGATTCCAGTCAGTAACTCACTCCCGGGTATCTGTTATTCTATATTTAAACCCCCGAACCCCTCGATTAGATTCCAGTCTGTAACTGACTCCCGGGTATCTGTTATTCTATATATAAACCCCGCCGAACCCCTCGATTAGATTCCAGTCAGTAACTCACTCCCGGGTATCTGTTATTCTATATATAAACCACCCGAACCCCTCGAATAGATTCCAGTCTGTAACTGACTCCCGGGTATCTGTTATTCTATATTTAAACCCCCGAACCCCTCGATTAGATTCCAGTCTGTAACTCACTCCCGGGTATCTGTTATTCTATATATAAACCACCCGAACCCCTCGAATAGATTCCAGTCTGTAACTCACTCCCGGGTATCTGTTATTCTATATTTAAACCCCCGAACCCCTCGAATAGATTCCAGTCTGTAACTCACTCCCGGGTATCTGTTATTCTATATTTAAACCCCCGAACCCCTCGAATAGATTCCAGTCTGTAACTCACTCCCGGGTATCTGTTATTCTATATTTAAACCCCCGAACCCCTCGAATAGATTCCAGTCTGTAACTCACTCCCGGGTATCTGTTATTCTATATTTAAACCCCCGAACCCCTCGAATAGATTCCAGTCTGTAACTCACTCCCGGGTATCTGTTATTCTATATATAAACCACCCGAACCCCTCGAATAGATTCCAGTCTGTAACTGACTCCCGGATATCTGTTATTCTATATATGAACCCCCGAACCCCTCGATTAGATTCCAGTCTGTAACTGACTCCCGGGTATCTGTTATTCTATATTTAAACCCCCGAACCCCTCGATTAGAATCCAGTCTGTAACTCAATCCCGGGTATCTGTTATTCTATATATAAACCTCCCTGAACCCCTCGATTAGAATCCAGTCTGTAACTGACTCCCGGGTATCTGTTATTCTATATACAAACCCCCCGAACCCCTCGATTAGAATCCAGTCTGTAACTCACTCCCGGGTATCTGTTATTCTATATATGAACCCCTGAACCCCTCGATTAGATTCCAGTCTGTAACTGACTCCCGGGTATCTGTTATTCTATATATGAACCCCCGAACCCCTCGATTAGATTCCAGTCTGTAACTGACTCCCGGGTATCTGTTATTCTATATATGAACCACCGAACCCCTCGATTAGATTCCAGTCTGTAACTGACTCCCGGGTATCTGTTATTCTATATATGAACCCCCGAACCCCTCGATTAGAGTCCAGTCTGTAACTGACTCCCGGGTATCTGTTATTCTATATACAAACCCCCCGAACCCCTCGTTTAGAATCCAGTCTGTAACTGACTCCCGGGTATCTGTTATTCTATATATGAACCCCCGAACCCCTCGATTAGATTCCAGTCTGTAACTGACTCCCGGGTATCTGTTATTCTATATATGAACCCCCGAACCCCTCGATTAGATTCCAGTCTGTAACTGACTCCCGGGTATCTGTTATTCTATATATGAACCCCCGAACCCCTCGATTAGATTCCATTCTGTAACTGACTCCCGGGTATCTGTTATTCTATATACAAACCCCCCGAACCCCTCGATTAGAATCCAGTCTGTAACTGACTCCCGGGTATCTGTTATTCTATATATAAACCCCCCCGAACCCCTCGATTAGATTCCAGTCAGTAACTCACTCCCGGGTATCTGTTATTCTATATTTAAACCCCCGAACCCCTCGATTAGATTCCAGTCTGTAACTGACTCCCGGGTATCTGTTATTCTATATATAAACCCCGCCGAACCCCTCGATTAGATTCCAGTCAGTAACTCACTCCCGGGTATCTGTTATTCTATATATAAACCACCCGAACCCCTCGAATAGATTCCAGTCTGTAACTGACTCCCGGGTATCTGTTATTCTATATTTAAACCCCCGAACCCCTCGATTAGATTCCAGTCTGTAACTCACTCCCGGGTATCTGTTATTCTATATATAAACCACCCGAACCCCTCGAATAGATTCCAGTCTGTAACTCACTCCCGGGTATCTGTTATTCTATATTTAAACCCCCGAACCCCTCGAATAGATTCCAGTCTGTAACTCACTCCCGGGTATCTGTTATTCTATATTTAAACCCCCGAACCCCTCGAATAGATTCCAGTCTGTAACTCACTCCCGGGTATCTGTTATTCTATATTTAAACCCCCGAACCCCTCGAATAGATTCCAGTCTGTAACTCACTCCCGGGTATCTGTTATTCTATATTTAAACCCCCGAACCCCTCGAATAGATTCCAGTCTGTAACTCACTCCCGGGTATCTGTTATTCTATATATAAACCACCCGAACCCCTCGAATAGATTCCAGTCTGTAACTGACTCCCGGATATCTGTTATTCTATATATGAACCCCCGAACCCCTCGATTAGATTCCAGTCTGTAACTGACTCCCGGGTATCTGTTATTCTATATTTAAACCCCCGAACCCCTCGATTAGAATCCAGTCTGTAACTCAATCCCGGGTATCTGTTATTCTATATATAAACCTCCCTGAACCCCTCGATTAGAATCCAGTCTGTAACTGACTCCCGGGTATCTGTTATTCTATATACAAACCCCCCGAACCCCTCGATTAGAATCCAGTCTGTAACTCACTCCCGGGTATCTGTTATTCTATATATGAACCCCTGAACCCCTCGATTAGATTCCAGTCTGTAACTGACTCCCGGGTATCTGTTATTCTATATATGAACCCCCGAACCCCTCGATTAGATTCCAGTCTGTAACTGACTCCCGGGTATCTGTTATTCTATATATGAACCACCGAACCCCTCGATTAGATTCCAGTCTGTAACTGACTCCCGGGTATCTGTTATTCTATATATGAACCCCCGAACCCCTCGATTAGAGTCCAGTCTGTAACTGACTCCCGGGTATCTGTTATTCTATATACAAACCCCCCGAACCCCTCGTTTAGAATCCAGTCTGTAACTGACTCCCGGGTATCTGTTATTCTATATATGAACCCCCGAACCCCTCGATTAGATTCCAATCTGTAACTGACTCCCGGGTATCTGTTATTCTATATATGAACCCCCGAACCCCTCGATTAGATTCCAGTCTGTAACTGACTCCCGGGTATCTGTTATTCTATATATGAACCCCCGAACCCCTCGATTAGATTCCATTCTGTAACTGACTCCCGGGTATCTGTTATTCTATATACAAACCCCCCGAACCCCTCGATTAGAATCCAGTCTGTAACTGACTCCCGGGTATCTGTTATTCTATATATAAACCCCCCCGAACCCCTCGATTAGATTCCAGTCAGTAACTCACTCCCGGGTATCTGTTATTCTATATTTAAACCCCCGAACCCCTCGATTAGATTCCAGTCTGTAACTCACTCCCGGGTATCTGTTATTCTATATATAAACCACCCGAACCCCTCGATTAGATTCCAGTCTGTAACTGACTCCCGGGTATCTGTTATTCTATATATAAACCCCGCCGAACCCCTCGATTAGATTCCAGTCTGTAACTCACTCCCGGGTATCTGTTATTCTATATATAAACCACCCGAACCCCTCGAATAGATTCCAGTCTGTAACTCACTCCCGGGTATCTGTTATTCTATATTTAAACCCCCGAACCCCTCGAATAGATTCCAGTCTGTAACTCACTCCCGGGTATCTGTTATTCTATATTTAAACCCCCGAACCCCTCGAATAGATTCCAGTCTGTAACTGACTCCCGGGTATCTGTTATTCTATATTTAAACCCCCGAACCCCTCGAATAGATTCCAGTCTGTAACTCACTCCCGGGTATCTGTTATTCTATATATAAACCACCCGAACCCCTCGAATAGATTCCAGTCTGTAACTCACTCCCGGGTATCTGTTATTCTGTATATAAACCACCCGAACCCCTCGAATAGATTCCAGTCTGTAACTCACTCCCGGGTATCTGTTATTCTATATATAAACCACCCGAACCCCTCGAATAGATTCCAGTCTGTAACTCACTCCCGGGTATCTGTTATTCTATATATAAACCACCCGAACCCCTCGAATAGATTCCAGTCTGTAACTCACTCCCGGGTATCTGTTATTCTATATATAAACCACCCGAACCCCTCGAATAGATTCCAGTCTGTAACTCACTCCCGGGTATCTGTTATTCTATATATAAACCACCCGAACCCCTCGAATAGATTCCAGTCTGTAACTCACTCCCGGGTATCTGTTATTCTATATTTAAACCCCGAACCCCTCGAATAGATTCCAGTCTGTAACTGACTCCCGGGTATCTGTTATTCTATATATAAACCCCCCGAACCCCTCGATTAGATACCAGTCTGTAACTCACTCCCGGGTATCTGTTATCTATATTTAAAACCCCCGAACCCCTCGAATAGATTCCAGTCTGTAACTCACTCCCGGGTATCTGTTATTCTATATATAAACCACCCGAACCCCTCGATTAGAATCCAGTCTGTAACTGACTCCCGGGTATCTGTTATTCTATCTCAAAAGCCCACAATTCGATCCTGCACTGTTGCGCATGCTGTAACAGATGCTCCCTGGGCTGGTGCTGTAGTGTTGCAGAGAAGGAGACACTTACCTGGGAGGCAGGTACAGTCATACAGGGCATCACCCAGTTGCCGACATGTCCCTCCGTTCTGGCAGGGTGAGGGGGAGCAGGGCACGTAGAGACTGTCACAGCTGCGGCCGGTGTACCCGGGAGGACAGGTGCACTGATAGGAGCCGATCTGGTTGAGACAGGTTCCCCCGTTACGGCAGGGTGTGGGGCTGACCCCACACTCGTTGACATCCTGTTTGCAGATTGGCCCATGGAATCCCGGCATGCATTTGCAGATGTAGTGAGCTTCAAAGGCCACGCACTGACCACCATTGTCACAAGGGTTGGAGGCACAAGGGTCGGCTTGTTGGCACTGCTTACCTGGGCACCAGAGTAAAGCATCTGTTTAGTTCGACAAGTAATTGTGCAGTAAGAAAATGGCACTGATGCAATGGCTCCCAATCCCCCACTCTCTACACCAACATGTGTTCAGAATGGGTGCATAGTGTCCCAGTGAGAGTCAGTGTGTGTGGAACCCGTACCCCAGTGAGAGTCAGTGTGTGTGGGACCCGTATCCCAGTGAGAGTCAGTGTGTGTGGGACCCGTATCCCAGTGAGAGTCAATGTGTGTGGGACCCGTATCCCAGTGAGAGTCAGTGTGTGCGAGACACGTCCCCAGTGAGAGTCAGTGTGTGTGGAACCCGTACTCCAGTGAGAGTCAGTGTGTGTGGGACCCGTACCCCAGTGAGAGTCAGTGTGTGTGGAACCCGTACCCCAGTGAGAGTCAGTGTGTGTGGGACCCGTACCCCAGTGAGAGTCAGTGTGGGTGGGACCCGTACCCCAGTGAGAGTCAGTGTGTGTGGAACCCGTACCCCAGTGAGAGTCAGTGTGTGTTGAACCCGTACCCCAGTGAGAGTCAGTGTGTGTGGGACCCGTACCCCAGTGAGAGTCAGTGTGTGTGGGACCCCTACCCCAGTGAGAGTCAGTGTGTGTTGAACCCGTACCCCAGTGAGAGTCAGTGTGTGTGGGACCCGTACCCCAGTGAGAGTCAGTGTGTGTGGGACCCGTACCCCATTGAGAGTCAGTGTGTGTGGGGACCCCTACCCCGGTGAGAGTCAGTGTGTGTGGGACCCGTACCCCAGTGAGAGTCAGTGTGTGTGGAACCCGTACCCCAGTGAGAGTCAGTGTGTGTGGAACCCGTACCCCAGTGAGAGTCAGTGTGTGTTGAACCCGTACCCCAGTGAGAGTCAGTGTGTGTGGGACCCGTACCCCAGTGAGAGTCAGTGTGTGTGGAACCCCTACCCCGGTGAGAGTCAGTGTGTGTGTGACCCCTACCCCAGTGAGAGTCAGTGTGTGTGGAACCCGTACCCCAGTGAGAGTCAGTGTGTGTGGAACCCGTACCCCAGTGAGAGTCAGTGTGTGTGGGACCCGTACCCCAGTGAGAGTCAGTGTGTGTGGGACCCCTACCCCAGTGAGAGTCAGTGTGTGTGGGACCTGTACCCCAGTGAGAGTCAGTGTGTGTGGAACCCGTACCCCAGTGAGGTCAGTGGTGTGTGACCCCTACCCCAGTGAGAGTCAGTGTGTGTGGAACCCGTACCCCAGTGAGAGTCAGTGTGTGTGGGACCCGTACCCCAGTGAGAGGTCAGTGTGTGTGTGACCCCTACCCCAGTGAGAGTCAGTGTGTGTGGGACCCGTACCCCAGTGAGAGTCAGTGTGCGTGGAACCCGTACCCAGTGAGAGTCAGTGTGTGTGGAACCCGTACCCCAGTGAGAGTCAGTGTGTGTGGGACCCGTACCCCAGTGAGAGTCAGTGTGTGTGGGACCCCTACCCCAGTGAGAGTCAGTGTGTGTGGGACCTGTACCCCAGTGAGAGTCAGTGTGTGTGGAACCCGTACCCCAGTGAGAGTCAGTGTGTGTGTGACCCCTACCCCAGTGAGAGTCAGTGTGTGTGGAACCCATACCCCAGTGAGAGTCAGTGTGTGTGGAACCCGTACCCCAGTGAGAGTCAGTGTGTGTGGGACCCGTACGCAGTGAGAGTCAGTGTGTGTGGAACCCGTACCCCAGTGAGAGTCAGTGTGTGTGGGACCCGTATCCCAGTGAGAGTCAGTGTGTGTGGGACCCCTACCCCAGTGAGAGTCAGTGTGTGTGGAACCCGTACCCCAGTGAGAGTCAGTGTGTGTGGGACCCCTACCCCAGTGAGAGTCAGTGTGTGTGGGACCTGTACCCCAGTGAGAGTCAGTGTGTGTGGAACCCGTACCCCAGTGAGAGTCAGTGTGTGTGTGACCCCTACCCCAGTGAGAGTCAGTGTGTGTGGAACCCGTACCCCAGTGAGAGTCAGTGTGTGTGGGACCCGTACCCCAGTGAGAGTCAGTGTGTGCGAGACACGTCCCCAGTGAGAGTCAGTGTGTGTGGAACCCGTACCCCAGTGAGAGTCAGTGTGTGTGGGACCCGTATCCCAGTGAGAGTCAGTGTGTGTGGGACCCGTACCCCAGTGAGAGTCAGTGTGTGCGAGACACGTCCCCAGTGAGAGTCAGTGTGTGTGGAACCCGTACCCCAGTGAGAGTCACTGTGTGTGGAACCCGTATCCCAGTGAGAGTCAGTGTGTGCGAGACACGTCCCCAGTGAGAGTCAGTGCGTGTGGAACCCGTACCCCAGTGAGAGTCAGTGTGTGTGGGACCCATACCCCAGTGAGAGTCAGTGTGTGTGGGACCCGTTATCCCAGTGAGAGTCAGTGTGTGTGGGACCCGTATCCCAGTGAGAGTCAATGTGTGTGGGACCCGTATCCCAGTGAGAGTCAGTGTGTGCGAGACACGTCCCCAGTGAGAGTCAGTGTGTGTGGAACCCGTACTCCAGTGAGAGTCAGTGTGTGTGGGACCCCTACCCCAGTGAGAGTCAGTGTGTGTGGGACCCTCTGTTGCGTATCGGATGGAACCTACCTGCCCAACCTGGGGGGCAGCGGCACTTGTATTCCCGCAGACTGTTTAACAGTTGGCAGCTGCCCCCATTGCGGCAGGGGTTGCTGAGACAAGCATTATCGAGGGGTGTGAGGCATTGGCGGTCTGTGAAACCCAGCTGGCAGGCACAGGCATAGTCCACAGTCTGGCCACGCACTCTGGAGCTGCAGATGCCCTTGTTCTTGCAGGGTGAGCTGAGGCAGGGGTCACTGAACTGACATCGGTCTCCGACATCTCCCGGACTGCACCTGGACAGAGAGAGAGAGAGAGAGAGAGGAAACAGTCTGCTTAGTGCCTGGGTCAAACATATTGTCTCTACATTGGATCAGATACAAAAACCGCAAAATAAATTCTCACAACAAAACATGCATTTATGTGGAGTGTTTAACACAGCAAAATGTCCCAATGCACTTTACAGGAGGATTATCAAACAGAATTTGACACTGAACAACAGAGAAAGATCTGAAGACAGGCAACCGTAAGCTTGGTCAAAAAGGGAGGTTTTAAGGGGCAACGTAAAGGAGAAAACAAGACAGAGAGGTTCAGGGAGGGAATTCCAGAGCTTTGGGCCCAGGCAGTTGAAGGCACGGCCGTCAATGGTGGAGCAATTAAAATCGGGGATGCTCAAGAGGTCAGATATGAGGAGCGCAGAGATCTCGGAGGGTTGTGGGGTTGGAGAAGATTGCAGAGATAGGGAGGGGCGAGGCCATGGAGGGATTTGAAAGCAAGGACGTGTGGCTGGATAAGGAGCCTGTGTAGGTCAGCGAGCACAGGGGGTGATGGGTGAACGGGATTTGTTGTGGGTTAGGACACGGGCAGCAGAGTTTTGGATGGCCTCAAGTTTACGGAGGGTGAAATTTGCTGTTAACAATTGAAATGTGGGAGACAGGGAGAAGAGGCTGTTCAATTGACAATCAAGAATCATCCAATTGGGTAGCAAAGGGTCTGCTTGCTGGATGATTGGCTGGGTAAAGCGGCATGTGTATGGACGTGTGGGGCAGGAGTTTGAGGGTTTGGGGGGGGCGGGGCAGTAAGACGCGGGAGGTCATGTGATGAAACCTCCAGAATAACATCCAATCAGAGTTGCTGATCCTTCTTGATGGACAGCTCCAAGAGATGGATTGGATGAATTCTGTGCTGCTGTGGGGAGGCCGTAGCGAGGGAGGTCACAGGGGTCGAGGGAAAGGCAGGAGACAAACATTTGGGCAGGAGTCAAGGGTCAGGGGAATTGTGACCCTGTGGGTAGTGGTTGAGGGTCGGGAATGACCCTGTGAGTAGGGGTCGAGGTCAGGAAGGGGGTGACCCTGTGAGTAGGGGTCGAGGGCCGGGAAGGTGTGACCTGGGAGCAGTGAGTGCTTCCTCCAAGTGTTCCAGGATTGAATTCCTTGCAGAGCGGCAGGAAGCTGTGTTTCCACTGTTTGTTTATTCTGGGTAGTTTCCTCTGTGGAGGCGACACACACGCTCCTCCCTGACCCTCCATAAACTTCTCCGCCTCTCTCCTCCTTTCAAATGCTCTTTAAAAGCTCCTCCTTTGAACAAGCTTTTGATCACCTGTCCCTAATATCTCCTCAGGTGCCTCGGAGTGAAAATCTTCTTTGATAATCACTCTTGTGAAGCACCTTGGGACATTTTACCGCTAAAGGCGCTATATAAACACAAGTTGTTGTTGTTCATTGCTGGTAACTCCAGGACAATCCTGGAGAGTTGGCAACCCAACCCCCACGGTATGGACTTTAAAATTCCCCCTCACCGCCCACGCCTTCTCTCACTTAATAGTTAATTGATGGGATAAATGTGCCCACTTTGGGGCAAGCTCAGGAACAGGCATCGTTCCA